>NC_047105.1:67759844-68085279 GCF_902500255.1 Thalassophryne amazonica | reverse complement strand
TGCACACCACCATCGGCCCACAGTCGTTGGATGACGTTGGCCAGATCCTCTGGCAGGATGCCCTGCTCCTCTGCTGCTGCTGACAAGGCAAACAGTTGGCGAGCATCATCCTGTGGAGTGCAAGACACACCAAAATAGTTACTCCCAAAACACCAAGAAATGTGATTAAACCTCATTACTGTTGAACTTATTGTTTAGAACGTAGCATGACATTAAGTCAGCAGTTTCTTTCCATGTCATTAACTGCTATGGAATATGTAATGTTTTAATCATATTATTGCATGCTGTATTTATTGTCTCTGACTGTTCGCACAGTGTTCAGGATGTCTTTTAAGAGTAAGAATAAGATCATTATTCATCCCAAAGGAAATAATTTTGCTAGAGTACAGATACAGTGACAGCAAACAGTTAAAAGTTTTTGTTTTATTTTAAGACATTTGCACAAGATGTTACACAATATTGCACATAACTCTGAGTAACTGAATAACTCCGTTCCTTATGTATTCATCCTACGAGGATGGGGTGGGGGGGATTATACAGTCTGATTGCCGCGGGTAGGAAAGACCTCCTGTGGTGCACCTCGGTGCTCTCAGTCTATGGCTGAAGGTGCTCTGATAGGATGTCAGTGTGGCATGTAGGAGGTGGGAGGTGTTGTCCCAGATGCTGAGTAGTTTCCTCAACATCCTCATCTCTGGCACCTCCACCAAAGACTCTAGCTCAACCCCCAGGACAGCGCCAGCTCTCCTGATGAGCTTGTTGAGTCTGTTTGAATCAGCTGCCCCAGCACACTACAGCGTAGAAGATGAGTAGTAAAACATCTGCAACATATTTCTGCACACACTGAAAGATCTGAGCATCCTGTGGAAGTTCAGTCAGCTCTGACCTTTCTTATACACAACATCTGTATTTACAGTCCAGTTTGTTTTCTATGTGGAAACTCAGGTACTTGTCGTAGTCCATAATGTCCACCTCAATTCCACTGATGATTACTGCATCTGGATGGGTCTTCCATTTTCTGAAGTTCACCACCAGCTTCTTCATCTTAGATACGTTGAGCTACAGGTGATTGAGTCCACACCACTCCACAAACCTGTCCACTACACTCCTAGGCTTTTTAGGCTTCATTTAGATTTGCAGTAGACATGCAATTTATGTGCATATCCAATTTGACTGTTGTAAGATTGAACATTCACATCTTGCAAATCAGTTTTGGGCGACTGCTCAGATCGGATTCCAAGTGTGTTTTGTTACTTCTGTGACTTTTGACACCACATAAACACAGGGGGGGGAGTGTACATCAACTGCAGGCTGCTCATTATGACTCCCAGCTCTGGTCATTTTTCACCCTACTCCAATAAAATCACTTAGAATTCGCCTAAGAGAAAACATTTGACATGAGACATGCTTTCGGGGACACGCTGTCAGGTGACAGCCACTGTTCAGCTAAAGAAGCCAGTGTGTGTTGGGGGGGCTATACACAAAATGCACAAATCTTTAGTATGCATAGTAGTAAAGTATTTAAACACTGACAAATCAGTCTGCTTGGCATTGAGTGTCAGCAGAAAAAGAACAGAACACCAAAACATTTTGGAATGTAATAATCAACTTTCACATTCCTACCCAGTTTTTAGCTACTACTGGAGCTGGAAATGAACACATTGTAATGGACTAGCCAGGTTGAAGAAAGAGTAACATTTGACACAAGAAAACACCCATTTTCTGAATTATACAGTGCGGTGCATCCATAAAGTATTCACAGCGCTTCACATTTTCCATATTTTCTGTTACAGCTTTATTCCAAAATGGAGTAAACTCATTTTTCCCCTCAGAATTCTACTCACAACACCCCATAATGACAACATGAAAAAAAAGTTTATTTTAAAATATTTCTAAATTTATTAAAAAGAAATAACTAAAATCACGTATGTGTAAGTATTCACACCTTTTGCGCAATACTTTGTTGATGCACCTTTGGCAGCAATTACAGCTTCAAGTTTCTTGAATATGATGCCACAAGCTTGGGACACCTAACTATGAGCAGTTTTGCACATTTCTCTTTGCAGCACCTCTCAAGCTCCATCAGGTTGGATGGGGTGTGTGCGGGCACAGCCATTTTCTGATCTCTCCAGATATGTTATCAGTTTCAGGTCTGGGCTCTGGCTGGACCACTCAAGGACATTCACAGAGTTGACCTGAAGCCAATCCTTTGATATCTTGGCTGTGTGCTGAGGGTCACTGTCCTGCTGAAAGATGAACTGTTGCCGCAGTCTGAGATCAAGAGCACTCTGGAGCAGGTTTTCATCCAGGATGTCTCTGTACATTGCTGCATTCATCTTTCCCTCAATCCTGACTAGTCTCCCAGTTCCTGCTGCTGAAAAACATCCCCACAGCATGATGATGCCAACACCATGCTTCACTGTAGCGATGGTGCCTGGTTTCCTCCAAACATGATGCCTGGCATTCATGTCAAAGGACTCAATCTTTGTCTCATCAGACCAGAGAATATTGTTTTTTATGGTCTGACAGTCTTTCAGGTGCCTTTTGGCAAACTCCAGGTGGGCTGCCATGTGTGTTTTACAAAGCAGTGGCTTCCATCTGGCCACTCTACCATACAGGCCTGATTGGTGGATTCCTGCAGAGATTGTTGTCCTTCTGGAAGGTTCTCCTCTCTCCACAGAGGAATGCTGGAGTTCTGACAGAGGGACCATCAGGTTCTTGGGCACCTCCCTGACTAACGCCCTTCTCCCCCGATTGCTCAGTTTAGAGGGGTGGCCAGCTCTAGGAAGAGTCCTGGTGGATCTCAACGTCTTCCATTTACACATGATGGAGGCCACTGTGATGGCTGGGACCTTCAAAGCAGCAGAAATGTTTTTGTACCCTTCCCCAGATTTGTGCCTCAAGACAAATCTGTCTCAGAGGTCTACAGACAATTCCTTTGACTTCATGCTTGGTTTGTGCTCTGACCTACACTGTCAACTGTGGGACCTTATATGTAGACAGGTGTGTGCCTTTCCAAATCATGTCCAATCAACTGAATTTACCCCATGTGGACTCCAATTAATCTATAGAAACATCTCAAGGATAACCAGTGGAAACAGGATGCACCTGATCTTAATTATGAGCTTCATGATGTACATGTGATTTCTTAGTTTTAATTTAATAAATTTGTAAAAATCTAAAAAAACTAAACTTTTTTCACACTGTCATTATGGGGTATTGTGTGTCTAAAAATTTTATTTTATCCATTTTAGAATAAGGCTGTAACATAAGAAAATGTGGAAAAAGTGAAGCGCTATGAATGCTTTCCAGATGCACTGTATGTCACAACAGAGAATAAGCTGCATCTTTCCAAAATTCATTACGAAGATACACACACAAAAAAAATTGCAAGTTGCATCAGTCTAAAAGTAGCATTTATTGTTTAAATGAGGTGGCATGGCTTCATGCAAAAAAAGATCATTTTATTTAATTATCATTATTTAAACATTTACCTCACTAAATGCAAGAAAACATTTTAAATTACTACACATTTTTAAAACAATTATACAGTTAGCATTACCTTACCCTAGCCAACCCTGCTGTGGTTGTGACAGTCCCAAAAAGGGCAAACAAGTTGAATGCTGAGAAGTATGAAGGTTATTATCTCTCTTTATTCAAGAGTGTAGACTTCAGTTTGAGAGCATGATTTTTAGAAATTTATAATCAATCATTGCATTCATTGCCACTTTTCTTTAGGTGCCAACAATTCCAAGTCACTGATGTGTCTTGGTCTTTTTTCATCAATTATTAAGCAATACAAACAGTACTGTATTGTGTGAAATCTGTATGTAGAAGGCAGCTCTCAAAATCTGAGTGATCGTGCAAGAAGCAGACTAGTGAGGGAAGCCACCAAGACACCAATGCCAACTCTGAAGGAGTTAGTTTTCTACAGCTGTGACTGGAGAAAGTCAGCATTGTGCAATTCTTATCTCTTGTACCACCTGTTGCAGCTTCATGGTGGAGTGGAACTATAACATACGGAACTAATGGGTGAAACGCTGTAAAAGAGAGCTGCGCATTTAGGACGGTTAGAAATACTCTCTGTATTTTAAGTAATGTAAAATTGTTTAGTGTTCCACAACTATCCTGGGTGGCCATGCAAAAGTCTGTTCTAAACTACCCATTAAGAATAATTTTGCATTTTGCACCATGTTTATACTGAAGTCTAATATTGCAGTTTGAGAGCTGCTTAAGCATTTAATTCAATCAAGCTTCTTCAACAATTCTGCCACCTTTGTTGTAATGATGGATAATGCTACAGCAGCGAGGGAGATCACTATAATAACTGATTTTAATGATGACAGAGACCTACCGCTCTGCCAGACTCCTCATAGTCGATCTTGAGGTTGGCCATGGCTTTTATGATGGCCATAATGGACTGGATTGTGTTGCTGTAGACAACTGCTCTGTACTGCTTACACTCATCTTCTGAGTATCCGTCCTCATGGATAATCCTGAAAACAGAAGGAATAATGTGTATTTTATGATGAAATTGCAATGTGAACAAAGAGTAATATTATAAAATTACTGCTGCATGAAATGCTGGAATCTGCAACTACTGTGAATATGCAGCTTCCTATTGTCATGTAACGGGCAGTATACCTACAAAGAAGATTTTTAGTTGCATTTATTTCTTAAAAATGAAAGTTCCAGCATTTCATGCAGCAGAAATATTATAAAATTACTGCTGTATGCTGGGGGGGTCCTCTGTGCACCGGAATTAAACATTATTAAATATTTACTTGCACTTGGAGCACGGAAGAAATATATGGGTGATGAAGAAGAATGAAGCTGAAGCATAAGCTGCCAGGCTATAAACCCAACAGAACCATTGCTTTCGACCCCACATAGCCTGAAACAACAGAACCAGAATGCTCATTGGCTGTCATGTGCTGAACAAAACCTCACTGAAATGCAAGTGAACCTACAGTGAAAAAAGGGGGAAAAAGCCAATAAGGACTGAAAGCTTAACGTTTTTCTTTTGTCCACATTCAATAAATTATTTATACAAATTTGCAAGAGGAAATATGCTGCATAAAATTTAATTCAACAATTATCTCATTTATACCCATCAATAACCCAGCACACATGGAGAAAACACACTACATCTAGGGGTATGCAATATATATGAGGTATGTCAGACAAGTTCCAGGACTGGTGTCACAAAAAATTTATTTCAAATCCAAACTACAAACTACAAGTTATCACCTTCAATGTAATCCCCCTGGAGTCTAAGGCACTTTCCCATCCTTCTCTGCCATGCTTGCATGCACTCCTGGAACGAGTCTTCCAGGATTCTCTGTAGCTCTGTCGTCACGGCCTTTTTGATGTTGTGCACATCTTCAAAATGGGTTCCCTTTGAGGACCCCCTTGAACTTGGGGAAGAGGAAAGAAAAAAATCACATGTAGCTGGGTCGGGCAAGTAGGGAGGTTGCTCCAGCACAGTGATGTTCTTCTGGGCCAGGAACTCACAGGTACTCAGGGCAGTATGGGCAGGTGCGTTGTCATGATGAAGCACCCACGAGTTGTCCTGCCACAATTCTTGCCTTTTCTCGCACACTGAATGAAGCAAACGCCGCAGTATCTCTTTGTAGACATGCTGGTTGATCGTCTGGCCATGTGGTAAGAACTCGCAGTGGACGATGCCCCTCACATCGAAGAATGTGATCTACATGACTGACTTTGGACTTCAACTGTCTTGCTTTCTTCGGCCTTGGCGAATTCGGGCTCTTCCACTGAAGGCTCTGATGTTTGGTCTCTGGGTTGTACTTGAACATCCATGACTCATCACTGGTGATGACTCTCCCTAACAAGTCTGGTTCAGTTTCAAGACGCTCGAGGATATCCTGACACACTTGCATGCAGCGATCCTTCTGGTCATTGTTATGAAGATGTGCACGGCATCAAAAAGGCCGTGACAACAGAGCTACGGAGAATCCTGGAAGAATCGTTCCAGGAGTGCATGCAAGCATAGCAGAGAAGGATGGGAAAGTGCATTATACTCCAGGGGGATTACTTTGAAGGGGGTAACTTGTAGTTTGGATTTGAAATAAATTTTTTGTGACACCAGTCCTGGGACCTTTCTGACATACCTCGTATATACGATATAACCGTTTCACTGTATACATTTGGCCGATGGTAGAGATTTAGACTCCACAGTGCTTTGGTCACAGGCTCTATCTCCACCTCAGCAGATTAAAACTTCTTGTAGGAATGTACAATTATAAGCCATTTTAACCTTCTGGAGTCATTTAATCCTCTTAATTCGGTCATGTAAAAGTCACATGACCGAAGTTAAGTAACTGTCCCATTAAATTCACCAGACTCTGCCTCTGTTTCAATGCATTTTAAAAGTGCACGCTTCAAGCTTTAAAAAACTTTTTAAATTATGCTAATAGGCCTAGTATAACCTGAATTATGATTAATAATTTCCGCAATGTTTTTCTGTGAATTTTATGGTCATATTTTGTGCGCGTATTTGCAGAAAGCCGCAGTAAACAGTCTCACATTTCTTCATTCAACTGCGTTGAGAGCTCCATCTCGGGGCAGGAGAGCAGAGAGAGAGAAAAAAAAAAAACATGCTTTCTGGTCTATCATTGGTGGAACCCCTTGACATAAGCCAATCAGGATCATCAACCCATGTGGTGGCATCTCTGAGGTCTTTCTGGACAAAACGCCACCAAAAGCAGACAAACACTGCCTCCTGCTGGACAGAAGCAAGACTGGCAAAATGAGACTATTCTAATGCATAAAAATACAAGTCAGAGAATCAGGTGCTCAAAATGAACTATATCTGTTTTTGTTTTTTGTTGTTTTTATTTATTTATTTGTCTGTTTTATTTTAATCAATTTATATCAATTCATATGTTGCCCTCTAGGGTTGGGTATTGAGAACTGGTTCTTTTCGGGTATCGTTAAGAAATTATTCGATCCACTGACATCAATAGTCTTTTTACTCAAAGATTCCCTTATCGGTCTTTCAGAGTGACCGTTGTTTTTGAGAGTGTTTGTTGGGAAAATGATCATTTCTCTACGCTGATTGCAGACCCTGCAGCGGCTCTGTAAGCGTGACTCCACTTTGAAGCGTGAACCAGTGAAGTAATGCTTCAATCCGCTGGCTCATTGGTTCTTTGATTCGCTGCTCTTCAGAGGTGACAAGTCCAGTTCTTAACCCATCTCAAAGCCATTGAGCTGAGCCACAATCAGGGTTCCAATTCAGGGACCAGATGCATGAAAATTACTTATTTTCATGGTGTTTCACTTGTGTATTATCAAAGGTAACCGTTTGGTGAATCATATCTGAAAATTTCGTGAAGCAATCATTGAAATTCACAGATTGGCATTATTTTAAAGCCTCAGTTATAAATAATGTTACGGACACTACAATGACAGTTAGGTCTGCCATATTTGACATTTATTTGGAAATGTCCCTTTTTTCAATAGGTCAAATTTTCTGACATTTAAACGGTTTTCCACATTTTTTTCATGTTTTGAAGCAACATTGCAGATGCTATCCCAGTTGGCATAAAACAAAAAGGTTCACCTGCAGATAAATTTTACTTTTCATTGTAGTGGGGAAAACGTGACCCTAGTTGTGTCTGACCCAAATTCATTTCGAGTATCCCGAAATTCTTGTTTTGTAATATTCACTGCAAGATAATGACTTTGATTAAAAAATACTGTATCATGTGCATCGCATCATGTCCTATGTGTCCATAGCAGGTTACGTTCAGACATTTAGCATAATGTTACGGACACTACATTTTGACACACTGAAACCAACACTAAGACAGTGATGCTCGCATTCCTGTATATTTTGGTGTATATTGTGCCACTGCCATATTGTTTTGTCATCAGCATAAACGTGAAAGTGTTAGGTGACCCTGACTGTGTCCGAGCAAATGGAATGTACTTTGACCATCCCAAAATGAATATTTTATTGTGTCAGATTCAATCCAAAATAATGATTTGTGGTTTTAATGAATGATGAATCATGTGCTTTGTATCCATTTTACATTCTTGTACATTTAGCATAGCATTTGTTCGTTGATAGGAGAAAGCTAGGATGTATGTTACGGACACTACATTTGGACACAGTGAAGCCTTCATAAAGACAGTGATGCTAGCATTCCTGAATATTTTGGTGTATATTATGTCAGTACCATATATGTTTTGTCATCAACATATACAATATTGTTTCAATCCATCTCATTTGATTCTTTCTGTGCTGTTACGGACACTACATTATTTTACGGACAAAAAGAGTCCTTTACTATTGGACTCGCATGTAACAGCAAAATTGATTATGTTCAGAAACCTTCTGTAGGTGGACATGAAATTCAATTTGTTTGACATAATTCAGGTAAAATTCCAGCAAAGTTTTACCAGGTATTTGGTAAAGTCTTAATATTCAATGAAAGTAATAACAAAAACCTAAGTTTCTATATTGAGTCATAATTCGAAGCAGCATCGACCGATTACGATTCTGGAGGAGTAGGGAAATTGAAAAATGTTCATAAAAACGAGTAATATTTGACATATCTCAGCAAATGAGGAATGGTTTTGTATGTTTTTTGGTTTGGGAAGTTCATTTATGGGGTTGTTTGTGTAATCCAAGGTCAAGGTCATTGAGAAATGTCAAGGTCAATGTCTCATTTTCCATATTAAACTACTCCCAGTCAGGTGAATGTTCAAATACTTGTCTTCTGTTAAATAATCAAAGATATATTTTAGGAGCTTTAAAATGAATGGGTCATGTAATCATGTAACGGGTAGTGCACCTGCAAAGAAGGTTTTTATTTGCATTTATTTATTGAAAATACATGATGTAACGATAAACAAACAAAAAGCTTCATTATTGATATTTTAAAAATGTCAGATTTAATTTTTGGCGGAACAGGAATGTTTACACATCTCAAAGGTGATTTTCTGTTTACTCAAACAAAAAACTAACTTTTTTTAAACCAAAGTTCAAGGGACAAGCTGTTGTAGAGTGCTACTCTATGTCAAACAGATGATGCCTTGGAACTTGGCACTGAGTATGTAAAACCCAGTCAGTGGCTTTCAGGGTCATGTGCATGTTTATTCAACCTATTTGGTAATTACATAATACAAGTAGGAGCTGCAGTGACAAAAACAGACATGATGGTGTAACTGATTAAATGTGCTGAACCAATTTCTGAGCAACAATGTATCTTATAAAGGATCACTTGGGGGTGCTCTTGATACCATACCATTTGTGGCTTGTTACTCAGCAGTACACCAAATTTACAAATAATAATAATTATAATTTTCTGGTCATTATCAGACCAAAATAAGCAAAAACATGCGTATGTGTGAAGGCATTGACTATCAGCTGCTTTGCACGCTTGAATATTTCATTATAGCTGTGTTTTAAAATAACTTGCAAGTCTACTAGTTAACCAGAGACATTTTTTGTCAAAAAAGGGGTAAAAAATCTAACCCTGCATTAAAAAAGAACCCAATCTTTGATGCCTTCTCTGCCAACACCAAGAATAATATATTTTGTCCTTACTTGCACGTATTGTGTAAAGGACATTTTGATGCACTCCAAAATTGCATTTAATTAAACCCCATCAATAATGGTGCAGTTTTCTGACTGTCAGATCTTTGCAAGCATAATTATGTATTGTAAGCATTATGAATAAGATTTTCACTCACACAAATATACTGCAGCACACCACTGAGATCAGTGATTGATCACCTTTCCACAAAAGAACCCCCCCCCCCCCCCCCCCCCCCCCCACACACACACACACCATCAAGCTTTATTTTATTTCTTTATTTGTAACCCCATTAGCTTCCACAAAGTGGTTGCTAGTCTTCCTGGCATCCAATAACTTAAAATCACACTACAATTACATTTCGACAATAAATAATCCATACAATTAAATTCAATTCATGATCCTTCACATTAAACTCAGTCCAAAGTCTATGCTTTTTTTAAATTCATTCATATAATTTAGTTTTAAAATCTTTTTAAAATAATATCTACATGTTATTACAGCTTATAGTTAAGCTGTGTTGGTTTTGGTCTTGAGCATCTAAAGATTTCAGAAATTGACTAAAACAGGATGCAATACCTAACGGGAACGTAACAACAATGTGTTTGATGGGCCCAAACCACAGCCATGCACATTCAGCCTCATTTTCTCAATCTTCTCTTTACTGACAACTAAACCTTTTTTTCCCCAGAGGCACTGAGTGATGTAGGTAACACAGCTGACTAACAGTTTTAATGGTATGGAGAGTGTGTATGCACGTGAGCTCCGTTTTGTCTTCAATACTTCAGTTAATAACATTTACTGTGAATCTGAGAAACCCTGCAGCTGGAAGACGGAACATTCAGCAAGCGAGAGGAAGTGGTTTAGATGATGACATGATTCACTGCCTCTTAAAACTCAACAACTATTTTTCATTTCAGAGATGAGCACAATTCAGCGAATGCATGGACTTTTTCCTCTGAATTTGATGAAAACCGCCCTTGGTGCACAATTCTTTTTTCATTCTCTTGCATTAAGAGTACTTTTCTGCAGCCTGACTGATGATAGCGTCATCTTTACTGAATGTTTATTACATTTAGCAAGGTTTGCCAACTGTACGCCCTACAATTTATATCGTGGTGCAATTTGAAGCATGAACAGTAACTGTGTATATACATATCACAGAATACGAGGTCTATTAGAAAAGTATCCGACCTTATTATTTTTTTCAAAAACCATATGGATTTGAATCACGTGTGATTACATCAGACATACATGCTTGAACCTTCGTGGGCATGCGAGTTTTTTCACGCCTGTCGGTTACGTCATTCGCCTGTGGGCAGTCTTTGAGTGAGGAGTGGCCCACCCTCTCGTAGATTTTTTCATTGTTTAGAAATGGCTCAGAGACTGCTGCTTTGTTTGATCAAAATTTTTTCAAAACTGTAAGGCACAACTGAGTGGACACCATTTGATAAATTCAGCTGGTTTTCTGTAAAAATTTTAACGGCTGATGAGAGATTTTGGTCTGGTAGTGTCGCCGTAAGGACGGCCCACGGTGCCTGACGGCGATCTGCGCTTCGAGGCGGCTCTGTTGACCCAGGAAGTCGTCAGAGAACAGAGAACTTTCAGAAGAAGTCGGCATGAGGAGTTTATTTGGACATTCCATTGTTAACGGACATTTTGTAATGAAACAACGTGCGGGCAGAGTCGCATGTCGGGCCGGACCCGACCGGGGGGGGTCGCGACAGGAAAAACACCTCCGTTGGAAACCTTAACGGGCAAGTTGGAACATGCCCAACTGTTAAACAGTTTCTCAGTTACTCACTTGTTGAGTGCCATCAAAAGCCGCCTGAATTTTACAAATGGTTTTCAACACGGAGGTGTTCTTCCTGTTGCGGCGCGCACAGATTCGCCGAATCGTCACGGAAACGACTCAGCGAATTTGCGCGCACGTCTTTCATTACAAAATGTCTTAAACAGTGGAATGTCCGCATAAAGTCCTCATGCCGGCCTCTTCTGAATCTTCTCTGTTCTCTCACGACGTCCTGGGTCGAAACAGGCCGACGACGGCGCCTGGAAGCGCTGCGCGACGTCCCGCTCCGTGGGAAGTCCTTACACCGACAGAAACACCCCATAATCTCTCATCAGCCGTTAAACTTTTCACCAAAAACCAGCTTAATTTCTCAAATAGTGTCCACTCGGATATTCCTCACAGGTCCAGAAAAAATTTCGATAAAGCAACGCGCGCCGTCTTGAGCAGCGTGTGAAACAAAGGAATTCAGCCGAGAGGGCGGGACCACATCTCACTCAAGGCCTGCCCACAGGGAAATGACGTCACCGACACGCGTGAAAAAACTCATGCATGCGCACGAGGGTTCAAGCATGATTGGTGTAATCGCATGTCATTCAAATCCATATAGTTTTTTTAAAAAAATAAAAAGGTAGGATACTTTTCTGATAGACCTCATATTTGTTTAAAATTGCAATTGCAAGTGCTTTTGAACGGGTGAAGGGTAAAGCACTGCTCCAGAAGCTGTTACAGTACTTTTAACTGTATTAGACATATTTCACACAAGTAGTTTAGTAAACATGTACAAAACTCCAAAACAAATCACTGCAAATTCTGGATCTGTTGTTTTTAAATTTCTTAAAGATTAGTATTTCCCCAGAAAATTAATTTCTTTGATAAGCCAGAAGTGAATACGGAAGAAGGGCCATAGGACAAAAAGAAAATGTTGATCTTGTGTGAATTTGGTGATGCAGGTTGATGACCGTAAAGTGTGCTCATCCATTTACATATATAAATCCACCGCACTGAGCAAATGCATATCACTATAATTTATACCAGGCATCACTGTGGCTTAGTAGTTCACACTACTGCCTCATAAAAAGGTAACAGGTTTGGACCCGGTCCTTTCTGTGTGGAATTTGTATATTTTGTTTTTCTTTGGGTTCCTTCCAAATGCACTGGCTTCCTTCCAGTTCAAAAGACAAACAGGTTTGTTGAATAAGCAACTTTAAATTGACCGTAGATGTGAGAGAGTGTGTGTGTTTGTCGGCCCTGTTATAGACAGGAGGCCTGTCCATGGTGTACCTCCCCTCTTGCCCAATCACTACAGGGATAGGCTCTAGGTATCCATAACCCTAAACTGGAATATGCAGGTACACAAAATGAATGAATGAAAGAATGAATGCAATTTATACCACCCACATCTAACGTGCCAGATTCAGAGAACAGAATTAAATAAAAAGCTAGAATAATTTCACCTGATGGCTGAGCTAATTTGAACTCTAAGATAGGGGCATGTTCAGGTATCATTTGTTCCACCCAGGTCATGTCTTGCTCACGGTCCACCTATTTATTCACTTATAGGTTCATCGGGACATAAGCAGAGTAAACGCTGTCAACATGGGGACACCCAGAGCAGCAATTTTTGGGTTTCAGAATGGCTCTTCTGGACTGCTGCAGAAAACCTATGGGTGATATCACACAGGGTTTGTCTAATACATATACACACACACATATACACACATACATATATATATATATATACATATATATATATATACACACACACACACACACACACACAGGGTAAAATAAGCATTACATTACCATTTTTCTCAGTAAATATATTTCTCAAAAGTGCTATTGACATGAAATTTTCACCACATATCATTAACAACCCAAGTAATCCACAGAAACAGAAATCAAACCATAGATGTCCATAAATTATGTGCAATAATGTAAAATGACAGGAAAAAACTATTGAACACCTGAAGAAAGGGAGGTGCAAAGAGACATGAAAAGCTAAGACAACAGCTGAAATATATCAGTAATTAGAAAGCAGTCCTGCCCTTTGTCAATGTAAATTAATATCAGCTAGTTTGGTTCCAACTGGTGGCCTATATAGGTGTCTCCATAAAGGTGCATCACAAGAAAAATCTCATGATTTTTAAAAGCAAAGAGCGCTCTCAAGAGCTTCGCAACCTTATTGTTGCAAAACATACTAATGGCACCGGTTACAGTAGGATTTCTAAAATCCTGAATGTTCCAGTGAGCTCTGTGGGGTTATAATCTGAAAGTGGAAAGAACATTATTTCACTATTAACTGGTCACAACCAGGTGCTCCTCACAAGATTTGTGACAGAGGACTGAAAAGAATTATCAGAAGAGTTGTCCAAGAGCCAAGGACCACTTCAGCAAGACCTGGAATTAGCAGGTACAGTTGTTTCAAAGAAAACAATAAGCAATGCACTCAACCGTCATGGCCTATATGCAGGCTCACTATACAACACACCATTGCTGAAGAAAAAGCACAGTGAAACTCGTTAAAAGTTTGCTGCACAATATTTAGACAAGCCTGGGAAATACTGGAGAATATAATCTGGTCAGTTGAGATCAAAATTGAACTCTGGACTCCATAACAGACACAATAAATGGCATTGCACATCACCCCAAAAACACAACACCAACAGTGAAGTTTGGAGGTGGGAGCATTATGGTGTGGAAGTGTTTTTCAGCATCCGGCATTTGCAAACTTCATATAATTGAAACGAGGATGAATGGAAAAAATGTACAGAGACATTCTTGATAAAAATCTATCAGGATGATGAAAATTAAATGAGGGTGGACATTTCAGCAAAACAATGATTCAAAACACACAGTCAAATCACCCTAGAATTGTCCAGCCAATAACCTGACTTGAATCCAGTAGAAAATCTATAGAAAGAACTAAAGATCACAGTTTATAGAACACAGAATCTTCAACATTTGAAGACTGTTTGTGTTGGCCAACAATCATGTTCCCCTTCCCCAGATTTGTGCCTCGAAACAATCCTTGGAGGTCTACAGACAATTCCTTTGACTTCATTCTTGGTTTGTGCTCTGACGTGCACTGTCAACTGTGGGACCTTATATGTAGACAGGTGTGTCTTTCCAAATCATGTCCAATCACCTCAATTTACACCAGGTAGACTCCAATTAAGCTGCAGAAACATCTCAAGAATGAACAATGGAAACAGGATGCACCTGAGCTCAATTTTCTGTGAATACTTATGGACATGTAATTTCTTTTCTTTTTTTTCTTAATAAATTTGCAAAAATCTCAAAAATCTTTTTTCACATCGTCATTATGAAGGTGTTGTGTGTCGAACACGGAGGAGAAAAAAAATAATTTTGGAATAAGGCTCTAACATAAAATGTGGAAAAAGTGACGTGCTGTGAATACTTTCCGGACGCACCATCGTTGGACAAGTTAACATTCCTCCAAATGAAGGCTTACTGGATCAAAGCCTAGTTCATCTTGTCAGTGTGTCAAAGGGTCATTGTGAAAGACAGTGTGACCCACACTGCTCCATCCTGGTTATGACTCAAATCTGCACCTCATCTCCAGCCTGTAAAATTCTCTGCACGGGGCCGGATTAGCACGGCAACCACTGTACAAACAATCATACATCCCACAACTACAAGGGTGGGGATTATCCCACAGGACAAAACTCAGCACAAGCTCCTCTTAAAATAATACAATTGTGGGGAAGTGCTGCTAATATGCCAAGTACAGCAGTTTAAATACCTCCATCAGTCACTATTTGGCAACACAAACTCCATTGTTAACCTGCAAGTGAAACCCTCGTTGATATCAATTTGGAAAGTTGGGGGAGGCTAAGAAAGTCCTCATACAAAGGACCGGGGCTAATATTGTCACACATCTGATAAAATGCTGCAAAGACACAAAGTATAACCAAGATGCCAAAATTGACATTTAAGGAGTTTGAACTGCAGACAGCCCAAAACTGTATGTTACATCTGGCCATCAGTCCTCAACAAATGATTGATAGTATCAGTCTTTTCTTTAGTGGAGTTTTTAAAAAAGTACTGTATTCATTTATTAGACATGACTGGAGGAAAAGCCCAACAATGAACCTTCACTTACTTCATCTGTTTCACAATGGTGCTCTTCCCAGACTCCCCAGCACCTGCAGACAGAACAAAAACAGGCAGAGGTTAAAAATATGCCCACTGTTAGCTGTGAGAGGTAAACAGCCAGCCAGTGAGGCCGCCTCACATCTGAAACTTCATCTTGCTCCCTGGTATATTTACCTCCTAATTTTAGCTACAGTTCTTTAACGGATCTCAGGATCTTGTTTTTCCTTTCAGTGGGCAGCTGTGAGGATTTTACCTTCTCACTTTTAACAGTTATATCAGTGGTCATTACACAAACAATATTAAAGTCTGATATCTTCTAAAGGAACGTAAACAATTTCATTTTTTGTTTTGAAACCAGTCCGTTCATCATGTTAACATTTTAATGGAAATATTTTGCACTGAGAGGATATGGGCTTTTCTTATCCACTGCTGTTTATTCCAGCAGCCTGAGGCAATCAGAGAGCTCATCTGCAACACACACACACACACACCTACCTAGGGGTGCCTGTCAGTACTCACACACGCCTGGGGTGAAGTATTTCCAGGCTGACCCTCAGAACACACTGCTACACAGTGTGCAACACGTGCACAGTGAAGCCCCTGGGTAGGAACATGCCAAGATAGCTTCTATAGACAGCTGTCAACCCTTGCTGGAATATTTCAGAGTGGCTATAAAAAGCAAAACACAAAGACTGCCTCTAAATTAAAACATCTATAAAATCATACTAAGGTTATTGACAGTCTGGAGCAGGCATGGGCAGCAGTGTGCCATGAGGGGTCAAGATGGTACATGCCTTCACCTCAGCAGGTAGTTTCAACGATCAAGACTAACAGTTTGTTATATAGCCAAGCAAAAGTGATGTGACATGCAGAACAAGTTATTTTGTGCTGTTAAATGTTCTGGAAATGACATTTCTTAAAGCATATTGATCCTATACAATCATAAGTGGAAGTCAAATCAAAAGCCAGTGTATTCCACGGCTCCATGCCCATGCAAAGTACATTCATGAACATGGTTACTGTCTCTCGGCACTGTTTCACTGTATGCATGTCTTCAGGCAAGGACAGATTTTTAACAGAAAAAAAAAAAAAATTGTGCTAATATTGGTATGTGCCTCCTTAATACTGTGGTGTCTGTTAGAGCCATCTGATAGTTTGTAATAATAATCTAACAACATGGTGCATACTTGACTTGCAAAAATGCCTTTTATCTGCTCCCATGGTCAATGTTCAGAAAAAGGACAGTTTAACAAATTTTCCCTTGAAAATGCCCTTTTTGTGCAACAGTTGTTGAGGGGCTTATCGGATGGCCTGTGCAACCGTGTTATCTCAAACACTAATTGAAGAATTTTAACCAAATGTTGTACATTAGCCAAGTCCAACCAAAGGATCAACCCCTTAAGATTTCAGGTCCAACATCAAAGGTCAAGGTCACAACATATAGTCAAATGTTTGCCCAATGCAAACAGATGTAGGAAAGCTTTCGAAGGCTTATAACTCAATCAGAAGTCATAGATCCATGGTTACTATTACACATGAATAGGAAGTCATATGTGGCTTCTCAAAATATGCCACTGCACTTCACCTTGAGTGACCTTAAAGGCCACAATCAAGGTTGCTCATGTTTTGTCTATAAAAGAAAAAGACCCAAGGTTGCTATTAGACATAGATAGGAAGTCACACGTGGCCTTATAATACCATCACCTTCCTAAAATAATGGCCTAAGTCATATTTTCCAAAACATGATTTAGGCTATTATTTTAGGAAGTTGACGATATGCAACTTCTAATTTTACCCAGGTCAAGCCAAGGTTGCTGTCATGAAGTAGAATATACTTTTACTGATACAGCTGCAGACTTTGCACTTTCTAGAGCAGAGGTCGCAATCTGATTCCAGAAAGGGCCAAGAGGGTGCAGGTTTTCGTTGCAACCACCCACTCCACCAGGTGATTTCACTGATTTACTGATTCCATCTATTCAAAGTGATGTTAATCAGTTAATCAGATGTTAATCATCAATATTAAAGAATTATTAACGGAGCAAGAAAACCACCAAGGTCTGATTTTCCCATACAGACCAAGCAAGCAAGGTTAATAATTTGTTGGCTATTATATATAATAGCAATAGGATATAACAAGCAATGTAATAAAATGTAATAATGTAATAAAAGGAAATATAGACTGTAAGAAGGGAGATATAAAATATGCTTGTGTAATGGCCTACATGATATGTACATGATAGTGCATCAGTGTGCAACATTCACTGTTTTGTGCAACATTCAGCAGTAAATGGTTTTATGCAATTTAGTGCAATTGAGCCAATGGATTAAAGTTAACAGGTATTGTAGTGCAATAGAATAAAGTGTCCGTAATATAGTAAAGTGTCCAGTAGAAGATAAAGTGACCAGTGATGGCTCTGTCCTTAAGGGGATATGATTACTTCAATTACAGACATATAAGCTGCACCA
This sequence comes from Thalassophryne amazonica, assembly GCF_902500255.1. Taxonomy (NCBI): domain Eukaryota; kingdom Metazoa; phylum Chordata; class Actinopteri; order Batrachoidiformes; family Batrachoididae; genus Thalassophryne; species Thalassophryne amazonica. The sequence continues at coordinate 68,067,342 of NC_047105.1, read as the reverse complement.
CTGGCACCTGTTCATTTGCCCACCATTGGAAAACAAGTCAAGTAAAGGACAATTAAAATCACTGACAAGTGGGAAATGATGTTTAATATAAAAATGTGATGTATCTGTGTTTACACAATCAAGAATTCATCAGAATTCAACAAATAAAAGTACAAATCTAAAATTTTGTGTCAATCACGAAGTGCAAAGCAGCATGACTGCAATTCTCGGGAAGTGGACTTCATTATTTAGCTGGTAATACACTAGTGTGCAGCCAATCCACCACAATACCAAATCTTTGAGTACATTAATATAATTGACCACAATCTACCTAGGCTGACAGTACTCACACATGCACATGTTCTGCTGAAAGTAGTAAACATGGCCTTTGGAGTTTGTCCCGTGAACACTGCTAAGAATTAGAAATGAGAGGTGAAGTTTGGCACATACCTTGGTGCCAGCACTGCTCTGATAACAAGTAGGCAGCAGCTCTGTTTACTGTACAATCGAAAGACGCTGAACCTTTTGGCAGACTTTGTCAGTTTTTTAATGTGTATGTGGAATCTGTCTTTTCAAGTTCAAATACAAATACAGTGTTCTCATTCAAAGGTTCTAATGTGAGAGGGCTCACACTTCACCTCCACAAGGGGGACAAGAGAAACTGGAGAATAAAACAATGTTAAAATATAGTTCAGAGTATTTAGAATTGGAATCCATGCAGTGTTTTAAATTACTTGAAAAAAAAAAAAAAACAGGTGAATAATTAACTGACATAACTGTAGTCAGTGAGTATTTAAATAACCACACTGCTCATTACGCACATGCAGAGGCAAAGTGCAACTCTGCTCTGCAGTTTTTTTTTATTTTTTTTTACCAGCAGGCAGTAAAATGTTGCCATCAAATGCACAAGCACTTTAATATTGCAAAATTCCTGCAGAACTGTGTGCACTTAACTCTCCCTCACTTCAATCTTCCAAAATGTTAAAGAATTAAATGCAATGATGCACTTTGAGTCACAGGTAAGGACTCAGACGATGTTTTATTCTTGGTCACCGTTGCGAGTGGTAATCACTCTTGGGATGAGAGCAAGTGCATGTTGGCAGCTTGTCCATTGGGGGAGAATAAACTGCAGTAGGAGCTAAAAAAAAAAAAAAAAAAAAAAAAAAAAAAAAAAAAAAAAAGACGTGTCTGACTACTCACACTGATCCTTATTATTACTACACACTTCATCTGATGTGTGGCTACTGCTATGTTATCATTTCTATTGTAATGTGGAGGCTCACACTGCAACTGCACAACTCCCCCCCCCCCCCCCCCCCCCACACACACACCAACTATAAGCGAAGTGTGCAATGCATCTGCACATGCGTGGGTCAAACGGGTCAGAAATTCCAGCTACCAAACACACACTGCTACCACTGAATTTCGTATACAGTAGCGTTAGCGGACTGTGAAAGTTAAGGCTTACTGGTGAAGCAGCAGGACCTTCGTGGCCGGGACAACGGTGGGGATCGAACACACGCGGCTCGCACCAAAAGACTGTTTCTCTACCAGGTCAGCCAAAGGGGAACTCCCCGTTAGCCAAGCTAGCGGGAACGTCTTTCAATTGGGGACCCGGGACTTTCATCCCGCTACACTGGGATTGTTTCAAAGGCTTTCATGCCACATTCACACCGGGCGCGACGTGAGCGACAGTAGCGACAGGTTGCCATGTAATCCCTATGGAAAAACGCGTTTTGGCGCCACGTCACGCAGCGCGACGCGATGGACGCGAATGAAGCGACGCGAGTGAGCGATTGGCACGTTTGTGGCGCGATATTGCGTCGCATCACATCGCGTTGCCCTCCTCCCCAAGTTGAAAAATCTGAACTTTTTCGTCTCGTCGCGCCGCGATGACCAATCAGGGACTGAATAGGTAGTGACATGGAGATGTCTGGAGTTTGACTGAAGATGTGAACATGTCCTGTATCTGGTAGCAGCCTGTGAGCAGGACTTATGTCTCTTTTGTCCTTTATTTCACAATTATGACAGTTTTTGGAAAAAGTAGCAGCCCTGCAGCAGCGGGGAGCGGAGTTTCTTTTCTTTGTATTTTACGTGCGTGCGCGAGCGAAGCGCCCATGGAGATTATTTTACTTATTAACTACACAGATGTATAATAAAACAAATGGTGACTGGTTTCTAAACACAATTATGACATTTGTTTGGGGAAGAGTGAGAGCAGCCCCGCAGCAAGCAGTGGAGTTTCTTATTTTTCTTTTTTTCGTGCGTCCGTGAGCGAATTGTCTGTGGAGAATATTTTATTAACTACACAGATGTATAATAAAGCAAATGGAGACTGGTTTCTAAACACAATTATGACAGTTTTTTTGGGGGGGGAAGAGCGAGCTGCAGCCCCGCAGCAAACAGCGGAGTTTCTTTTTTTTTTTTTTGTTTACATGTGTGCGGGACACGGGACAGGAGGTCCTCAAACTGGGTCCCGCAGAGGTGGAAGGACCGCTGAAAGCGGCCGTCATCCAGACGCAGCTTCTGCAGCAAATAATGATACTCCTTGTATTGGGAGCTTTCCACAACAACTCGCTCTGTGTGATCAAGGTCCGTCATGTTAACTTGACTGACAACCGGAGCCGGCGAGCGAAATGGAAGCTCCTCCTATTTGATGACGCACCGGGGCGAATTTTCGCAGCAAAAGCAGAGTGACACACCGGGTGAAGGAGGCGCGTCCGTTGCCACGCGACCCCCGCGAATTTGTAGCATCTGATCGCGCCAGGTGTGAACGCGGCATAAGCCTTAAGCGACGCATACAATAATGACAGGTGCACATTGTGCTGTTTTCAAATGCTCAAACAGAATTTATAGGCTTTAAAGGAGGCTGAAAACAGACGATTGCAAAGCTCCGCAGAGTCCACACAAAGACGGAAAGAAGAAATGTGGTTGTAAACCTCCATTCTACACAATTAACACCCACAGAAAAGAAAGATCCAGACGGATGTAAAAGACGAACTAAAATTGTATGTTTCTTGCACACATTTATTTTGTCAATATCCTGAAACGGTGCTGAATTATAATGTGGTTGATGGCACCATTTTCATGCATCGGCTTATGACTGTAATCTCGCGCCATGTCATTCATGACGAGAGATGCATGCACATATTGTATGTCTGTCAACTTATCAAAACAAACGTGACAACAGAGAGGTTATATGAGAGACCCACCTTCCTTGTAGTCATTACGAAGCCGGTGGATTAGCGATTTCTCATCCCTGCTTAGCAAATATTCTGCAATATCCACAGTTTCAGACCCTGGACTTCGTCTAACCATCCGTCAGTTGCCTTCAAGGGGTCAGAAATTTGTTTGTTTCCATTTTCAACAAGGACCGGTCATCATTTTCGACAGCAGCTCTCTCTTCCTCCTTTGTTAGCACCAATGGTAGTTTCTGTACCGATGCAGCATACGCAAGGGCAGCCAGCTCTTCTTTCCGTTTCTGTCTACTGCCGTACGTAGTCCTGATTGTAACAGGCAATCAGCGGAGCTTACAAAAATGCTTTAAATCGTCAACTTTCCAGCGGTTGAAATGGTCCAAATCATAGCACTCCTCGCTGCTTTCCGCCATCTTTGAATGTGGATTGGTAGCCAAAAAATTTAGCATACCCATAATATACCACGCGGCCCGAGATGTGCACTTCGCTTATTTACATGAGCACTTTCCAAAGAATGGTGAGTTGTGGGGGGGGGGTGACAGCTTCTCTCTGCATTATCTGGTGGGCTACCTGACAAATTGCTATACAAAGTGTAAAACAAACCATCTGGTAATGTTGACCTTGTTTTTATGCTTTAAATCAAAGAGACTTAAATCTGTTTCTTTACAGAAAGTGTATACTCTATGTCTTACAATAAAACTATCCTCTTAAATGGAAATTGCATTGCATTTCACAGTATTTTTCTATCTGACAGATGCTCAAAGTGGTTTACAATGCTTAACACGCACTCAGCCACACACACACACAAATGGCACTCCAGACACCAAGTCACTTCTCTAACCTTTTGGCCACCACTTCCCCTGCTGAATTGAGTCTGTTTCTGCTTATTTTCGCAAATCTGCCACAAAGTTCCGTGGTTTCTATTCAAGGCTAGACAACCGTTTCACCATGTTTCATGATTTTCAATAGTGTTTGCACAATCTTGATGACAAACCAACAAATAGGCACAAGCAAAAGAATCTCTTCTGCAAGGGTAAAATATGGAGATGATACTGGCTCAGATGAAAGCATATTTGGACCAATCAGAACAGGCTTTATTAAACACGAGTCTAATGCTGTGTTCCATTGCAGGTCGGAAGTTTATCATTCCAACTCATTTCCAACTTTCAATCTAAAGGCATCTGCTCGAGAAATCATGGATGCCTGCAGCAAACTCATAACGAAGGACATTGAGCTCCTTTCCATAATATTCTGCCATCTTGAGAGCGGGACTGTAATGTCTTTGTGACCCACCGCAGTACTGACAGAAACACCAAGATCCACAATGCAAGTTGATCCCAGTTACATAAAAGCTACCAAACACTACATACAAGTTAAAATCTGATGAAAAGGTAATTCCACGTACCACTCACCGTGTGATCTACCATACTGCTGTGATGCCAGACCGATGGACTTTGTCTTGACAGATCTTGCCCTAATATCCGGCTTGACTAGCATAGCACTTTCTGAGTTGGAGCACCCCCACAAGTTTCGAGTACAATATGTGGTCTTTTTCGAGACGCTAACAGCCAATACTCAATTGCTGCCTGATGGCGCATTTCAAAAACATCTCACTCTGCTTTGCTTCAGATATGCAATCAATTTTTTAAGGACGCCATTTCATTCCTTCTCGTTTCTATGTAGATTTATGTTTCCAGTCTTCTATTACTGCCTTCTGTTCTTCATTTACAGGGTTCATCTGTGTTAAACATTTAGCACATTACTGCCACTAAATGGACAGGTGTGTGTAGTACTACCTTCTCTTCAGACTTTCCACACATTGACCTATCATTACTGACAACTAGTAGACATAATTAAAACACCATAATTACCACATCCCACAACATTTGTTGTAAAAATTTGTGCAATGCTACACTAAGTGCATTTGAAAAGAGCCATATAGGGGGAAAAAAAAAAATCATTTTTAAGAAAAATAAAAGTATTTAAAAGTAGCAGTTTGGATTGCAGGAATGTTTTTCTTAATGCATTAGTAAAGTGTTCAACTGTCAAGCATATACACTGAAGTGACTAATGTTCTTGCAGTGTGCAACTGTAATATCTTGGAAAGTACAAGTACTGAATTGGGACTAAGGATCAGCAGACATTCAATACGAAGTGATTTGTTTTTGGGAGGGGGGGTGTAACCTGAATGGCACAGTAAAATTGGAAAATTCAAAGCAACAAGCAATACATAAAAAATAAAGCTCAACTTAAACTAAGTAAAACCTACCAAACAGACCTGAAATGTACTAAGAAGTACAGTTGACATAATGACAGCGCTGAATTGGAACTAAAAGACAATGCGAAATGACACAGAAATCTTTTTATTTTTTTCCCTGTATTTACTGAACTAGAGGGGTTTCAGACTGCTTGTGCAGTCCAAGATTCCCAGAGTTTACAAGAAAATAATGTGCACAGCCTAGCAACCGGGCAAAGAGGAGACTGTTGTGGTTGTACTTGACTCATGTTAGAGGTTAGGATTTTAAAAATGAAAGGACTGAGGCCAAGAAAACAGTCAAAGAATGGAAAAAGATGAATTGCAAATTTAATTTCCAACTCTATCTAAATGACATTAAAGAGTTAACCCACTACAGAAGATGTGCTTTTCTACTCATTTGTGTGTGTAGGAATAAGGGGTGTTTGCCTGAAGAAACTGTACGGTGCACTAGAGGAGAGGTCAACTCATTCCAGAAAAGGCCGAGAGGGTGCAGGTTTTGTTTGCAACCACCCACTGCACCAGGTGACTTCACTGATCAACTGACTCCACCTGCTCAAAGTGATGTTCATCAGTGGAGTCACCTGGTGGATGGGTGGCTGCAAAGAAAACCTGCACCTTCTCAGCCCTTTCTGGAATGAGTTTGAGACCTTTGTGCTAGTGTGTCTGTATGTAATTATTACCTCTATGCAATTAAGACCTCTGCACTAGAAGAACACAACAGAAAATATGTAAAGGCCTGTTTCTGCCACTGGAACTTGAGGGTCATTCTAAAAGGTAAGATATGTTTGCACACATCTCTGCCACAGGGACTGCACAAGAAAAGGGGCTCTGAAATAATGCTGGGTTGCTATGCAGGCTGATACCAGAGTGAAAATCTGACAGATGCATTTTTGCCCAATGATAAAATAAAAATCGTATGCGGCTGTTATTCAATAATCTTCATTCTTTTAATTCGTGTGACAACATACACTGTCACACTTCTTTTAATATATTTATTATACTTCATGGACCATAGTGAACACTTCTTATTTGTATAAATATGATGTCCTAAAAAAAACACTATAACAAAAATTGACTGTAAACAGGATCAAATTTATTGCCAAAATCTTTCAATTATACCTGAATCTATATATGTTTTTTTTAATTGATAAAATCAATAAAAATATGACTGCATATATTCTTAATAATAATATATTGAGATACAGACAGTTCACAGAAGACATTTTCCATTGAACCAATCAAAATTAGAAACAGTCCAGCAGGTAACAATATTCATCATGTCCATGACTAAATATACTAAAACAATACATCACAATTGTACACATAGCACAGTTGTGAAGTATGTGTACAATTGTGATGTATGTGAATTGATATTGAACATTTATTAGTCTTAAAGTAAATAATATGAAATTGGTCACTGGATCCTTAAACTTTGGACATAATAAACTCTACATGGTGGATCCTTGATCTCTGGACATAAATAGGAATAAACAAAATCTGTAGTTTTTGTCAAAAGCATTTCCTTTCAGACATTATTGGCATGAATATCTTTCCATATAGTATCTGAGCTGAGCTCTTATAGCTGCTGTGCTTCACTTCAGGATGTAATTTATAAAGAAATACAGCACATTTCATTTCGGGAGGAAAAAAACTTTTAGTCGATTGTAGTTTGTCTGTACTGCAACGTTTGGAAAGGAGGTGTTATTTTATTTGAAGTTATTAATTCCGACCGGACTCTGTCTCGGCAGAGAGCCGCGCAGCGTTTCGAGCTGTGTGAACAGAACGGAGGATGATTCTCGTTTGTTGAGCGCAACAAGACAAGAGTCCCAGTTAGTGACTTTAATACACACAAAAGTGACTCATGATATTTTAATGGCTTTGAGAGGGGTTAAGAAGCGGACTTACCGCTTCTGAAGAGGAGCAAATCAAAGAGCCATGAGCCACTGAATCGAAGCATTGCTTCAATGGTTCATGGCTTCAAAGTGGAGTCACACTGCAGAAACGGTTGATTACAGACCAAACCCTGAATATCTGACTTTATTTGTACGTCCGTATGACTCTGAAACTCAGAAAAATCCGTATAATTTACGGACTATAGGTTGACATGAAAACCAAAGCTGTGTTCACCGCGCGGACACGTTCGGCACTATTCGGGATTATTCAAGTTTGTTTTTTTTTACCGATAATGAACGATGCGGTTTGGACCAACCGGTCTGGATCCGGGCCTGCTATGGGACATTTCTGACACGTTTTCAGATCTGCCACAGTATGAGTGTAACAAAATTCACATCTAAAATGACAGCCATTATAGAGGGTCACGTGAATTGTACAACATGTCTATTTTCAGCAAATGAATTTAGACCTTGGCAGGGCATACTTTGTCTATGTGGCAAGCTACCCGAACAGGCTGCAAGCCAGGGATGCAGGTAGGCCTATGTGTCTATGTTCTTACTAGTGCAGGGGGTTGTGTCAAATCAGAGGACACCTGCTGTTGGTTCTGTCTCATTCATATTTGATTAATTTTATGACAGCACGGCTTACAGCTCCATTTTGGAGTTTCTGTAAACTGAAGTGCCGCTTGTTGTGGACACCGCTTCTTTTCTGCAACAGCAGGATCTGTGACATGAACTAAAAGAAGGTGCATCAAACCTCAGCACTGACCAGTGATGAATGCCGACAAGTATGCCAGCTAACGTCTCTGCAGCAATTCCTGCCAAAGTCTGTCTCGATAACTTTACGAGGGCTGTCAATAAAGTAACGGTCCTTTTTATTTTTTTCAAAAACTATATGGATTTCATTCATATGTTTTTACGTCAGACATGCTTGAACCCTCGTGCGCATGCGTGAGTTTTTCCACGCCTGTCGGTGACGTCATTCGCCTGTGAGCACTTCCTTGTGGGAGGAGTCGTCCAGCCCCTCGTCGGAATTCCTTTGTCTGAGAAGTTGCTGAGAGACTGGCGCGTTGTTTGATCAAAATTTTTTCTAAACCTGTGAGACACATCGAAGTGGACACGGTTCGAAAAATTAAGCTGGTTTTCAGTGAAAATTTTAACAGCTGATGAGAGATTTTGAGGTGATTCTGTCGCTTTAAGGACTTTTCACGGTGTGAGACGTCGCGCAGCGCTCTCAGGCGGCGTCGTCAGCCTGTTCAAGCTGAAAACCTCCACATTTCAGGCTCTATTGATCCAGGACGTCGTGAGAGAACAGAGAAGTTTCAGAAGAAGTCGGTTTCAGCATTTTATCCGGATATTCCACTGTTAAAGGAGATTTTTTTAATGAAAGACGTGCGGACGGATCCGCGCGTCGGGACGCAGCCGACGTGGTGCGGCGGCACAGGAAAAACACCTCCGTGTTGATAACCATTTGTAAAATCCAGGCGGCTTTTGATGGCTTTCAGTGGAGTGAGTATATGAGAAATTGTTTAACAGGCAGGACATGTTCCAACTTGTCCTTAAGGCTTTCAACAGAGGTGTTTTTCCTGTGGCGGAGCGTCGCGGCGGCTGCGTCCCGACGCGCGGACCCGTCCGCACGTCTTTCATTAAAAAAATCTCCTTTAACAGTGGAATATCCGGATAAAATGCTGAAACCGACTTCTTCTGAAACTTCTCTGTTCTCTCACGACGTCCTGGATCAATAGAGCCTGAAATGTGGAGGTTTTCAGCTTGAACAGGCTGACGACGCCGCCTGAGAGCGCTGCGCGACGTCTCGCACCGTGAAAAGTCCTTAAAGCGACAGAATCACCTCAAAATCTCTCATCAGCCGTTAAAATTTTCACTGAAAACCAGCTTAATTTTCGAACCGTGTCCACTTCGATGTGTCTCACAGGTTTAGAAAAAATTTTGATCAAACAACGCGCCAGTCTCTCAGCAACTTCTCAGACAAAGGAATTCCGACGAGGGGCTGGATGACTCCTCCCACAAGGAGTGCTCACAGGCGAATGACGTCACCGACAGGCGTGGAAAAACTCACGCATGCGCACGAGGGTTCAGCATGTCTGACGTAAAAACATATGAATGAAATCCATATAGTTTTTGAAAAAAATAAAAAGGACCGTAACTTTATTGACAGCCCTCGTATTTATTGCACCATGATTAAACAGACAAGTTCAGCTGTAAAAAGGAGGAACAAATGTCAAAGGCTTTGCGCTGTTCTGTGTGAAGACTTGCCATCATAATGCATCATCATCATCATCATCTCACAACTACACTAGTTGTGTTTCAAGAATAAGAGTTTAAAAAGTCTACCTCTCTTGGCAATACACCTTTAGCTGTTTATGCATTTGTGCAAATAAATCTGCATTTGTTATGAGCAAGTGTGACCCATCCTGGCGGGACTGGGCGCATAACACAAAGACAGCAGTGTGGGCCCCCCTCGGCACACAACACAGGGCTGCTGTTGAGGATTAAGCCTGGACCATTCCAAACAGCACCAGCTCACACTAGGCTCCGCCTCCTTCTGTTAACATGACAACTGTCTTAACTAGCCATAGCAAATCACTTTGTTGGTCAACACCAAGAGAAAGAACTTAAGGGGATACAACTTAACCCCAAAATGCTACCATTAGTGATGAAAATAAACTGAACTGTGGAGAAACCTGATAAAATGCTAATTATCATGAAAATACCAGTACAACGATGAACTGAAAGATATATATATATATATATATATATATATATATATATAGATATATATATATATATATATATGGACTTGAGCTTGTTTTGGTAAAATCTCTGCACAATCAGCTATCATAACCAAATTATGCAGTTGGTGGGGGAAGGATCAAAACAAAAGGGCGGAAAAATATTTCACATATCTATTATCAGATAAAGTTGGGCTGTAGCTATCAATTATTTTAGTAATCCAGTATTCTATCAATTATTCTGGCGATTAATCGAGTAATCGGATAAAAAGTAAGTTTGTGTTTTTAACAACATTAACAGTCCAGGGCTCTCCCTAAGCAATGGCACAATGTCGCTGCGTCATCACGCAGACTGTCAAATTTAGTCTATCCCTTTGTTTTCCTGGGTAATCATTTATTTTTTCACATCATTACAAGTTTTGGATCTTTCCTGGTGTCAGGGGTTCAGCCAAAGTCGGGCAAAAGTCTTGACATTTTGCTGAAATGGCAACGGGATGTGGCTTCCGGTTTTGTTTTCCCCGAATTTAACCATTTTAAGTTTTTTTTTTCTTTTTTTTTTTTTTTTTTTAAAGGTTGTGAACTGGGTCCCTGCGTGATTTTTTTTTATCCCTCTTTCTCTGTGATTCAGCAGATGCATTTCAGCTGGAGGTTGAACATGCAAGCCTCGCAAGTCAGTTTTTTAAAAATTATTGTTATTTTATTACCGTGTTTGTGAAACGTTGTGTGTTGCCCAAAAAAGCGAAAATTAAAAAGCGAAACACTCAGTGCGAGTCTGAGCAAAACACAGACGGAAGAGTGGACTTCTTCCAGAGACTGTTTGTCAGTGTGGCCGGGGACGGAGCTGTGAGGGCAGTGCTGAGCCACTCACACTGTGCAGAGAGAGAGGCAGCCACTGGCCGCTGTGCGAATAGCCACTCCCCACGTAGAATAGAGAGCAGGCAGCGGACAAAATGGTGGGTTAAAAAAAAAAAAAACAGATAAACACGCTGCTTCGTTTTAAATGCGCAGTAAGCTATTTCAGATGATCAGCGTGGACCGTTTTTCTCCTAAAAGTCTTTATTTCACTCTGTGTCGCGTTAGAAAGTTATAGCTATTGTGCTAATTTGATTAGCACTTACACGGCTTATGCATGCTCTAGTCGTCTTCTGTTTGTTTTTATGGGGATGTTACAGCTCCACACACAGGCCTGGCATATGTACTACAACACAAAACGAAGCTTTGAAGCACAGAATTTGCCTCCAACATTTTTTGTAATTGAATTATTGAAATTACTTGACTAATCGTTTCAGCCCTACTTGGGACACAGACCTTGGACAAGTTCAAACATGGCTAACCGTGACCTGTTTTAAGAGGTTAAAAAAGTCACATTCTGTTTAAATCTGTTCAGTTATTTTTATGAGTGGCGGGTGTGACAGCCAATCAGAGTAAAGTTGCACTGTGATGTCAGTGGCTGGTCTCTCCAAAAATCACTATTTTATGTATTTATATACATGTTTCTCATATATTATGTAAATGTTAGGGTGAAATAAACACCTCTAAAACTGAAAAAGCTGTTTTTTGGAGCCTAATAACACCTCTGAAATGATTTACAAGCCAATTCACGTTAGCATGGTGTCATCACAGGCTGGTAGCTAGCTGCAAAATTTGGTTTTGTTGGTGTGTAAATACATCCTGTCATATATAATGGAAATGCTAGAAAGAAATAAACACTTCTAAAACCAAAAACGCTGTTTATGTATCCTGATAACACCTCTGGAGTCAATTACAAGACATTTTCCAGATGTTAGTGTGCATGCTAACATCTGCTAACTCAAAGTAAAATTTGTCTCATTAATACCTGCAAATGCACAGAGGGTGATCTACAAATATTCCTTGATGTAAATATCATATTGTTTTTGACTGATCGATCGATACAGAGGCATTATTAAACATAACGTACAAATTGTATGTAAGACAATAGGAACTTATTAATTAAACAACTGCAAATTATAGGTAACACAATGCTCATATGACCGAGGGTTATTTTAGCATTGCGGTTTTTATTTTGTTTGGTTTTTTTTTTTTGTACTTACACAAATGCTAAATTTTGTTCTAACAACAATATTCCTTGGCCAAGCTGTTACAGCCCAAGCCGCACCAAAAATCAACAGGTAGAGCCGTCTCAGATTTGCTGTCTTCCTGAATGCAGCCTGGTAGTCTCCCTGGCATTACCACTCAGTGTGGTAGGAAGATGAGCGTATCATTGTGTTTCACATGCTAATAAAAACTCACCCTCCTCCATTTTTGTACTCTCTTACAGACACTCCTTAAAGCATATATTTATAGCATATATATTATACTTTGTGGTAACAGAGGGAATAAAGAGAAAAGCAGAAGCCTATTTGATATGCTGGAAACTGAGAAATGCAGTATTTTCCTCTCAAGAAATTAAACCATTAAATGATTAAAAAATAATTAATGACTATTTTTCTGTCAGATGATTAATCACCTCTGCTCTAAAAAGTAGTTTGCTGTTTGTGTGTAATTACTGAGGTTTTGCATTGTAACTGTTTGTGTGAAAACCTCCTGGAGATGACCGTCACTGCACTTTTTTCAGGTTTACCTGCTGCAATCACAGCTGCTTCGTCAACCCTGGTGTTCCCGAGTTGTTGACTACCTAAGCACGTTCGACTTTGTTAATTAGTAGTGGTTCGAGCAGGGAGAGTTGGAAAACATGCAGGGCAGGTGACCTCTGCTCTCATCCTTCCTGCTCCCACTTATGACATCTCTTTGATTAATCAATATCTGACACCTGGTTTTAGGCTGATCCATGAATATCAAGTATGCATTAGCTCCGAAACTCAACATTGAAGACAGTATAGAATCAAACACAGGAGATCATACACTACACATTCAGATCAATTATCACTTAAACAAACCGAGGGCACTCAGGTGCACACCTCTACCAACAGATCCATTTATCAGCTGTCAAATAAGTAGTACAAATGAACTGTAAAGTACAAATATCACAGAAATCATTGGGACACATGACAAAAATAGAACCTAAAATGTATCCTGGATTCACATATGGTAAGAAATCTAGTCAATACTTCCTCAACTGAAAACCTACATCTTCACTACATTAATAATTACTGAAATCCTTCACCAGGTTCCTTAAACATATTGCTAACAGAAACAAGAAGGGCCAAATAAATTACCCCTTTGGTGGAGGTAATCAATGTTTAGATCATTGCACCGCTGTCTCTTCCTGCTTCTCACACAGTGATTAAAAACACACCCTGCACAGATCTCACCGTTTGTTATGCATCGCTTCTCACTGACCTGAGACTTCTCACAGACTCCTCACTCACTGACAGCAGGCCAAAGTCACGATATAGAGCCTACATCGGGATGCCACACCTCCCCCCCCTCCTATAGTGCAAAAAATATATTTTTTTTGGGGGGGGGAGTATTTTCCCTAAAATCAAAGCAATAGATCTGATAAATATATACTTTAAGGAGTGTCTGTCAGAGTGCAAAATTGAAGGAGGAGGGTGTTTTTATTAGTAGAAACACAATAGTACTCTGATCTTCCTACCACACTGAGTGGTAATGCCAGGGAGGCACTAAGGCTGCACCAGAGACACCAGGCTGCATTCAGGAAGGCAGAATGTTCACATGTCTGCAGTATCCATGGATATGACTAGTTAGCATCAAACATGGCAAATGTTTTAGGCTCCAGCAATTATATTGATTAATCTGTCCATTATTTTCATTATCAGGTGTGAGGCTCATAAAATTTCAGAAAATGGCAAAAAAAACAAAACAAATCCAAAGCTTTTTAAAGCCTAAGATGATGTCTTGAAATGTCCTGTTTTGCCCACAATGCAAAGATATTCAGTTTATCAGAGAGGAGTAAAGAACAGTTACCAAAAACACAGAAAATATTCAAGAAGCTGAAAAGAGACTCATATCAATTAATTGGTTATCAAAAATAGATAGCAATTAATTTAACCGTTGCAGCACTGTAAATGCTCTGATCGCAGTCAGGGGGACCTCCTCTAAGTTCCCATTACTCCATGTCTGCACCGTGGCTCCTTGCAGCATTCAGTGTGGCAGCAGGCATCAAGAGTTAGCAGCTAACATGAGCGATGGCAGCAACACATTAAACGGGGTCACAGAGGACATTCTGACCAGATGTGGCATATGTTATCAGGATATGTTGGGTTGTGCATTTTTTATTTATTTATTTATTTTACAGAGCAGGAACGTAACAAGGATAAAAACTTTGAAATTGACTGTCAGATAAAGTACAAAGCCGCCACGCACCCTTCGCCGATTTCATCTTTCCTCACAATGTTTTACCATAAACAGTCATGGGTTAATTTAGGCAGACATCACCCGACTCGATTAGCAGCTCAAAATACAAGACTCCAATATACACAATATAAATTTTGAAATCTCAAAAATTAAAAAAAAGTAAGCCTTCGGCTGCTCCCTTGTTTCTTTTTCACTTGGGGACATCACAAGGTGGGTCTGTATGTTGATTTGGCACAAGTTTTATGCCCAATGCCCTTCCAGACGCAACTCCACATTACATAGATAAATGTGGCAGGGGTGGGGTCTGAACTAGGAACCTTCAGCACTGAAACCAGCGCACTAACCTCAAAATATACAGTGCAATAAATGCACATGGAAAGACTGGTGAAGCAACTTGAAACATCAATTTAAAAAAATATGGCAGGCACAGTAAAAATGCAATTGAAATAATGACACAAAAACCTCACAATACTAAAGTTTAACAAAATCCCCTTCATCACACAGAAACCTCAGTTCTTATTTCACCAGTTAGTTTAAATGTAATACCATTTGTCCACTCTACTCAGTCGCCTACACAGACAGCGAGGGGCCTGATGCCACCTGTTCTCTCATCTACATGTTGAGAACTGCGCTAATCCAGACTAAAGACGGTGCCACTTCCTGTTCTCAGTTTTAACAGAGGAGGAAATGCAAGCAGCTTGCATCAACATGTGTAAACTCAAACGCCAAAAAAAAAAAAAAAAAGACACACACGTACAGACGTCTGCTGTATGTTTGGAAAAGCAGGGATGGAAAGATTCAGTATTCTCCAACAGATGGCTGCCAGACCTCAGGCAAAGACCAACTCTGGACAGCACAGTGATAACTGCTGCCCAAGCAGACAGCAACAGAGATGACTAGACTGAAACTACTATGAGACATCCAGAGAACCTGAAGCAAAACAGGAGAACATGAAAAAAAGACACTACATCCAAACATAATTACTCAACCCCAGTACCAATAGAAATCCTAAATCCCCAAACTTAATATATTAGGATTGTCCTCAAATATGAATGATTTTCAAAATATTCTATCAAACGCGTTAAACAGTTAGTTGTCAGATGAAACATGCAGTATAAATCATGTATCCATTATTCACCTCAAATCTCAGCACAGCCATACACCACATTTATCAAAAATAAGGCTCACTAAATTTCCAATCAGAGCATCACATGGCTTCAAAGGTTTTTCACATGTTCTCAATTCATTTTTTTCACCAGTTTACAGAAAGAGCAAAATACAAATATCAGAATGCAAACATACTCTGTGGAAATCATTTTATCTGTGGAGTTATTATAAAATCAGTGCGGTGATCTCAGGCTGTTTTCACAGATGACAAAATAAACCAAAAAAAAAAAAAAATTGGCTTTTCAAAAAATAGTAATTATTTTACCCATAAAAAAAAAATCATATATATTTACAAAATTTCCTTGAATTAAATGTGTACTTACAAGGGCCATATTACACACTTTTTTGGAAAGCCAATAAGGCACCGCAGTCTTGTTTGATATCGCGGGATCTGACCACTTATGGGGACCTGCGCTCTGTTGTGTAATAATACACAGCATAAGTTCACACGGAAAAATGGTTTACTGTTTTGTTTTCAGCTGCAATCACCAAAGCAATCGTCAAGCGTTAGCCTACACAGCTAACCAGAGTAGCTCTGTTCTCTTGTCTGCAAAACAGCCTCAACACATTTGTGCCCTGCATTGTCAATTTTTCTTTGCACTTTCACTTTGTTTACATGTAATTTGCCCAAAAACCCATTGAAAATGCTGTGTTTTTTTCCTCCGGAAGTAGAGAAATTACGTCATATTTTACTCCTTTAGTGCCCGCCCTCAAACGAGACTACGGTGACCTATAAGGGTCATCAGTTGCAGATATTAAAGTCGGAAGATGAAAAATGTCTCAAACACACTGAAATCACGTTTCACCTTTTTAGAGGTGACAGCAAGCAGTTAGTTCTTATTGCTCCATCCAATAACATAAGCTGGGTAGCTTCTGCTTGCTCTGGTGGTGTTTGCTTTCTGAATAAATAATGCACCAATTAAATTAGTTTTTGACCAGACTGAAAATATGACACCAACATCTAAAAATAGAGCCTAAGTTGAAAAAAATGTAGAACTTCCCCTTTAAAGTGGATATGATACCTAAAAAATTAGGTAAAACCGATATAAATATCAAAAAGATACATACAGTATAGTAAGTTGAAAGTGGTTTTAATTATTATCACTGAGAAATAAAGTTTGTACAGTTTCTCAAAAGTGTGTTTCTTAGAAAGCGCACTGGCAGCGTTCCATCAGCGGTCACGTGATGCTGTGACGTCACAGCATGTAGAGTCCCGTCTTTGTCTGTTAGATTGACAACAGGAACAGATGGACCTCAACATGGACAGTGACAAGATCAAGAACCTTTCTGACTCCTCTTCAAGTGTGGATTGTTTCTGTGAGGAAATTGAGACCGACTCGGATCCTGAGGATGTCGCAGCAGTGATTAGACCCTACAGATTCGAGCCGTATCTTTCAGACAAACATTCAAACCAGGAGCATTCTGGCAGCGAAAATAATGCAGACGGTGCTTATGGCGGATCCAAAGCAGACGCAAGAGACGTGCCAATTCCAATGGATTTTGAAAGGCTGCCGAATACGGAATGGTAAGGAAGGCTTTGATTTTTGTTGCTGCTGTTTATAGCACTGTAATTATAGCACTTTCGATTCTAGCGTCTGTTTACTGCCTTTGTTATTTTTCCAGAGCCGCAATAGTGTAGTTACTACTTGCGGACCGCCGTCATTACCTTCGGGTTTTTGCCGTTTGAGTGCCTGGCATTGCATTCATCCATGTTTAGTTACGTTATTTTCACGAAAGAATAAGAAATAAACGGCGAAAGTTTCGAAAAACATTGCCGAAAACAACAGTGAACATGCCGCCACCGTGTTTACTACGTATTGCACTGATATTTTTAACCATTTTTGACCATTTCAAGATTATTGTGAACATATTTGGGGTTGACATTTTAGGTGTTCCTGTGAGCAGTGCGAGAACATGGAGACGGCAGAGGAAAGTGTCTGCCGTCGGGAGCAAATGCGGGTGTGCGAGCGGAGGGAGTGGCAGCCTGACATTTTGTGCATCACACAACACCGCGGCTTTCGATCAATCTGCCTGGACTTGAAAAGGCTAAAACCTTTCGCCCTTGTGTTTGTGCAATATGCTGCGACACACTGGTCAGGCATATCGACAAACAAGTCCCTGAGAGCTGTGTTTAATCAAAGTTTCTGCCGCCAAGCGCGCAAGCCGATACGGTCCACAGGCAGTGACGTATTTCAGGTTTGGTGCTTAGCGGGAAGCTGGTCACGGGGCGTGCACATTTTTCAGCGGCGAGACGTTCAAATGTTGTATATAACGGGAGAACCGCGTCCATTTTCCCAAAATGCTTAGGTTGACCGAATTATATAACCTTTGTTACATGTAATAAGACTATGTTGTCTTTAAGTGTCATATCCACTTTAAGGGACTTCATAGTTGTCAACAGAAAATATCCTAAAATGAGCTGCTTGATTAAGCCCATCAGTTCACAGTTCAACCAATAATTGCATCTTTTTTTTTTTGTTTTACCAAAATTGAAGCAACTTTAACCACCTATTGAAAATTCAAGTGGCCAGTTATCTTTTTTTTTTTCCCCAAAAGTGTAAGGCCCCATAAAAAAAACTTTATTATCCTTGACAGCAGAATAAAAGTGGTGAGTGTGGGCCAATTTGGTGCTTGTATCAACCATTTGAAGGATTGTTTCAGTTATCTGCTGCACTAACTTCAGTGACACTACACCACAAATACAAACCCAACTCAGTAAGAATGTCAAAAATTCTTGAAGCCCTATAAAACAGAATTAGGACAAATCAACCAACTAATCTCTGTGCTCTCAGATGCTCAACAAAACAGGATGTAACTGAAGGCCTCAGTGTTGGCTGTGAGTCACAGTGAACCTGACTTTTAAATACACTGTCCCCCACTTGGCAGGAGGGACATTAGACAGACGTCTTCCTTCCTCCAATAAAGCAGAGAGAGAGAGAGAGAGAGAGACAGAGAGAGACAGAGAGAGAGAGAGAGAGCGCCCTGCTGAGACAGGAAACACAAATAAATGAGGCTAATGACACTGAGGCACTGTGTAGAAATGTGCTTGAGAAACGTTTAGGCAATAATGGAGATCACATTTGTTTTGGGTAATGTCAGCTTTGACAGTATACAAGAGCGATAACATCATGACAGGCCACTGGCACCTCTGTAACAAAACGTCTCTTTGTCAAGATCTCCACATGCACAGTGTGCACGGACGGAAGCAGCTGACGATGACACACTGACAGCTCCTTGTTAGTAATCACTGTGTTCCTGCCTCTTGGCAGGTGCAGCCACACGTTCCACCCTACACAAGCCAATTAAACATATGATCCAGAGTCACATTATAAAAGAAACCTCTAACTGCACAAACAATGTGATTGAAAATATTCAGCTGAGGCTGATGTGCATGTGTGCTTTGTGAGCTTTGAAACCTGGGTGATGATGTATTTCACAGACTTGTTTTTGCTGTTTACATGTTTGCCTCTGTCATCACTGACCTCGTAGAGTGTTCCCAAACAGTGCATCAGCATGGCTTTTAAATTAAAACACACATCCAATCTGTAATATCACTGCATTAACAAATACAACCCCAAAGCCAAAGAGGACAAGTGTGGTTTTATATCACAAAAGAGGGTATCCAGCTGTCCAAAGTCATATTTGAGTGGATTAAATGTGTACAGAGTGCACGATGAAACAGAAATATTTTGATGCTACAGACAGTGAAAAGAACATCTGAAATGCAACTAAGATAAACCATCTCCCCAGTCTGAGGTCAAGAGCACTCAGGAGCAGGTTTTCATCCAGGATGTCACAGTACATTGCTACATTCATCTTTCCCTTGATCCTGACTAGTCTTCCAGTTCCTGCTGATGAAAAATATCCTCACAGCATGATGCTGCCACTACCATGCTTCACTGTAGGGATGGTGCCTGGTTTCTTCCAAACATGATGCGTGGCATTCACGCCAAAGAGTTCAGTCTTTATTTCATCAGACCAGGGAATTTTGTTTCTTATGGTCTGAGAGTCCTTCAGGTGCCTTTTGGCAAACTCCAGATGGGCTGCCATGTGCCTTTTCCTAAGTTTTTTTTCTGTCTGGCCACTCTACCATACAGGGCTGATTGGTGGATTGCTGCAGAGACGGTTTTCCTTCTGGAAATTTTTCCTCTCAACCACAGAGGAATGCTAGAGCTCTGACAGAGTGACCATCGGGTTCTTGGTCACCTCCATGACAAAGGCACTTCTCCCCCGTTTGTTCAGTTTAGACGGTTGGCCAGCTCGAGGAAGAGTCCTGGTGGATCCGAAGTTGTCCCATTTATGGATGATGGAGGCCACTGTGCTTATTTGGACCTTCAAAGCAGCAGAAATGTTTCTCTACCCTTCCCCAGATTTGTGCCTCAAGACAATCCTGAGAGTTGATAAAAGCAAGTCTATTAAGATATTCCGTTTCATTAAGATGACACTCATATGGGGTGGACATGTTCAATATAACACATTCCTTGTCATTATGCGTTAAACGTATTGCTATACACTAGGGATGTCCCGATCAGGTTTTTTTGGCCCCGATCCGATTACGAGTCATCTGATTTTGTGTATCTGCTGATACCGAGTCCCGATCCAATACTTTAAAACTGAATGAACAATGAACAAATGCTAAATATATAATAATTTCATTTTAATCACCTTATTTTATTATTTAGCACTTAAACAGTGCACTTCTCCTTGAGGTAGCTTGAACAATCAAGTAATAATCTACCAGACTTAAAAAATATACAAATTTCCATTTTATTTTATTTGTCTAAAAATAAATGTCCAAGGTTCCTTATGTTAAACAAGAAATTATCTAATCTGAAATAACAGGTGGTTTTAATTTACAGATGAAAGGTTTCTAAAGAACCATTTATTGATTTAGCTATTTTAATTACAAGTGTTCTAAACTTTCTTAAACAGTAATCAGAAATTTTGAGGTAACAAACAACAAAAACAAAAAACATTTCCAAGGATTTTTCTTCAGAAAACTGCTCTATAAATGAGCAGTGCTGTGACACATTTCTGTTTTGTAGAGATCAGTGGTTTCCTGCCACTAGTCTTCCGTGTTTTGGCGCATGCCGCTCGTGCGCACACAACCTCTCACTCTGTTTTGCAGACAAACGATCACAGGACAATTTGGGGTTTTTTTTTTTCTTTTTGTTAATGTTAATCAGATGATCGTCGTCCTGAGGACTTGGCTAGCACCGGGTCCTGCTGCACATGGAAGGATGACTGAGCAAGAGTTTCGGTGGGAAAGTGTCCATCATCCTTTTGTCATTCCATCGAGGCGTCAGGCTGAGCATGTAAACACACAAACAGCAGTTCTGCGAAAGAAACTTTAAGAGCGTAACTCCCCTCACCTCTGTCCAGGTTACAATTCCATCTGTTGTTCCCAAATTCACTGTGCAACTCTTGTTCCCTTTTCTCCTCTGGAATCGGTTTCAGCCGCACGCGTGTGCGAGAATGTCCGGTTGAACTCATGGTTTTAATTTTGTTCAATTAAAAAAAAAAAAAAAAGATTGGGTTGAACTTTGACTGCGTCAGCCTGCCGATAAGCGGCAATGCGCGCACTCCCGTCAGATGCATCGCGTCAAAAGCCGAGCTAAAGTGATGCTTCTGACGCCTCTAAAAAGCAATGCGTCTCATTGAAAATAATGCTTTTTAGACCGATTGACGCCTCTAACGCTTCCAACGCGTGAAAGGCCCATTAATCTGCAATAATGAGCTTGAAATAGCACTGATCAAAATAATGAGGATAAAATCTATATCGGATTCCTGATCGGGATGCAACGTCCAATTTCGAGGCCTGATTTCCGATCACGTGATCGGATCGGGACATCCCTACTATACACCAGTCCACTTCAGTTCTAACAACATTAACACAATATTCAAGTCTCTTGTTCCAGAGAATTGCAACTCCTCCAGGAATGCGCCAGCATATTATTCCTTCACAAATATCCACGGTGGACTCCCCTGCTCCATGGAAGTTATCGTGTAATGTGTTTAATCCCTCTATGCCCTGCTTTGTCAGAAACGTCTCTTGTAGACAGAGTACATCACACTGTTCCAACAAGTGGTCTACAACTAACCGGCGGGCTTTATCTTGCGCACTCTGCCCCACGCCGAGTCCCTGACAGTTGTATGACAGGACTTTTAAACTCATAGCACATTAGTTGGCCTCAGCCCTACTGGCTAATGGCGCCTCACTCATCCGTACATTCAGAGCAGCACCAGACTATTTCAGTCAGACACCATGGCCCTGCTACGTGGCTTGTAAAAGCGTCTCACATAAGCACCCTCCGGCCAAATCACTGGATTATACATCTCCGCAACAACTTTACACTCAGCAATTATTTTGAACGAGGAAAATCTATCATTAGTAGTGTCTATTTTCTGACACTTAACCTTGCAGCCAAGTGTTCCTTAAGATAGTCAGTGTTTTTGCATCCAGGTCAGGGTCAAATTTAGAAGCAAAAACGCTCACCAGTTTGGTGGTCACTGTCTAAATGTGGTGACCAGCAGCTCCTGTGCCAACAATTGCCAGGCTTTTACTTGGCATCCTCGCCCCAGGTGTTGGGGGAAAGTGGGTTCCTGGTTTACCAGCAGGCGGTGGCCTTCCTCTTTTAATGATGGTAGTCCACTTTGGAGATCCAAATAAATTAGGTACATCCTAGCAGCATTCGCCTCATCCCCGCCACTGCTGGTTGAAGCGTATGCACTGTTGCTCTCACTCCCCTCATCACAAGTAGCAAATCCTCCAGTAGCTGCTGGAACAGATATGGACTCAGTGTTGGCTGCCACGATCAGCCTGCTGCCTCCACACTGGTCGCCAAGCACAGGTCCGTTTGCGCTGCAATCACCATCCTGCACCTCTGCAGGGACGCAACTGTGGTTATCTGCCCGCCGGTCCAAACCACACGGCTGGTCACTTTTCCGAGCTTCATCCACAGCGCCCTCCAGGCTACTCACACAGTGAGTCACATCCGTGGTGATAAGGCGAAAATCCGCACACACTTCTCCTTGGAGTTGAAGCACACCCCGTATGGCACTAATGTTGACATGTAGCTGTTCCATTTTCCTCAGCAGGCCACACACATCTATATTTGCGAATGTCACAGGGGGCAAATCCTCCAAGTACTGCGATACAAATCGTGGGACATCCTCCCCGCATTCATTAAGAACTTTCAAACAACTTTGTATATTGTTAATGTCCTTCTGCGCATCTTTGTGTGTTACATTGCGCTGCATAGTTTGGCACAGCTCAAATAATACCTTCTTGGAGGCCTCGATCGATTCAGAGTTGAACGTATTTGCTGCCAGTAGTACAATTTCATCCTGGCTTAAAGTTCTCAATTTCACTGCAAGGTAGTTTAGGAGCTCATCCTCCACAATAGTTTTTCCATCCGCAGTCTTATAGATTAAAGGTTTTAGCCTGAAGCAACACAAAGTAGGCTGCTGCCACGTCCGCCATCTTAAAACAGGTTTGGGCTATGGTTTTTTTGTTGTTGTTTTTTACATTTAAGTAAAAACTGTGTTCATATGTAGCCAGTATAACCATGGCCAGTTACTGTCTAGTGTTAATTTCGTCAGACGAAGCGAGAAAATATGTTCGTCAACAACCCTTTTTCCCCATGACTAAGATGAGACAGCCCCAATGTTCTAAAAACCTGACTAAAACTGTGTAAATGTGCGTTATTGTTGACGAATAAAAACGAGACGAAAATGTTTTGCAAGAAATAAAAAATAAACAAAAACTCCCTCCTCGTTTTCGTCTACTACACAAGAAGAAACGCAACATCCAATCCAGCTGTCATGTGTTTGTGCCAGCAGTTCTTCTACTGTCCTGAAGACTACGTAATGTTACTTACCCTCTTGCTGTGCCCACTGATAGCTAAAGGGTTCTCACCAGCAATATAACAGCGTAACGGTCCATTACACTGTTATAATAAAACAATTACACTACAGTTGGGCTGCTACTTTGTTTTTGAGGGTGTGTAATGGGAAAATAATTTATCTACGTTGATTGTGGGCCCGCTGGTTCTGATTAGAAGCACTGCGTCCACAATTAAAGATGTCAGTCGTGACTCACCTTTTCTGCTGATTAAAGTCTCTAAATGGGACTCTTTTTCTGCGAGAACCGTCCAGCATTTCACATGGACAGTTTTTATTCGTTCGTCATTAACGTGCCTTTTTGTGGGGCAGCTGACGACAGTTTTCTGCCGTGGACTGGAACATTAATATCTCCTGCTTCTCTGGTTCCTAAACTAAAGTTAGTGTCCCTCATGAAAATAATAATAATTATTATGATAATATCCTCCGCTCCGTGTCTGTGTGTGTTGTGGAATTTGCTGCAGCTCTCTGCCGAGTAAAGGTGGAAAGACGGATCATTCCACAATCATTAACTTCAAAGCTAATCGCCATTTTAAATCAAATGACACCTCTTTCCAAACGTAAAACAGACCGCATACTACAACCAACGAAAACTGTTTTTCCCCAAAATGAGACGTCTTCCATTCCGTTGGGGAGAACTTATCCCAGCATCAAAGTCTCCGTGCTCGCCCAATCTGAGCATAGCCGTGTAGCAGTGCTCCAGGTGGGAGTACTGTAGGGGAGACAGGGGCCAAATAACATTTTACAATTATATCCCTCTGAATCTGCTCGGCTATAAGAGTCTAGCTGTTAGAGTCATATTATTTAACACCAATTTTTATTTTGTTGGTGTTGCTAATAAATATAAAACATCAGAACAAGTGCATCATTTGTAAATGTGTATTGAATCAACAAACAAGACACTTTTAGTAAAGTTGCATTGAAGATTCATTCATTCAATTCAATTCATTCAAGATGTTTGTTATTCCAGGCATTTAATCAATATTTCAGCTGTGGAACACAAGTCAACTGGAATGAATAAACAAAAATTATGTCTGAAATAAATAGAAAAAGACAAAAATATTTTGACTAAAACTAGACTAAAATACCTTGAGTTCTTGTTTAACTAAAACTAGACTAAAATGTTGAGACTTTTAGTTGACTAAAACATGAGTAACAAAAATGATGTGAATGACTAAGTGTGACTAAGACTAAGAACGAACTTTGACACAAGACTAAGACTAAATTGAAAAATGGGCAACAAAACTATTACTGTCTCCCTACTCCTGCAATTAACATTTAAAAGTTGATTTGACATTTGTAAATTGATTTAAAATCATCGAATGTCCGTAATCGTTTTTTTTCCCCCACAACTTTAGTCTCAATGGTCATCACATACGTATAACAACAGAAAGGCCTATCACCTCGCTTGTGAAGCCTTGGTTGCCATTTACAGGATCCTGATGGCCACAAAGGCTTTTATACATGCAATTCACACATCATCAGCATGGATTTTTGGGCCATGGCCCTCCATCAGGACTAATTCACATCACTCCAAAGGAAAGAAATTGGCCACATCTGTGTTTAAGTTTCAGCCAGACCAAGCAGTGACAGCACTATTACTAATTAAAAAGTGCCTGCAAAGTCAGAATAATGATGATGATGACCAAGATAAAGCATGATTTATGAATGTGTCTGTGCTAATAAAAAACAACTTAATGTTGCTTTAATTCTGCATGAAATATCAGCTGGTAAACAGGACAAACAAGGACACAGAGCCTGGTGATATCAAGTTCAATAAAAACATCAGCTGCATCATAGACTACGAGCCACTGGAAACAGACTACTGCATTATACAATCATCCATTAGCCCACTCCTGCTGTACCAACATTTGTGCTGAAATCCATGTGCAGACTCACACAGGCATGCACACAGAAACTGATGAATTATGAATTTCTATGTCAAAATATGAGAAACGGCTGTGGGGAACACATTGCATAAACTCTTTGGGTAGAAATATGTTCAGCAACAATGCCAAACAGACACCATTAACAAGACATTAACAAGGATAATGCTCTCAAATTTCACGATCATACATTATCGTCACTGTGGTGAATAGGTGAAGTTCAAACATCTTCATTGGATTCCATTTAGAAATAAAACGATCACTTTACATTTCACTGAAGAGAACTGTGTGATTATTTTTTTCCTATGAACAGACACTAAATGTATGAACACACACAAGAACCAAAAAAGGGCAATGGGCATACATAAAGAGAACCTTATTTATTAGCTTTCTGAAAGGAAAAAAGAAAAACACACTTTACCCTGCTCAGCAGGCCAGAAATAAATATTGATGAAGAGCCATCTGGTTTTTTTTTTCTTCTTCAGGAGGAACAAACAGAGTAACCAGGCTGCATCAGTCCTACGGTGTACCTTATTGTAGCTACAACGCTGTATTGTGTTTTCAAACAAAACAAAAAGACTGAGCAGAAGCAATAAAGCAGTTTACTGCTGTTCTTGTAAACAGAAAGGTGGATGTGAGGCATTTTTATATGTGAAAAGAGTTTCTTGAATAATGTGTGGATTTTAATAATTAAGACCCTTTGGCTGCTCCCTTGTTTGCACTCGTGGTCGCTACAGCAAATCCGAGGTGGATCTGCATGATGATTTGGCACAAGTTTTACACCGGATGCCCTTCCTGACGCAACTCCACATTACATGAAGAAATGTGGCAGGGGTGGGATTTGAACAGGGAACCTTCCGCACTGAAACCTAGTGTACTAGCCACTTGGCCACTCCCCCATAAACTGGTTCTAAAGAAACTGCTCCCCCCCTGGGACTGTGTATTCTGGGCACAGGTCATAATTCTGCAAATGGTGCAGGGCGTCTTCTAACTGATGGTTAAGGGAATTACATCCCTGTCTTCTGTGTGTTGACGTGTCTGAGCAAAACGCTAAAGCCCAGAATGCATAGATATGGGTATGATGTTATTCTGTGTTTCAGGGAGTCCCCAGTGTACAGAAACCCCTCTTCACAGAGTTGATGGCAGAAATAGGACAACAATTACTTCAGTAACATTGATCTACATCTAAATCACAAGCTGTAGATCAGGTAGCTGAATTGGACTGACAATATGTAGACTTAGGTTTGATACCTAGTTATGCTACTTGTCTGTGTCCCTGGGCCCCCAGTCCACCCAGTTGGAAATGGGTACTGGCCTTGGCTGGGGATGTAACTTGTGGATGGACTGGTGTCTGTTCTAGCAGGAGTGGTACACTCATCTGATTCCCTACCTATGAAATCCATCATAACACTGAATCACAACAGCTAGCAACCCCCACCAGTGGAGCTCACAGCACACACTACTGGTTAGTCAAGGTGACCATGCAACTAATTATTCATAATTTTATAGCATAAATTGTTAGTCTGCTGAGTTTTGGACACCCCCCCACCCCAACCCCTTGCAGCGGTCATAATGGGGGAAACTAGCTGCAGAGACAAAAACTGTTTTCGCACAAGGCTGTAAACATGAAACATGTTTATTTCTGCTGTAAGCTCTATGGGACACAACGCTCTTGTGGAGCAAGCCTCAAGTGGCTATTCAAGGAAGTGCAACATTTTCCACCTGCTGGTTTGCTTCATTTCAGACGGCCGGCAGATAGGGACTGGTCAGGACATGTATAATTTTGTGCTTACAGTGGGATTTAGTGTCTGCCGGGTGAGTTTTTGCCACACATCAGTATTTTTGCATCTAGACTTTGGTAACACCTGTATCCTACAGTTTTAACATGACCAGAAACTGCAATTAAACAGCCCTGAACCAACCATTCCCACCTGTGGCATGATGACTTTCCCTTCAGAGTTTTCAAAACCAATTATGCCTCCCAGTTTTCAGACACTTCCACCCTTAACTGCACAAAATAGTCTCTTGTCTTACAGCACACAATACTGAGCACATGGTGGTGACGTCTTTATGGACCTTATGGGTTGCAGTTCCTCACATCTTTCAACTGAAACATTGAAGACAAGTGGTTTTTTTCATGAAAGAGATTACCTTCATATCATCCTAATCAGATTTAACTGTTAGTATAGCGGATATGGTGACATGCCGCACAACTGCATGCCCCCAAACCTGACCTGATTATGTGGCTAATCATACCCCCACAGCTGGAACATATTTATTTGACTGTCCTAGTGGCTTTAAGACAGAATTAACAAACAAGTCAAAAACAGACTCAAACCATCTAATTCAACTACAGTGTGCAAGTACATACATTCACACATGTACAAAAAGAACAATGTACACAGACATGATGCATGCACCCAGTGATGCAAGCAGATGATGACATTTGCATCCCACGCATCCTAGGAGACCTTTCTGCACTTGCAGAAGCAAACTAATTTGACTTTATTACACATGCTGTTAGGAACTTCATGGAAATTCTTGAAGGCTCTCTTCCAACAATATTTGAGTTACCCGCAGAATGTTTTCAGCCATACTTTGAACACGGCTTAACAGTATCCAGCCTTCCAGTCTGGACTAGGATAATTACTCCAAACTGAAAGGTCATCGATCAAAGAGCAGGCGAGGCGACCACGGCTGCCTGTGACAACTGGCCTTGTCGTAGGAGAAAAATCAGCAGCTGTCACGGCCTTGAAGCTGGCAGACATGAAAGGTCCAAACCAGACCAATGTACCTGACACAGCCGGCGGCAACATCATCAGTCAGCGCTTCAACTGTAGTTTAAATGAGACTCTGATGCCAACTCTGATGTGCGTGTGTATGTACATATGCACAAACTAAATGTAGGAATATGTTTTTAACTGATAATGCTGCAGTTTTTTGTTCTGGGATCGAAATCTCTAAGCAGCTTCCAAAGCACCGAGTTTTACACCCACCACGGAGGTCATGACTCAGTATGGAACTCACCCTTTACCTTTAAGAATGTCATCCCTTGGTCTGTATCAGTTTGTTGGTTTCTAATTAGGATTTGTACTATTACAGTTTGAATTATGCTTGACTGATGATATTTTACCTTCTCTTGGTGCCAGTCTGTGTAGCAAACAAACAAACAAACCTGGAGCAGTATCTTTGAGCAAAGCATAATTAGCCATTCTTTAAAATGCCTCAGCCTCTTTCTACCAAAGTGATATGATGTATACAATATCATTACCATTAAAAGGCAGGTAATTGTCTATAACCTTCCAAATTAGGATATGAAAGTGTTATTTCAGTATTTAAAAAAATCATCCTTGACACTATTCATGATGTATTTCTATGTGAATAAGAGTGTTCTAGTTACGGCTGCAGCTACTGAATTTTTGGAATTGAGCATTCTATCGATTAATGAGTAATCGGATAAAAAGTACAGGACATTCTTTTTTCTTTCTCTTATTGCACATTTCATTTGATTTATTCAGTGTTTAGTGTATATTTATACATGTCATAGAGTGAAGCTCAAACCAAAGTCAAATTCCTTGTTTTCTGTGGATGTTTGGCAAATAATACAGCCTTTGAAAAACAGCTGTGGAGTTCAGCGTTTCAACAAAGCTGCAGTGATAAATTAACTCTACAGCCTGTTGATAAAAACTCTTATCAAACCTTTTTTTGGAATAGTTAAACATGATTCATTTAAAGTGCACGTCCTTTCGCTTCATCTGCGGAGGTGGAGAGGAGCAAGTGGAGCAAACCGTGTTTTTTTAGAAAAATATACAAACACACTGCTTCACTTTAAATGCGTAATAAGTCCATTTCAGACGATCAGCGCGGACCCTTTCTCTTGAAAGGCTTTATTTTACTCAGCGTGTGGCTTTGAAAACTTGTAGCGTCGCCTGCTACATCGATTAGCGCTTACATTAGTTATGGGTATGCTCTATGGTCTTCTGTTTTTTGTGGGAGAGTTACAGTGCCACATATAGGCCTGGCATATGTACTACAGCTTTAAACAAAGCCTCGAGGCAAAGAATTTGAATCGAACATTTTTTGTAATTGAATTATTCGAATTAATCATTTCAGCCCTAGCTCTAGTCAACACAAGAAGACAATTGGTGAATAAAGAATGATTGGTGGCAACGCCAAAAAAATGCTCTTCACTGCACATTGTTACCTCCTTATGATTTGAATGCAACATCATTCCATACGCTCTTGTGTAGTATCATTTTGTGATCCGAATTCTTCACAGAGGCTACTCTGCTGTGTGAATTTCCGTCATATGTATCACTAGATGGTCTATTATGCTGTGCACGATCACTGACTGGCTTGCTTACTCCAGGTGAGTGGTTCCCTTGAAGAGATAGAATATTTGTTAGATCAGACGTCACACTGCCGCAGTCGCTATGCCGTAAAACATTAGCAAAATGCTTAATCCTACCCATTCTGGTGCCGGTAGAAGTGCTTCAGACCTCATCAGTTTGCTGCTAGAATTTCAACTTTGTTTCTACTTGTAGAGTTCATGCTTTGCACAAAGAGGTTTCTGCTGGCTTTAGGGCACAATTACAGTGCAGCTGCATCACTACATGGAGCCC
Organism: Thalassophryne amazonica; assembly: GCF_902500255.1. NCBI lineage: Eukaryota > Metazoa > Chordata > Actinopteri > Batrachoidiformes > Batrachoididae > Thalassophryne > Thalassophryne amazonica. The sequence continues at coordinate 68,037,391 of NC_047105.1, read as the reverse complement.
ACTTCAATGCTGTGCAGCGTGAACGTATACTACTCTCCTGTATGCATACCTGAGTACCTAGACCGTCAACAGGTTAAGCAACATGGAAATAAATGGTGAATGTAGTTGCAAAACTAGAGGCAGAAGATCTGGAACAAGACAAGAGCTGTTGCCATATATAGAGATTTTGAGTCATTGCTGTGGATAATGCAAAATATCTGCACACTACCAAGGCTTAGGTTGTTAATTAAGGACTGGCTAGAATGTAAAAACTGTTCCTGTGGGTCAACAGACTGTCCTTCAAAACCAAAAATCCTGAGACCATTTTAAGAAGAAATTTAAACGAGTCATTGTTGGTAAGGTTATACTTTACTTGTGTGAAGTGCCTTGAGGCAACTTTGTTGTGATTTGGTGTTATATTAATTAAAATCAATTGAAAAAAAAATTGAAGTCATTAAGAGATGACACATCCCCTCAGTCACCCACAAATCAGTAATACAAAGTGTCAGGGGTCACCCAAGTACACCATTATGCTAAATATAAATGAAATTGGACAACTGGTTCTTGAGATATCACGCTAACAAGGGTGACCATGACAATAACTTAAATATTACTAAAAAAAACAACTTTGGATGCTGTAGCTCCTCTGAAAAAGAGAGCTTTAAATCAGAAGTGTCTGACTCCGTGGTATAACTCACAAACTCGTAGCTTAAAGCAGATAACCCGTAAGTTGGAGAGGAAATGGCGTCTCACTAATTTAGAAGATCTTCACTTAGCCTGGAAAAAGAGTCTGTTGCTCTATAAAAAAGCCCTCCGTAAAGCTAGGACATCTTTCTACTCATCACTAATTGAAGAAAATAAGAACAACCCCAGGTTTCTTTTCAGCACTGTAGCCAGGCTGACAAAGAGTCAGAGCTCTATTGAGCTGAGTATTCCATTAACTTTAACTAGTAATGACTTCATGACTTTCTTTGCTAACAAAATTTTAACTATTAGAGAAAAATTACTCATAACCATCCCAAAGACGTATCGTTATCTTTGGCTGCTTTCAGTGATGCCGGTATTTGGTTAGACTCTTTCTCTCCGATTGTTCTGTCAGTTATTTTCATTAGTTACTTCATCCAAACCATCAACATGTTTATTAGACCCCATTCCTACCAGGCTGCTCAAGGAAGCCCTACCATTATTTAATGCTTCGATCTTAAATATGATCAATCTATCTTTATTAGTTGGCTATGTACCACAGGCTTTTAAGGTGGCAGTAATTAAACCATTACTTAAAAAGCCATCACTTGACCCAGCTATCTTAGCTAATTATAGGCCAATCTCCAACCTTCCTTTTCTCTCAAAAATTCTTGAAAGGGTAGTTGTAAAACAGCTAACTGATCATCTGCAGAGGAATGGTCTATTTGAAGAGTTTCAGTCAGGTTTTAGAATTCATCATAGTACAGAAACAGCATTAGTGAAGGTTACAAATGATCTTCTTATGGCCTCGGACAGTGGACTCATCTCTGTGCTTGTTCTGTTAGACCTCAGTGCTGCTTTTGATACTGTTGACCATAAAATTTTATTACAGAGATTAGAGCATGCCATAGGTATTAAAGGCACTGCGCTGCGGTGGTTTGAATCATATTTGTCTAATAGATTACAATTTGTTCATGTAAATGGGGAATCTTCTTCACAGACTAAAGTTAATTATGGAGTTCCACAAGGTTCTGTGCTAGGACCAATTTTATTCACTTTATACATGCTTCCCTTAGGCAGTATTATTAGACGGTATTGCTTAAATTTTCATTGTTACGCAGATGATACCCAGCTTTATCTATCCATGAAGCCAGAGGACACACACCAATTAGCTAAACTGCAGGATTGTCTTACAGACATAAAGACATGGATGACCTCTAATTTCCTGCTTTTAAACTCAGATAAAACTGAAGTTATTGTACTTGGCCCCACAAATCTTAGAAACATGGTGTCTAACCAGATCCTTACTCTGGATGGCATTACCCTGACCTCTAGTAATACTGTGAGAAATCTTGGAGTCATTTTTGATCAGGATATGTCATTCAAAGCGCATATTAAACAAATATGTAGGACTGCTTTTTTGCATTTACGCAATATCTCTAAAATCGGAAAGGTCTTGTCTCAGAGTGATGCTGAAAAACTAATTCATGCATTTATTTCCTCTAGGCTGGACTATTGTAATTCATTATTATCAGGTTGTCCTAAAAGTTCCCTAAAAAGCCTTCAGTTAATTCAAAATGCTGCAGCTAGAGTACTGACGGGGACTAGAAGGAGAGAGCATATCTCACCCATATTGGCCTGTCTTCATTGGCTTCCTGTTAATTCTAGAATAGAATTTAAAATTCTTCTTCTTACTTATAAGGTTTTGAATAATCAGGTCCCATCTTATCTTAGGGACCTCGTAGTACCATATCACCCCAATAGAGCGCTTCGCTCTCAGACTGCAGGCTTACTTGTAGTTCCTAGGGTTTGTAAGAGTAGAATGGGAGGCAGAGCCTTCAGCTTTCAGGCTCCTCTCCTGTGGAACCAGCTCCCAATTCAGATCAGGGAGACAGACACCCTCTCTACTTTTAAGATTAGGCTTAAAACTTTCCTTTTTGCTAAAGCTTATAGTTAGGGCTGGATCAGGTGACCCTGAACCATCCCTTAATTATGCTGCTATAGATGTAGACTGCTGGGGGGTTCCCATGATGCACTGTTTCTTTCTCTTTTTGCTCTGTATGCACCACTCTGCATTTAATCATTAGTGATCGATCTCTGCTCCCCTCCACAGCATGTCTTTTTCCTGGTTCTCTCCCTCAGCCCCAACCAGTCCCAGCAGAAGACTGCCCCTCCCTGAGCCTGGTTCTGCTGGAGGTTTCTTCCTGTTAAAAGGGAGTTTTTCCTTCCCACTGTAGCCAAGTGCTTGCTCACAGGGGGTCGTTTTGACCGTTGGGGTTTTACATAATTATTGTATGGCCTTGCCTTACAATATAAAGCGCCTTGGGGCAACTGTTTGTTGTGATTTGGAGCTATATAAAAAAATTGATTGAATTGAATATCACCAGTCACTCAGTTTTTGAGAAGTGCCTCCTCTCGATAGATTTATCGTACTGTTTGTATTTCTTAAAGATTGATGCAAATAACGTCAGAGACATATTCAGCTATGTGTTCATCCCCCAACTTGTCTTAGGAAGACTGGCTGTAAAACTGATGATTTACTGCTGCCAACGAAGTTGGAGGAGGTTATGTTGTCGTCCCTGTTTGTCTGTTTGTGAACAGCCTGGAGCCCACAATATTTCATATATCATTTTTAAATTTGTACTGATTCATATCCTGAAAGGGAAGAACTGATTCAATTTTCAAGGTCATAGATCAAAGGACAAAGTCAGGAAAAATCTAAGAAGACTGGAAAAATAATCATCTTTAACAATGTGTACATTTTGCATTATATCTCAATCAAAAGTGCCTCAATCACTCTCAACTGTGACAATGATGTGCAAACTGCCACTTTCAATGAATACATTAAGTCTGATCCACATCTGATCCCTACTGCAGATTTTGCAGATATGTGACTAACACTGAAAAGCCTTTCTGATTGATATTTTGTTATATTTTAGCTTATGAAAGCGACTTCTAACAGGACTTTGCCCTTGAAAATTTTTTCTAAGGTAAAAATTTGAAGAACTGGAAACTATTGTTGACAGAGGTTTGCGCTCTACAAGTGCGGAGCTCTAGTTTACTGTAAATTCATCAAAGGGTGCCACAAACTGTCTAGCATACATTTTATGTCAGCATTTTTTTTGTATGTTTCACTCCATGAAAGAATTTTGTTTTGTTCTTTTTGCCAAATAACTTGACATTTTTTAAAAATATTTTTATTAAACAAAATTTTTTTTTTGCATTTACTTCTGACCATATCTTGAAATATGAACATAAAATATAGGGGTACCAACAATTTTGTTCACATGTGTATAGACAGAGCGATAGAATTTTTAAAAAGGGGCACCGTACCAAGGTGTGGCAAGTTGTAGTGGCCTACAGGTTCTTACATTTACCATACTTCACAATGACAATTTTATACACATGTGGACACTGAAGGGCAGGACAGAAAAGTATTTTGTTCATAAAACAACTCATCAATATGCAATATTTGCTATTTGCAATATTTGACAAACTGGATGAACTATTCCTATACAAAGAGAAATATAATGCTAAAATACCCTCAGCCATATGAGCATAAAAACAGAACGTGACCTTTTGACCTCTTAAAATGGGTCACGGTTAGCCATCTTTGAACTTGTCCAAGTTCTGTGTCCCAAGAATGCTCCCTGTGAATCTGAAGATCCTGGCAATAACAGGACTGGATGTATGCTGAGCATAGACAGAAGGACCAGCGAACACAAAGCCTTCGCAATACCCGACGTCCATATTTTAGCCTCGGTTAAAAATCAGAAAACAACAGCGTGCGTGAGAGAAAGTGTGATAACATGAGAGCCAGATCCAGCTCAAAGTTGCTAAAACAAAGCTTAAAAGTCGTGGTGACTGGGTCTTTTCAGTGGTTGGCCCCAAATTGTGGAATTCTCTTCCTCCACACATTAAAACAGCTCCATCTGTTGATGTTTTTAAATCTCATTTGAAAAAAAAGTATTTTTAGCCCCGACATAAGAATTTTAGTGCATTTTATGTCTTATTTTATTTTCATATTGATTGTAATTTTTTACTATATGTGGCGTTTTTAAATTGTATATATTTTTTTTCTTTTTGTAATTAGTGTTATTTGGTTTTCTGTGCAGCACTTTGGAGACTTTGCATTGGTAAAATGTGCTATAAAGGTGGATTGGATTGGAACATCATAACACGGTCACTGAAGGACCTCATAACATATTTTCTGCTTTCATCCAAATTCATTATTGGCACACCTCTCAATAATTCCCCATAAGGATATTTTAATCCATGTTGTCTCTTCTATAGTGCGTACAAGAATACTACTAACAAGGAGTGTGCACGGATTCCTCCAGGGAATTAAACAAATCAGACCCAAAACAGCATAACTAGATCTGACCTGGTCCCGATGAAACAGACATAATTTGTCATGATTCAGCTCAGGTCATCAGAAACAATGAGACCATGAAAATGTCTTGTTTTAACACCGAACACTGCTCCATGCAATGACTGATCACCAGTATAGAATAATGCACAAGCTTTGATCAATGACACCAGTAAAAATCCCTTGTCGATTACAACCTAAGCGCCACCTCACCATTCTCCCTCAAATAGTTTGGTGAATAGTTTTTCAGCAGATGCTGTGCCAATTCCACCACCAACCCCATGGGAAGCCAATTGTTTTAACAGCTGGGTAGACCATCCTCACAGATATACATGAGGGGGAAAAGTGCATAAAAACAGTATTTTTCAGGGCTATGCATGCTACTGCATACTGGTAACTGACACTATGTGAGTTTAGTTATTCAGCAGTCTTCACTTCCCCTACTTTTGTTGAAGCTTTTTAAAGTGCTGAAAGGTTAATTTAGCAAAACTCCACAGAAGAGTGAGATAAGTACTACATTTAAAAAACATGGTGGGGAAAAAAGTGTTTTGCTCTTCAGGAAACCCAATAATGGATGGTATGTTATGATTATCTGCATGAAAAGATGAACAGCATGAACAAGTGAAATGAAACATAAAACCAAATTGCAAAGGTGGAGGGGGGGAGTGTAAAAAGGCTGTAATCAACAACAGGAAGCAAGTTTATTCCTTCTTGATGTCACTGCAGCAACCTCTACTTGCAAGCTGAAAAAAGTACAGGAAATGAAAATGGGAGGGGTGAAGCAGGAGGTTTCTCAGCGGTTCATACATTTTCTTCAAAGCATGCAAGCTGAAACTCGTCAAAAACAATTTTGGTTGACTTGTCACCTCATGAAGATTGATGCAGTCCCAAAACTACTGGTTTCAGGCACACCTTATTTTGACTAAGCAGGGAAAAAAATTAAGTCACAAGCAAAGTAACATCCCCCCCCCCACCCCCCCACCCCACCCCAACCTGTGACGCTAAAATGCTGTTTGACAGATCTCTGAGGTATCTTGGAAGCAATGCTGACAGTGATGCTTTTGGTTTTGAGTTGGTGACTCAACATGCACATATTTGCCATTACAGCTAGCGATAAGATGTGGCTGATTTTATACCGAAACTGCAAATGCTACAAATTTATAAATTAAGAGCAAGTCTTTTGGCTGCTGTAGTTTTGGTCCGAGTCATCAAGTTTATGCTAGATGTACAAGGATGCTGAGGCATATATGGGTTTTAGACCAACAATCTTGTTTGGAGCCAAGAGAGCTACCTTGGATGCACTATGCCCTGAAAACAAATGGGTCATAGGGTAAGTGTACCCATTAAGCCCATGCACCCTTTAAGCCCACTTTCAACTTTGATGTCAATTTACAAAAAAATGAATATATATATTTTGCCATCCATTACTTCATTCAATCAAATGGTTTGTTACTTCTGTGACATTTTTATTGTATACAAATCACATTTTCCATTGTTAAGTTAGCCCCACTCCAAAGTATACAGTCTCAGGACCCCTGACAAGAAGACCACCAAAAACTTTGGTGTTTTGGGACCTGTCAGATTTCATTCATGTTCAGCAAATCTTTGTTAAGTACATTACTATTATGTCAAATAAGAGGTAAATGTACTAATTTTGATTTATAGATAAATAGTATTTTGCCAAATTATACGATTTCTCCTCAAATGGAAAGATAGGCTTATGAGCTAGCAAACAGTTGATATGCTAACAGGCCTAGGCCTGTTAATGCTACTTTGCCACAAGAACTAAGGTTGTCAGCTACAAATATTAAGAATTTGTTATTCATTTAACATTAATATTTAGATAAACGCATAATAAATTGTTCAGTGGAGCTGATTAATTTCATAAATTAACTTTTTTTTTTTAAACAGGTGGGCTTAAATGGTACATCCCATCAAAATGCATCCAAACTACAGCAAGCACATGCTTATATTCAATGACAACTACTATATTTATGAATGTGTGCACAGTAGTAACTGCTGTAATGTTTGATGCAAACTATATTTAGGCTCCATGCATAGTTTTATGAGCATATCTTACATTTTGAGAGGAAAGCATTGTCTTTTTGAAGCGCTCCTCACGGTGGAATCATTTAAGCCCACATTTCAACAGAGAATTTCCTCTACTACAAGTTAAAGACATTTTTCTGTTCAAAAGTGTTTAAAAGTAACAGTTCACTTTGTGACTTTAAATTACTGATCTACTTTACTAGATAGAAAGACAGAGAAATATATAGATATAAATAAATATAAATATATATATAGATGTAAATATGAATTAAAAATTTTTAAAGACATGTTCACTGTTATCTAATAAATATATTGCTGTTTATTTTTAATTGAATTGCCTGAAGTGCCTGAAATGAAACAAAATTAACCTATTCATTGTTCTGTGTTGTGTACTGCACTTTGTCATGTATGTCATTTGTTCAGATTATGAACTTGTTCAAAAGGGATTGTTTAAAAAATTGTTTTTTTCCCACTGTCATTTATAAAATATATTGCATTAATTAGATTGTTATGCATTAATTATTGCATTAAACAAGTTTATTTTGTCAATAAATGATGTTATGGGCTTATTTGGAACACGCATGGGCTTAAATGGTACCATGGTACCAATTAAGCCCATTCCAGACTTTTGACTTTTTCGATAAAATTTCTTAATTACGTCTTTTGAATTGTACATCAACTAATTACTAAATATTCAAATGAGAGGTAAATCTTGCCATTTAACCAATGATGTCACTTACAAATTATGTCAATATATAGGAAAAATAGCGAAACCCATTTTGGTGGGCTTAATGGGTACACTTACCCTATACAGTAATGACAAAATTCACAAGAACAGGCATGAGTGTGAGACATCCTGAAAATCTTTAAAGTCAGCTCTAGGTTTTAGGCAAAATTAGACCCATTTTAGGCCTTATTTTGGCAGCAAAGCAGGCACTTGAGAAAAAGTCAGGAATACTTTGTTTAGAGAGTCCTAAAATCCAGATTTCAGGAAAAACCCTAAAAATTCTAATGCCTGCAGAAAGGCAAGTCAGATCAGGTAAGAGACCACACACGTCACTCTTCACAACAGCCACGACACCAGGATTCCATCTCGGGTTGACAATGATCTACACAGACAAGTGCTCCATCCCTACATCCCAAAAGTATACATATTCCACAAAAGCATGCACCTGCCACAACCAGGTGATACAAGAGACTCCCCTTGGTCTTTTGCATTTGCAATAGGACCATAGTACTGACATGAAGCAGCACACTGCCTCCAGTAAAGGAGTGCGTGTCATGTAGCCATAGCATCATAGACTTATGTTCCCTCACAATGCATCAGAGCCTCCCTAAATTACAATTCATTTGATGCAAAGTCAGTCCAGCAGACTCTGCAATCAGAAGTGCATCTGTATGTGGTAGAAAGTGTTGAAATTGTTGTGACAATCAATTATTTTGGCAGTGACATTCATGTCTTCAAGTCGTCTGCCTTTGAGATTGGGAAATGCCTGGTAAGGTCTTATGGAGCCATGAGGTCTCTGGATAAAAAATATTTCACAATGGTTGTATCTTTACAAGAGAATGAAGGTCCAATTCATTTGGGTCTTACTCTACGGTTGTGCAACTTGAATGCTAACCAGTGACCTCGGGTGACAACTAGATGGCTTTGATAATAAGCCTCTTTAAAAGGATCCTTGGATAGTACTGGAATGAGAGGTTACTTAGGGAGACTCAGATCAGGAGTATTACTTACATGGTGAGAAAACATCAGCCAAGACATTTTAGCCATGTGGTGAGTTTCTTTGAGCATGATCCAACACCCACATGCCTCAGTGTTAAGTACCCTAGCTGCTGAATAAGGCCAAGGGGATGCCCATGTTTCACCTGGCTGTTCCAGATAAACATTTGCCTGTGTGGTTGCCATCCAGGACACAAGGCAGTTCTGTGGTGTGGTGTATGCAGCAATGCACAGCAAGCTAGCCAACGTGACCTGCTCTGAAAATTAAGCTTCACAGACACACAACACAAACACTTGATTTTCTCAGTTAACTTCAAACTAAATGTATGCTCAAATGTGCATACTGAGACTTCATAATGAATTAAATTCTTAGGAACTTTGCCTTACAAATTGGCACATGTGCCCAATTACAAATATTTTTAATACTGCTGATTCTGAGGTGAAATTAGCTTCCTTCACCAGATGGTCACCATTTTTAGCTACTTCTCCAGGGCTGTACAGTGCGAGCGTTTTGCTAGCATATTGCGCCTAAAATTTGATTGTGCGAGGAAAAAAAATAAAACGGGCGCACGTGTGCGAGAATGTATTTCAACCCTTTCATTCGCATTTTGCTCCTAAAATAAATACAGTGGTCCCTCGCTATAACGCGGTTCACCTTTCGCGGCCTCGCTGTTTCGCAGATTTTTTTTTTGTCCAATTTTGCATGCTTTTTTTTTTTTTTACAGTGCATTGTGTTCCGCGGCCTCATCAAGCAGCCGGTCACGACACCGCGAACGGAGAGCACGCGCATTGTGTTCTGCGTGTCTGTTTATAAGAATCTTGTCGCCCAGAAGAAAAAAGAGCGCCAACAACTACCCATAACTGTGTTCTACACTCGGAAAAAGACACCTGCAGCGAGGTGAGAGTCAGTAGAAAAAGACGTGACAGCGCAGCAGCGCCAGGACGAAGAGGCGCGATCAGAGGAACTGTGAAATACTGGTCAGTCACAATTAATAGTTTCTTGTGTCCAACCTCGTACGTTGATCGTTAAAATTAAATTCGTTAGTTCTAAAAGCCATCATAATTATTTATAGGAAAACGTTCTATTTTTATTTCTCAAACAAATGTTTGGGCCTGAAAACAGGTTGGTGTTATTTTTCTACTCAGGTTTGAACTTTGAGAGTGTTTACACATGAGAGAAAAGTGAGAAAATGTTCATGCGTGATTGAGAAAGTGTATAAAGTGTGTAGTGAGGGGTTTTACAGCTTTAAAACGTCTATAATAATTGTAAAAAATAACTCTGGCCAGAGCAGCAAAAGAAGCAGCCTAGCGGTCTCCACCACTGAAGACCTCATGAGGATCACCCTGGAGGGGCCAGCTTTAGAGGACTTTGATCCACATCCTGCTGTGGACCGTTGGTTGAATGTAGCTAAGGGCAGGCGACCTGAGTATAAAAAGTGGGACCGGGATGTTATGTGTGAGGGTTTAAAATAATACAAGAACTACACAGCAAAAAGCAATGAAATGGACAAAAGCAATGATGTAAATAACGATAGAAAAGGAAGTAAAAAACAATGAAATAAATACAACAACAGAATCATATAAAATGTGCATGTGTGTGGAAAAGGTACTCTGTACAGTATGTGTCTCTGCATTAATAATAAAATTGTATCAAGAAATTTCACAGTGCTCCTAAATTTTTATCTGTGCTCCTAATTTTTTTCATTTAGGAGCACCTGTGCTCCTAGTGAAAAAGCTAAGCGTAGAGCCCTGTTCTCTGTAAAATATTCCAAAAACATCATCATAATTAGTCATTCTTTTTCTATGTAAATAACAAGCAAGCTAGCCAGCCTATTCCAGCCACTGCATCTGCTTACAGATCCAGTTAGTATGGCTCGCTAACACATTGGTGTTTGATGACCTCATTCCCTGGCAAATGTCTAACCAGCTCACACATAAAGTCATCAGGTGATGTTAGACTAGTACCCACATGGTGATTTTAGAGATGTGACCTTGTAGATGTGATATCATTTGTGCATTATAAACTGTCCCACATAGAGAACAACAGCTGCTGAACCAGCAAGATGTCACACAGTTATGACATGCCATGTTCCAGTCCCCATGTTTTTACTACAACAAGCAAAGAAACACTTGCTATCCAATTTTCTAGCATGGTCAGGCAGCATGTGTCTTGATTCCATGCAAGAGATCAGTCACTAAACAGAAAACAGACACATTTTGTTTTGTGAAGCAAAGAAATTGGTAAACTGAATTTTACAGGTACAATAAATTCTTTCTTGGACTAGTTTTACTTTATACAGTGGGGACTGAAAAGATAACATTTTAGGCGTTTCTACCAACATCACCACAAAAAAAAAAAAAACATAACATGAGGCTGCCCTCAGGGAACTTTCTTACATGCATCTTCAGTTTTGCCTCCTGTTTGAATCAAGCACAACCTTGGTTTGTCCTCACTACTCAGTGGCCCATTAGTGCCAGCTGCCATCCACGCAGATGGTTCATGTCACCCTGAAGGACATTTTAGATCAGCAGGGTTTGCAATGCTGTGAATGTATCCAGGGCCTGGTTTCAAAAGCAGTCTAAACCTGTTTAGTCAACTAAATTCACTTAGTTGACTAATTTTTTATGTTAGTCATTGTACAAAGCACTTAGTCGGATAAAGTTTCATGTTAGCTGACTAAAGTTTTTAGCCTGGTACAGAGGAGACTAATCTTATTTTAGTCAACAAAACTTCAGTACCTTAGCTCAAAAAAGGTGGCTATCATGTACCACCACTTGATAGAGGTGGAAGGAAGGAGAGACTTGCGGCCAGAGCAGTTGTTCCAGCACTGGGTGGACCAATTTTTAGGGGAGACCGTTTGGTCTGCAACACCGGAATAATCCATTAGAGATGTTTACGGACACAGAGGCCAAGAGCACTTCTTCTATGCTGAGGCAGGCGGCCATGTTTGTAGCAGACAGACCAACCCCGAAGTAAACAAAACTGTTGCGCACTGGAGGAGTTTCTTGGCAATGGCACTTGTGAGGCCGCTATGCCCGTGAAAATAGTCAACTAACGTAAGATGGCTAATCTACAAGTTAACCATCGATGTGAAACGGTAATTAGATGAATAATGTGGGGCAAATAAACTTTAGTCAACTAAGTAATCTTAGTAGACTAAAAGATTAGACTGCTTTATGAGACCAGGCCCAGGACTCTTAAGTAGCTTTACTCCAATTATTATTTCATCAAAGATGCCTTTTTTGAGGAAACCCTGGTGCCTGGCAGCAAATAATTTCTTTGACATTGTAATTATGCGTTTTGTCTGATGATCTGCCTGCTGCAACAGATACATTGCACTACACACACAGTTTAGGTAATCACAGCCACAAAAGCCTATATCACAAAATCTGTCACGGCTGTCTTGATGGTTTCCCTCACACGTCCTTCTTGCACTGATGAGCAATGTGATACTTATGGGATTAGTTTTTTTTTAATTTGAGCAGTATTCTCTGGGAGAAGAATACTTAGATTAAACAGAACTTTATTAATCCCTTGGAAAGAATCCCTCAGGGATCCAGCAACACTGTAAAGCAGCACAGAGGGTAAGAAGCACACACAGTATCAATAATGAAAGTAAAAAAACATTGGCAAATATAAATACACAAATAAATACCAGAAATACTGCTCACTACTGGTTTAGTGGCTACTACTGTTCCTCTCCTTCCCGTCCTCTGTCTTCCTGTTACTTCTCCTAACCCTGAATGAGGAGTTGTACAGTCTGATGGCCTGAGGGACAAAGGAGTTTTTCAGTCTATTGGTCCTGCACTTGGGAAGGAGCAGTCTTTGGCTGAAGAGGCTCCTCTGGTTGCTGATGACGGTGTGCAGAGGGTGACTGGCATCATCCATAATGTCCAGCAGTTTGTCCATTGTTCTCTTCTCTGCCACCGTCACCAGAGATGTCAGCTTCATGCCAACCACAGAGTCAGTCCGTCTGATCAGTTTGACCAGCCTGGATGTGTCCTTGGATATGCTGCCCCCCCCCCCAGTACAGCACAATGTAAAAGAGGATGCTGGCTATCACAGACTGGTAGAACATCCACAGGAGTTTCCTATATTTAAAGGCTATGAACATCACAGTATGGTCAGGTTGCTCAATCTGCTTATAAAGCAAGTAATAATGTAAAATAATGTATTAAAAATTTTGGTTTTAAGTTTCACAGATAATGTCTGGAGCATATACGAGACAGTCCACAGCTTTCAATGCTCCTAGCATTAATTTGAGTGGAGAGAAACATTACTGACAGTTTAATGTACACAACAAAGCCTGGCATCTGTGAACTCTGTAACATCAATAACTATCATTAATTACTCTTGGAGTAACATAATATTTGACCTGTACGGAAGCCCCTCACAGGTTTGGCGTGCACATGATCCTCCGAATCATTGTAAAGTTGACAAAATAATATGAAATACAGATGTATTGTCATGGTGATGTGTTTTAACCTATTCATTGTTTAAGAATTGGAATGAAATCAAAGTGTGAGTGGTGATTGGCTAGAGACAGCCTGTGAAGATGCATGCATACCCTTATCCAAGCACAGAAATAACCTATCAGGCAGCTGAAGAAGAAATCTGTGGACTGATCTCAGAGAGATCATTATTTTCATTGTCAGACAATGAAATGCAGTTTAGCAGCACTTCATTCTCAAATTAACTGCACAATAAACACAAAACAATATATGACGTAAAAAAAAAAGATTAGAAATAGAATAAAAATAGTATTGGGACAGTTATATACATGGTATGACAGTTATATACGGTTATTTACATTGTGCAAAGTGCATATAGTGTAAGCATTCTAGAGTGGGTGTGGCAGGATGTGAGGGTGCATCTCTCCAGGTGAGATTGGTAGGTGGGAGGGGAAGGGGTGACACAGCTTGAACAGCTCAGTGAAAATGTTTAAAAGCAAGTTACACCTGCTATCAAGGAGACTGCAACATTGTGACCTGCAGAACTTTCCACACATGGACACAGATCTTAAGTGTCAGGGTAAAGACTGGGCGGAGCTTGAGAGTGCACGTTATGATGCTCAAGTGCCGAGCATCTTGACAGGTGCTTTACTGACTTTGCTTCTATTGAGCCTGTTGTCAGTTTTCTCTGTTTTCCATTTGGGGAAAATACAGATGTGGGCTGTATAAGGTCCAAAGTTGCACCACTCTTCAATCTGGATAGCTGTGCTATTGAGACTGAGATCCTCACACTGAAAAATGATCTTGAGCTAAAATCCAGAGTAACAACTGACATGTATGTCCAATTCTGGAATCAAATGCAGAAAGAGAAATACCCCAACCTCAGACAAACTGCACAGAATTTGACTGCACTTTTTGGGGTCAACATATTTGTGCGAGTCTGCCTTTTCACATATTAAAATCATCAAGTCACAGATCACCAAGACTGATGACCACCTTGCGGCCTGCTTACTACTGGCACTCAGCTCTTACTGTCCAAACTATGAGAGACTAGCTGGCTCCTCTCAGTGCCAGAAGTCCAGCTAAGATAGGGAACAATTTTTTTCAACTTGAATTAGGCATTGTATTATTTGGGTTGTTTGTTTGTTGTGTGTTGTTACAGGCCAGTCCTACACCTACTTGTTCTTATTCTTTGCACCATGCACATTTACTTCAACAATGTATTATTATTATTATTATTAAATCTTTATCCTTATCTTGTGCCAGAAAATTGTGTTATTATATTGGTGCTTGTATTGTGGCTATGCTACGGCTTTCGATATGGCTTGGTAGATCTCAATACACTTTAAACTTTAAAAGTACGTAGACCTTGATTTAAAAAAAGTCGGGCACCCCTGCAATAAAAGATCAAGGGGGCCCAGACTTAAAAGCGATTAAAAGAAAACTCTAAAAACATTTACGATAAACAAGAGTGCTTTTTCTCAATTCCTAAAAAAGGATATAAATTCCCCCACTGTAATCAACTCTGGTAGTTTCAGATCTTTCTGTATATTTTTCAGGGAAAAGGAAGTAGCATAGTTAAAAAGGTTTTTTTCCCCCCCAAGTTCACTTCTGACTCGGGGCAAAGTTCTCACCAGGATTATTTTGCAGTGTAATAGGATGGAAAAATTACTTTAAAAAGCTGGGGAGACGCTTAGGCGGCGCCTCATGGGGGTGCCCAGGATTGCAAAGCCCCCCTGAAACATTTGCATTGTGGGCTTATAAAGGGCTTTCTTTTTCCATCTAAATACACCAAATAGCTCTGGAATTAACTTAATTAGACCATGACCACCATATTTTATCTTTTACATACCATGTTTCCAAACATGGTCGAGGAGTTAGCAAATTTCAACAGAAATTGAGTTTTCACTTGTAAAATGAGCTACTAGTACCAGGACAATTTCATTGGTGAGGAGTTAGCAAAAGGCATGAAGCCATGATCACATTACTACTGTTAGTTAAGTAAAATTAGAAAGAAATTCAAATAGTCGACCTTCCACAATCAATAACTCCAAAGCAAATCTCCATTTTCAAATCAAATGACACCTCTTTCCAAATGCTGTACTACAGACAACAAACTACAACTGACCCCCCCCCACCCCCCCCACCAAAGTACAACCAGAGGGAGTTCATTGATGTGTGATGCGAGTTTGGTTGCACTACAAGCAATAAATAAAAAGTAAGAGATTCTATTAAAATTTATTGAAATTAAAAAAATCTAAAAATTAGACAAAAGTTTATTTTTCCCATCTAAGTGTTGTAGTACAACAAGAGGGAGTTTTTTGATGCGTCATGCGAGTTTGGTGGCACTACAAAATATAAATAAAAAGTCTGAGATTTTATTCAAAGTTATTGCAATAAAAAAAAATCCCTGAAATTATATAATAGTATATTTTTCCAATCTCAGTGCTGTAGTACAACTAGAGAGAGTTCATTGATGTGTGATGTGGGTTTGGTTGCACTACACAATATAAATAAAAAGTTAGAGATTTTATTCAAATTCATTACAATAAAAAAATCCCTGAAATTATATAATAGTATCTTTTTCCAATCTCAGTGCTGTAGTACAACCAGAACAATATTTTGAAAGATGTGTCATTTGCTTTAAAACAGCAATTCACCTTGACGTTATTGATTCCGAAATCTTTGAATATCGTTCCAACTTTACTTGGCAGAGAGCGGCAGCATTAGGAGGAACGATGTTTAATCCATCAGTCACACAACAACACACGGAGGATATTATTATTATTTTTCCTTTACATTAGGGACAGCGACTTCACTTTACGAACAAGCGAAGTAAGATATTAATGGTCCAGTCCATGCCAGATAACAGTTGCACACACTGCCCCACGATTCATGAGGAACAAATAAAAATAAATAAAACTGGCTAGTGTGAAACAGAGGACAATTCTCATTTATTGCCCGCAACAAGACAAGAGTCCCGGTTAGTGACTTTAATCAGCAGAAAGGTGAGTCATAATTGATATCTTTAAATGGCTTTGACAGAGGTTGATGAATTAACTGCAAATCCGCAATCAGTGTAGAGAAATGATCATTTTCCCGCTACACACCCTCGAAAACAAAGCAACAGCCCAGTTGCAGTGTATTTTTTTTTCAGGCAGCAATGTAACAGCCAATCTATGCTGGGGACTGACATTAAAACACTACTGTGTGAACGCAGGCCATGAGGATTTAGGTTCAGAACCATGTATGAACACAGATATGAAGGCATCAAACCAAAGAGAGAAATAGAAATGTCATCCAATGAATAAATCTGCTAACATACAGAGCAGGAAAAGTAGCAGCAGCACACAAAACAGTGATGCACACAATTTCCAAAAGCAAAGAGACAGAGAAGCAGTGAAAAATACAGACAGAAAGACAGACAAAGATAGGTAGTGAGAAAGAGACACAGCGAGAAAGAGAGAGCTTCATTATCACTGATGGCACCCTCCCAGTCTGTTACAGCACCAAACAGAGCTGTTTGCTTTCAAAACATATGGTCCTGCAGTGATAATTACCTTAGTAACTGGAGCTGAGCCTTCCAGAACTTTCCACATGTTAACAACTACAGTTCAATGGAGCTGACACACAGAAGACTAAGGTCAAATATTGTGCCAAAGATGAGATGACAAAGCATATTAATTCATTGTTTCCATAGAGAGCAATGCCCCACAGCTGACCCTCGGCAACAAAAGCATTTCCATCACATCTTGTACAACATCTTGACAACAGGAACCGCTACCTTTGTCGAGGAGATGACAAACAAAAAAACAAACAAAAAAATGAGATAAGGTCTCTGCTGAGTGTAGATAACTGTTGTGTTTATTTAATCCTGACAGACTGAACAGAACATTTCGGTTTGGGGACGATGGGCCTTGGTCAAGTCTCCTCTCCACCTTTTGTTTGTCAGAAGGTCTACTCTAGCCACGATGACGTTCTACTGACAACAATGATTCTTCACGCTTTAAATGAGCTGTCATTTTAATATTACAGAAAGTACTCTTTGAAAGTTACAAGAAGGCCCTTGAATAGCTGCTCTGACAGACTGTTCATATTGTGTAATGCTGCGTTTACACATAACGACGACAAGTTACGAATGCCACAAAGTACACATTCCGGAACTGCTGGAACCTGTTACCATATGTTACGATTAATGGCACATGTTGCTGGAGAATTATCAGGAACCATTACACACGGTCAAGAATAGTGTTCCGCGTTGTTGCGCGCTATTGCGCGTAACAGCGCATCATTAAGTTATGTCACGTTGTGAATGAGGTGAATTGTCTCCACACACACACACCCATATTCATCCAACCGAATTCAGATCGCTCCAGTTTTTCAGAAGAACTTTGTGACTGTATGCGTAGTTGGGCTCTGTGCCATGGAGTGGCGCAGAGAGGAGGAGGAGGACAGAGCCAGATGTGTGGCTTCATGCAGCTCTCGTCTCGTGCATTTTCCCAAACATCAGGCACATGCAGCAGGTGGAACACCTGCAGGAGCGCGCTGAAATGAGACTTTTAGCCGACATGGTGTCAGCAATCAAACTGCATGCGGTGCAGCAGGGTATAATTGTGCACGCGCTTCTTCCTCCGCTGGACTGGAGGAGGTGCAGAGATGTCTGGCTGCACGTGAGTCTCCTCTCGCTCCTCTGGTTCAGGCTCGTTCTCCTGCTCATCGTCCTGAGGAGCTTCAGCAGGAACTGTGGAACGACACTTGGAGCCGAGTTTAATTGTGCGCACGTGACAGAAAATTGATTCGTCATGCGCACAGTGAAATGTGACGCCGCGTTACAAGTCGTGTCAAAACTTGACAGTTTCCGTGTCACTTTGTAATAACGCGTGACAGTTTGGGATCCAAGAACCATCATAGGAACCACTACGAACATTGTCACGTTCTATTAAGGATCAATACTCGTCAAGACGGATCAATACACTCAGCTGCGACCTCCACAATGAGACGAAATGAGGGTGGTGTGTGACATTTGTGGCAGATTTTTTGACAGGCAAAAACATGCTCCACGAATATCAAGAATATCACGCACCAACACGCACTATTAAGAAACCTATTCAGATGCGTTAAGTCACATTAAGAATGTCAGGAATGTCTCACGAATGACAGAAAAATGACATTTGTAATGCGTCTTGGTTATGTGTAAACACACCTTAAGAGACAGAAGTACTTTTAACTTGAATGGAAGTGAGACACCTCAAAACTCACAAGCAGTTAACTTGTCAATAATTTTGGTAACCTTGTGTTATTGTTTGATTACCTTTCTTTCACACCCATCTTCATCCTCATTCAAATCATTTCTTCTGCAGATGCATGTAAGACATTGGAAAAAAAATTACTAATTTGCTCACCAGTATCCTCATTATGACAGTTTTCATAAAGCTCTACACACTCCATTCCTTTGGCTTTGCTCAGACTGGCAGTTCAAATTGGATTAATTGCATATCTGAATTAAATCTTACTTCACCGACTGTCTGTCCACATGACCATATCCTGATCTGTGTGTCTGTGTGGCAATCCTATTTTCAGTCTTATCCAGAATGGTTGCTACAGTAGTGACCCAGTGCACAGCCACGCATGTGAACAAAGTAGGAACGAGTGTGGAGTGGCATATAAACAACTCACTCCACTTACGTATACCGAAGTGGTACCAGACCCACGAAAACCACACATCTGAAGTATAACTGACCCAGAATGCATCTGTTTATTATTAAGCCTGAAACAGACTGCAAGCGTCACAACGGACATGTGCATGTGTATTTAAACCAGGCTGCATTTTAGCCATCTTTAGCTGTTGCGTGACTGTTCAATCTTTCAACATCATTTGTCTCTGACTTTTGTACCATATTCCATCTTATGGGACCATTTTTACATCCGCCTACAAAGTTGGGCAGAGGTTATGTTTTCACCCGTTGGTCTGTCTGTGAACAAGTCTGTAACCCACAATTTTTCATATAGCATGAAGAAACTTTTACAGAGGATTCACATCCTGATAAGCAAGATTGATTACATTTTCAAGGTCATATGTCAAAGATCAAAGTCAGGAAAAATCCCTATCCTTTAACATTGAATGAATTTTCAAAAATTCATAACTGTTCCAAAAAAGATTTAATTTCTTTCAAATCTAGGATGTTTCTAGGATGGTATCCTTTATCAACTGAAAAACGTTTGATCGGGATCTTATACAGATTACAGGTTTTGTGGCCATTTAAATTTAACATTGAAAACCCCATTTAATGTATATTTTATATTATATCTTATATCAAATTGCCCGAATCACTCATGTCAGTGAGGTGCAGACTGGCACTCACTAATCACCTGACAAAGTTTGACCTGGAGCTGATCTGGATTGTGGATTTGAAATGAAGTGCCAAAAAGCAATGACAAATTGTGCATAGCAGAGATAACTAATGATCTGTGAAAATTATCTCAAAGAATTCAGAAACTGAAAAAGTTGGGGGGGGGGAAAAAAAAAAAACACCACACCAAAAAAACTTCAAGTGCATGAACTAAATACATACTGCTGACATTTCATCTATCTAATTTAACTTATGAAAAGGCACTTCTAGGACTTTGACCAAGAAAATTTTTTCCAAGGTAAAAATTTATGGAGTTGGAAACTAGTGTTGGCAGAGGTTTGCATTCTACGGGCACAGTGCTCTAGTTTGAGATGTGATTGTACAGGTTATTTTAGGCTGTGTGTGTATGTGTTTAAAGTTCCGTCCCTCCCCACTGGCTCGTTTAGGAAAACTACTGCTGTCACCTCCCTGAAAAATAGGGTTGGGAGGACTAATGAAAATCATTACTGAACTAGTTGGGTACAAATAGTCAACTAGTTGTCAATTAAATTTGACATTGATTAAGCCAATTTTGAATCTTCATGGTGAAACTCAAATGTGAGATATATTTTAACAAATACACTCAACAAAAATATAAATGCAACACTTTTGGTTTTGCTCCCATTTTGTATGAGATGAACTCAAAGATCTAAAACTTTTTCCACATACACAATATCACCATTTCCCTCAAATATTGTTCACAAACCAGTCTAAATCTGTGATAGTGAGCACTTCTCCTTTGCTGAGATAATCCATCCCACCTCACAGGTGTGCCATATCAAGATGCTGATTAGACACCATGATTAGTGCACAGGTGTGCCTTAGACTGTCCACAATAAAAGTCCACTCTGAAAGGTGCAGTTTTGTTTTATTGGGGGGGATAACAGTCAGTATCTGGTGTGACCACCATTTGCCTCATGCAGTGCAACACATCTCCTTCGCATAGAGTTGATCAGGTTGTCAATTGTGGCCTGTGGAATGTTGGTCCACTCCTCTTCAATGGCTGTGCGAAGTTGCTGGATATTGGCAGGAACTGGTACACGCTGCCGTATACGCTGGTCCAGAGCATCCCAAACATGCTCAATGGGTGACATGTCCGGTGAGTATGCCGGCCATGCAAGAACTGGGACATTTTCAGCTTCCAAGAATTGTGTACAGATCCTTGCAACATGGGGCCGTGCATTATCCTGCTGCAATATGAGGTGATGTTCTTGGATGTATGGCACAACAATGGGCCTGAGGATCTAGTCACGGTATCTCTGTGCATTCAAAATGCCATCAATAAAATGCACCTGTGTTCTTCGTCCATAACAGACGCCTGCCCATACCATAACCCCACCGCCACCATGGGCCACTCTATCCACAACATTGACATCAGAAAACCGCTCGCCCACACGACGCCACACACTCTGTCTGCCATCTGCCCTGGACAGTGGGAACCGGGATTCATCCGTGAAGAGAACACCTCTCCAACGTGCCAAACGCCAGCGAATGTGAGCATTTTCCCACTCAAGTCGGTTATGACAACGAACTGGAGTCAGGTCGAGACCCAGATGAGGACGACGAGCATGCAGATGAGCTTCCCTGAGATGGTTTCTGACAGTTTGTGCAGAAATTCTTTGGTTATGCAAACCGATTGTTTCAGCAGCTGTCCGAGTGGCTGGTCTCAGACGATCTTGGAGGTGAACTTGCTGGATGTGGAGGTCCTGGGCTGGTGTGGTTACACGTGGTCTGCGGTTGTGAGGCTGGTTGGATGTACTGCCAAATTCTCTGAAACACCTTTGGAGACGGCTTATGGTAGAGAAATGAACATTCAATACACGAGCAACAGCTCTGGTTGACATTCCTGCTGTCAGCATGCCAATTGCACACTCCCTCAAATCTTGCAACATCTGTGGCATTGTGCTGTGTGATAAAACTGCACCTTTCAGAGTGGCCTTTTATTATGGGCAGTCTAAGGCACACCTGTGCACTAATCATGGTGTCTAATCAGCATCTTGATATGGCACACCTGTGAGGTGGGATGGATTATCTCAGCAAAGGAGAAGTGCTCACTATCACAGATTTAGACTGGTTTGTGAACAATATTTGAGGGAAATGGTGACATTGTGTATGTGGAAAAAGTTTTAGATCTTTGAGTTCATCTCATACAAAATGGGAGCAAAACCAAAAGTGTTGCGTTTATATTTTTGTTGAGTGTATAACCACAAAATCACAAATACAAAAAACAGCATTAGCATGAAAACAATACCTGCATTCATTTACTAGGCATAAACTACCCGTTTGAGCTGACTAATTCGCCTGCCAATGTTCACACACTTTCTTCACTGAGTGAAGGGAGTGGCAGCAGCTCTAGCAGGTCTATTCTTTTAAGGGTTAAATGAATGTAATAAATGGCTTGCAACTAGTCAACTAATAAAAATAAATTAAAAAAACAACTGACTAGTCAGATTTTAAAGAGGTGTAGTCACCTGTTACAACTGGGCATATCATCCCTACTAAAAACACATCTTGTGTCAAATGTTTTCTTTTTTTGAGCAAGTGGTGAGCAATTACGCTGAAGCAGGGTGAAAACTGACCGTAACTGGAGAATGATAATGAGTGGCGTGGTCTGCAGTGGTACCCTTACATGGCATCAAAAGTCACTGACGTAACAAAACACACTGGGAATATGATCTGAGCAGTGTTTCCAAAACGGCCTTACAAAAATGTGAATTGAATCATATTTCATACTATGAAAGAGTTGAAACTGATTTGGAGAAAAAAAATGGTTATCATGCTATTTTTGACTGTTCCGACTTGAATCTGATCTAAATAGGAAATGCACAATCATAAAGTGTACATGTGGATGCTGTAATGTTGTAAATTAATAACACTGTATAGTTGTGCAACATTACAAATCTAAATTTCTTCATTTGACATCCTTATTGTAATTTCACAAACTCTTATCTCATTTCTGTCTGAAGCAAAAATACCCAATTTAAACAGACACACACTTTTCACTTTCCAACCCATAAAATAAGGGGAGCAAGCAGAAAGCTGCTGTGGACAGTTTTGCGCAGAGAAGCACAAAATATCAGAAATTATTATATGGCTGCAGCGCTATTGGCTGATTACGGGTCTGATATTTTCCCATATCAGACTGGTTTCCATAACAACTGGTCCAAAATGCATATTTTCATTACAAACTAGGAAGCTAAAAATATGATTAGTAAAACAAAGTTGGACATGAACATACTCCATAAATATCTAAACAGCATCTGAAAAAAACACAGATTGAAAGTTTACCAGCTAATAGCCGGACCATCTGTTAGCAAGTTCTTCATGGAGGTGAAGCGAACAGGTCGGACTACGAGCCGTCAGCAGCTTTCATATTTGGGCAATACTGTAAGTTTGCACGTTTATATGTAAAACAGCGATGTAAAAAATAAATTAACCTCACTTGCTTGGTCTGTACGTGGATATTAGACCTCCACGTTTTTTGCACGGACCTCACTTCGATCATCCCATACTGACAACACGTCGCACTGATAGTTCCCGGTACAGACCTCACGGACGGTTAATAATACTTTAATATTCACATTTAATTATCTGAAATCAGTGAATGTGCACAATAAATGAAAGATTCAAAGTGAATATGTGATAGTGGTGTCACGGATTACAGTTGATCCGTGGTCTGTACAGGCCACACCCAGAGGTCCAGCACACGTGAACTTCAGACAACTTTATTGATCCCAAAAAAGGGCAATTACATTTACACTCCAATTACCTCAGACAAGATACAGCAATTAATCCACAATTATTACTTGTTTACCGTAATAATGGCACACATCAGAATTAAAGACAACACATATACATTTGACATTGTTTATGTGCACTGAACTTGAAGTAGTCCGTCTTCCAAACTGAGGCAAAGTGGGTGAAGGCCGCAGCAGGAGGGGCCCGCGCAGCCCAGCCTGGGGGTTGAAGGCTGCAGCAGTAAAAACTGCGCTGCCTTCGAGGTAGCAAGGAGGAAGCCAGGGAGGGGGGAGTGGAGAGACACGGGGGGGGGGGGGGGGGTAATAGGGATGGAGGGAGGGAGACATGCGTAATGTGCAGATGAGTTAAATTTCTGTCAATTTCTGTCCGTGTGTATGTAAAGTCTGATGTTGCTAGGCAACAGCAGGCTGGGGGGGGGTAGATGAGAGGGGGGAGACCGAATTCCTTCACCAAGGCTGTAGATCCTTCTGGGGGAAGAGCATGGAATTTGCCCTTCAGGAGCCGATAAGGCTGCCATGTTGATGTATGGCGGAGAGATACAGAATTCTATTTACTGCACCCCTTACCGTCGAGAGTCCAAATTTATGAAGAATATTCTCTGGTCCTCAGCAGTACATTCCTTTGCAATGCAGTGATTTGCTCCGAGATTGAATCCATTTTGCGTTTGAGTTCGAGAGTTCACGCAGTCTGAGATTACACAGCACTGCCCAACTCATTCATTATCACGGACTGATGAGGGGACAAAATTCTGGAAGCAGCCATCTTGCTAATATTCCTGTGGGTCAGGGCAGTGCACAAACCAATCAGCACCAAACCTCCCACCATAAAAGCGAATACGAATGAATCCTCAATGTCTTCCACAGAGAGTGGAGCCACATGTCACACTCCATTCTCTCAGCCGTCGAGAGCAAAGCCCGCTGGGTAGGTTCCATCAGGGCACGCAGAGTCCCCAAACCCTGATGTCCTTGTCGAAAACAAATGGTATCAATGGTGTTGAGAGACCAGCTGATCAATTCCATAGTTAATCCAAATCATAATTTGAAGAATTCACAGTCTGGTGAAGCTGGGACTTTGAAGGTTGGAGCAGAGATAGGGAGCAGAAAGGAGGAGAGGAGAGGGGAGGAATGCGACCATCCTTGCCAGAGTCCAAGCTGAACCACGGCTTAATTGTAAAGTTCACATAAGTGTGATTTCATGTCATGGTAATTTGTTTTTAAAGTGATAAATGCATTAATTTTGATGCAGTTACGGTAAACTCTAGGGCTGAAATGATTCGAGTAATTCGAATAATTCGATTACAAAAAATGTTCAAGGCAAATCCTTTGCCTCGAGGCTTCGTTTAAAGCTGTAGTACATACACCAGGCCTGTATGTGGCGCTGTAACGCTCCCACAAAAAATACAGAAGAAGACCATAGCGCTAATCAATGTAGCAGGCGATGCTACAAGTTTTCAAAGCCACACGCTGAGTAAAATAAAGCCTTTTAAGAGAAAGGGACTGCGCGGATTGTCTGAAACAGACTTATTGCGCATTTAAAGTGAAGCAGTGTGTTTGTATATATTTAAAAAAAAACAACAAAAAAAAAAACACGTTTTGCTCCACTGGCCGTTCTCCACCTCCGCAGATGAAGCGAAAGGACGCACACTTTAAATGAGTCATGTTTAATGATTTTTTTTTTTAAAAAAGCTTTAATTCAGATTTGGTAAGAGTTTTTATCAACAGGCAGCTTTTGTGGAAACGCTGCACTCAGCACACAGCCATTTTTCAAAGGTTGTGTTATTCACCAAGTATCCACAGAAAACAAAGAATTTGACTTTGGTTTGAGCTACACTCTGTACAGCATGAATAAATATTCACTGAACACTGAATAAATCACTAATAAAAAGTGCAAATGAAACATGCAATAAGAAGGAAAAAAAGAATGCACTGTCTGCAGACTGAAGATTTCACCGACTGCCTGGGCTTATGGTTTGGCAAAGCTCTAAAACTCTTAAAATGAAAAAATAAATAATAACCCGGCAAAACAGAGAGAGAGAACACCCTAAACTTAAAAATCTGCATGATGGCACAGCAACATTGTGCCACTGCTTTATGGAGAGCCCTGCCACTACTGATATTGTTTAAAAACACAAAGGTACTTTTTACTTTACGATTACTCAATCGATAAAATAGTCGATAGAATATTCAATTCCAAAAATATTCAATAGCTGCAGCCCTAGTAAAATCACAGCCTGAGTAGAAGACATGCAGCTCCACCCTCACATAGCCAGTACATTACAGGGTTTTAGCTAGCGCAAACATGCGTTACGGCCCGTTACGATATAATTTTGGACCGTTACACTTATTTTGGACCGTGTAATCAACCATTTCTGCAGCATGACTCCAGTTTGAAGCGTGAATCAATGAAGCAATACTTCGATTCAATGGCTCGTGGCTCTTTGATTCGCTGCACTTCAGAAGCAGTAAGTCCGCTTCTTAACTCCTCTCAAAGCCATTAAAACATCATGAGTCACTTTTGTGTGGATTAAACTCACTAACTGGGACTCTTGTCTTGTTGCAGTCAACAAACGAGAATCGTCCTCCGTTCCTTTGGCACAGCTCCAAACGCTGCACGGCTCTTTGCCGAGACAGAGTCCGCTCGAAATTAATAACTTCAAAACGAATCGCCTCTTTAAATAAAATGACACCTCTTACAGACGTTGCAATACAGACAAACTACAATCGACTAAAACGTTTTTTCCTCCCAAAATGAGACGTCCTGCATTCTTTATGAACCTGATGTGGAGCGCAGTGAGCTGTAGAGCTCACCTCAGATATGGAAAGATATTCATGCCAATAATAATGTCTGAAAGGAAATGCTTTTGACAAAAACTAAGATTTTATTTCTGTTTATGTCCAGAGATCAAGGATCCACCATGTAGATTTTATTATGTCCAGAGTTTAAGGATCCAGTAACCAATTTCATATTTATTTACTTTAAGACAATAAATGTTGTTCACTTTCAATTTAATCAGCTTATAAAGCACCAAAGTACAACAAAAGCAGTCTCAAGGTGCCTCACACATGGAGACACAGAAACCTCTCCTGGTCGTCCGAGCACCAGCAATTTTAAAATGATACAAGCCCCGTAAATTATATTTTCCCTCCCTCTCAGTAAAATATTCTTGAATTCTAAATGGCAGTTGTTTATTTTTCACTTTGTACATTAATTGAACAGTCCTGAACAAAATCATATCGTAAAGTTTCAATATTTGAGATTTAATTAACAGTGGGTTGGTGTGGTCTTGATAACCTGCATTATGAATTGTCCATAATGCTCTTTTTTGAAGAATGAATAATGGTCGCAATGTAGTTTTATAATTGTTGTCCCAACCTTCAGCACAGTAAGTCAGGTAGGGTGCAACCAATGAACAATATAAAGTATGTAGTGCTCTGCCATCAAGAACATGCTTTGCTTTATTTAATACTGCAATACTCTGATACCTTCATTTGAATATGCTGAATATGAGCTTTCCAATTAATTTTTTCATCAACACCTGAAAACTTCTCTTTGGCACGTTGTTTTACAGTTCCGCATAATAGTTGTTAGTTTATTTTTATAGTTCTTATATTTAATCTCTGCCTCTCTTGATTTACTTTTAATGAATTCTCTGTATAGCCTATTTTTCTTACAAGCCTTCTGAAGACCTTTTGTTATCCATGGGTTAGCTTTGTATTTATTTTGCTGTATAATTGGACAATTTTTGTTCTATATATTGAGAAATATGTTTTCAAATTCGGAATATGCTAAATTCGCAACCCTCCAGCTCATAGTTTGTATCATCACCCTCTGTAAGCCATGTTTACGTTATGGCAATTGTACTGAATGGTTGACAAAATTGTTTTAAATAGTCTTTGATACTCACAAAATTTTTGTACAGACTCCTGCTATTAAAATGGATTATTGACAATTTCCCATCACTAGTAATGCAGTTATTGTATTGTTCCTCTGTGTAATACTGACAGTTACTATCTATGAAGGAACAGAAATGATTGTCCGATCTATCTCATATTCCACATCCTGTATATGATGCTCAGTATACTTAAAAGGTTGTAATTCCAGATTCTCATAACCATGTATCATCTCAGTTATACTATTGCTGTTCAGAAGCACCGATGAATGGTCTGTATGTTTGTCAGTCATTGTAAAAGTTGATTGCCTTCACTTACCATGTTTTATTCATATTTTATCAATTCCTCCATGCTTCTGATCAGCAACACTTTGGCTTCTTCTGGGGACCCATTCAATTTGATGAATACTTTACAGTTTGTAGTCCAAGTGTTTTGAAATTTTTGTTGTTTTCTCAAGTATCTTGCCTTCTTTGCTATATCTGCGTTGTGTTTAGTGAGATGCTCATTTATGTAAACATTGGATCCTTTAAGTTTATGTCCTTGTTTGAGCCGAGTTGTTTTGTCTTTCCTGTTGACAAACCTCATGATGACTGTAGGTTTGTCTGCTGAATTCTTCCTGGGTAACGGGTGACACGCTTCAAAAGTGTTTATATCCAGATCGATCCCCTTAGTTTGCAGAAAAGCAGCAACTTGTTGCTCCGTGGAGCGTTCGTCTTGCTCATCGGGCTGCCCCGTTACCAGAGGCTGCTGCCCGAGCATACGATCTGGGTCTGACCATTAACTTAGGTAAAATTCTTTTGCAGTATATGTAGGCATTGCTCAGCCCTTAATTTTCTCCTGCAGATAGGAACGTTAATGCAGGTTTACTGCACAACCAAATCACTACATTGTGGAATATACTCAGACAGAATGTTGTAGATAAAAGCATACAGCAAATCACTCCTGAATGAACACTAACTACAAAATTTACGTGCAGACAACAGAGCTTGAGATGTCATAAAGCAAAAATGTTCGAAAAGAGATCAAATGATAATGTGTCACAATGAAAAAGGAAGGGATAAAAGGAGAAATTAAAGGCATAAACAGATCACTAAAATGTAACCAACTCTAACTGGGCCCAATGAAAATCTCCCCACACAAAGTCATCAAATCCATCCACTCCATTTAAATTACATTCCACACAAGCAGGCAGGGTGACCACAACCTATCCACCTCCTGTGGTTGGTGGAGGTAAAGACGGACCAACAAACAGACTACCCAGTCCGGTACTTAGTGTCAGCATAAACAGATGAGAACCAAACAGCTGAGTCACACTTCTTGGTGCTCCTTTAATTTTTTGCTGTCTTCATGTAAAAGGTCATGGTTTAAACCAGACAGACAATTTCATATTCCTTTCATTCCTCCATAATGCATTACAAGTATTTGGCAGGCATGTTATTTCAGGGACATCTGTCAGGAACCTGTGAAATCTCAAGAATTTGTAAAGGTTAAGAAAACTGGTGGAGTGGTTGATGAAACAAAACACACATTATTATCTATGTTATAATAGCCAAGTGGCCTGTGTGTGTGTGTGTGTGTGTGTGTGTGTGTGTGTGTGTGTGTGTGTGTGTGTGTGTGTGTGTGTGTGTGTGTGTGTGTGTGTGTGTGTGTGTGTGTGTGTGTGTGTGTGTGTGTGTGTGTGTTTGGGGTGGGGGGGGGCGCTTCATCACGCAAAAAGTGGGGAGAGCTGACATTTGCCGTTTGATGTGTTTATGTATTTTACGTCAAGGATGAACGCTGCGAAAACAGAAAAGTTGATAGGACAAATATTTTTGGAGAAATGAGCAATTTTAGATAAGCAATAAACAATGGATTTTGTGCTGCAATGCACCATGGGAATTCAGGGTTTTGAGGTTTTAAATTTTGTTATTGTGGTTTATGTTAGTTTAACAGTGTTGTCAGTGTTACTGATTTATTGTGTTTTTGTAGATCCTTTAGGGCACCTGTCCACTGCAAACAAATGAATAAAACAAACAAAAAACCACTAACATTAGAAAGTACAACCACACCCTATCAAGAGTGGCATGACATACAGATCTGGTTCATCTTCCCACCTGCTTCGGTGGAAGATGAACCAGATGTCCTGGCATCCGTAATGGATGACCTGTGGCATGTCGTTTCAGTTTACTTTGGTGCAGTACAGTTCAGCCTCATTCTCATAACGTAGGTCATTCACACACAGATGTATCTTCCTGAACGCCTTCTCATTCCTTTGAGTATTCCAGTTCATGCTTCATGTGGTACATTAAAATATGGATTGGTAGCTTATTGTTATGCTGCACTCACATTGATGGTGCAAATACAGTCAGACCAATCTTCAAGGTTATTTCAATTTATTTTCATTTATACAGCACCAAATCACAACAAAGCTGCCTCAAACCGCTTCACACAAGTAAGGTCTAACCTTACCAACCCCCATGGGAGCAAGCACACGTGACAGTAGTAAGGAAAAACTTCCTCTGATGATTTGAGGAAGAAACCTCAAGCAGACCAGACTCAAAAGGGTGTCTCTCCACTTGGGCCATGCTACCGATACAATTTACAAAACAATTCACAAATCGAATATACAGGAAATGTTGCTGGTGCACAGGACAGGAGGGTTACAGAAACAGACACCACACCCATCTCTGGATGGAGCCGCACCTCAAACAGAGAAAAAAACAAAAAACAGAATCAGGCACCAGAAAAACAACAAATACGGCATAATTTGTCAGCATTAAGCAACAAGAAAAACTGAAGAAATACTAAGATGATCGCCGGCCACTAACCCTAAGCTTTACTAAAAGACCCAGAGGCCGCGGCACGCTCCGTTTCCTAATAAAATGAATTAAAAGATTAAAAAGCATTGTAACATACTATGCCAGTATGCTAGGCATACAAAAGGGATGATAGCTGCGTCTAGACTTGAAAAGTCTCTACAGAATCTGACCATTTTATTGATGCAGGTAGATCATTCCACAGAACAGGGGCACAATAAGAGAAAGCTCTGTGACCCAAAGAGTTTTTATTCACCCAAGGGACACAAAGTAATCCTGCACCCTGAGAATGTAGGGCCTGTGCCAGTACATAGGGTTTAATTAGGTCAGCTAAGTCAGGAGGTGCCAGTCTGTGAACAGTTTTATAGGCTAGTAGCAGAACCTTAAAATCTGATCTCACAGGGACAGGAAGCCAGTGAAGAGATGCCAAAATGGGTGTATAATGCGGTGAAAAGTCTGGAAGCAGCATTCTGAACCAATTGGAGAGCCCTAATGCTGGACTGTGGTAATCCAGAAAATAGAACATTGCAGTAGTCCAATCTACAAATGCAAATGCATGAATCAGGGTCTCAGCATCAGCCATAGATAGGATGGGACGAGGGTATGGTTTGCAAATAAAAACTTTTAGCTTTAGGTGGCAGGTACAATCACAGAACGGGTATAATTTTACATCATCTCTTTTCATGGAAAAGAATGAGTCTACTGCACATCACGGAACAACATTTCCATAACCACTGACCTTTTGGGAGCGCTCTTCTCACAACAAGTGACCATGATATACCAGTGACTAATTCTCTGCAATGTGCTAGCAGTGGAAATAAACAACTACATACATTCCCACCTGGATTAACATGAAATTATGATGCTCTTATAGTGAAAAAGGCCCCTTCATTTAAATCATGATTCTGCTGTCTGCAATGAAGTCAACTATGTTTCAAAGCCAGATGTAACCAGAAATTGTGTCTGGTAAAGTTTTGTTAGAAATTGTTTTCCTCTTCCCGTTTTTAATGTAGTATGCACAACACCGTGCAGCAGCTCACAGGACCATGTATTAGTGGCTTCAAAGGTTTCTTCAAATGCTTCAGTATGGTCAAGCCAAACCTATCACATGGCCATGCTGAAGAGGGATGGGTACTGATAAGATTTTATCAATATCTATGCCATTATCAATTCCGCTTATCAATCTGATTCTTTATTGATTCCCTTATCAATGCCTCTTGTGACCCACTGCAGAAGCAGCGGGTCTGCAATCAATGTAGAGAAATGATCATTTTCCCGATACACACCCTCAAAAATGGCTGCTCCAGCGCAATGTGAACTGAAGGACCAATGAGGGAATCGTTAAGTAAAAAAGCTACTTATGTTGGTGGATCAAATCATTTCCTATGGATTCTTAACATGAACTGCTTTTCAATACCCATCCCTAATGGTGAACCCGTGAATAATACTCATCAGGGTCTGTAGCAGATCACTATATTATCAAAATACCGGTATGAGACTGAGTATGCGTAATGGTAATCCCACCACCATATTTTCAATATATCAGCACTAGATGTGGCAAGCCATTTGTCCACTGTTTTCTACAGCACGTCAGAGTTGAAAAAAATACAGTTTACGTCATCTCTGTTTCTCTCAGTGCAGTAGCAACAGAGTAACAAATCTGAAGTGAGATTTACATAATTTGCTTTGAATTCTTTCCAAGTCTGTGTGCTCCCTCTGGCTGTGTTAGTGCAGCTACAACAGCAGATAACAAGAGCAACACACACACGGCAAGTTAAGCTTGGATCCCCCCCCAACCACAAATGCCCAAGTTCTGTTTCTGAGAATGGCAAAATATAAAAACTTTGCTGGCAGCGAAGCCTCAAAACCACGGGAGAAGAAGAGGCAGGCCAAGCTTCCACGTCCATGAAACTCCACACAGACAGATCGCCAGCGAGAGGACATGTCCACATCCAATTCTAACTCCTCATGGACAGATCCCGATCACCAGCTGTAATAATTATGCATTTTGTAGTAAAAGCATGAAATGTGACGTACATATAGCCAAAGGATTCCAAATAAAACTGGATATTGGGCCATCATGAATTTTTAATATGTCACCTATGGCAGCTAATTTCCAAAATGAAAATTGAAAAATGCTCCAATCATATTGAAAAATGTACCGCATCATTTTATTAATGATAGTTTGGACTATCTATGACTGAATATTACAGAGTGACAGGGTAAAAACAGCATAAATTATGGCAAAGTTCAATTGCAGTTTGTACAGGGGTTAATAGTTAAAAGTTGCTCCAAGTTTGTTAAAAAGGGATGTAAATTATTGGTTGAGTTAATAGGATTAATAAATGGAATAGTTTTGATTGAATGTTTACTGTCTAAAGTAAATGTCGTCATCCACAGGATTTTATGGTAAATATGGATGCCATTTACATAGTGCTTTTCCATCTGCATCAGAAGCTCAAAGTACTTTACAATGATGCCTGGCATTCACCAATTCACACAGACACACTCACACACCGATGTCAGCCAATCAAGGTGCTCAGTACACATCTGGAGCAACTAGGAGTTTGGAACAGAGTCCTCTGGTCTGAAGCCCAACGCGTAACCACTAGACCTCCCCTATGTGACATATGTTTCACTGTAACATGATAACTATGCATGACACATGGTGTAAACTACTCCTTTTTAAAGCCCTATTCACTCAACTAATAATTTGCATCACTTTTTAACAAAATTGGAGAAACATTTGACCCCTGTACAAACTGAAATTGGCCTTTGTCACCATTCTTGCTGTTTTTAACCCCATAACATTCAGTCATAGATAGTCCAAATGATACCTTTTTGCAATCATTTTGTCACCATGTCAACCATGATGAAAATCCATGATGGCTCAATATGCAGATTTTTTTTTTTTTTTTTTTTTTTTTTTTGTAATATATTTGGATTACATCCTTGCCAAATTTGGTGCTTTTAATCAGAAAATGCCCAATTCCGAGGAAAAAAAAGTAGTTACAGCTATGGTGCTCAACTAGGCTTTTGGGGTTAATAATGTTATCAAGCAAACATGTAGGGTGTGATGCCAATTTGGGATAGGGTAGAGGCAAAGAACAGGTGAAAATGTGCAAAAGAAAATACCAATGCAATACACATTAAGCAGTGTAACTAAAATATTAATCACGTGGGTTACACATCAACACCAGACACTATAATTTATGAATGCATTCAAATTTATATAATTTATATAAAAGAATTGCCTTGTGATAGACTGGTATCCTGTCCAGGATGTACCCCACCTCACACCCTATGACTGCTGAGATAGGCTACACCACCCTCCCCCATGACCCTTAACTGGAGTAAGAGGGTATAGAAAATGGATGGATATACATAAGCAGTATTGAGCACATAAATGCATAGATATTATGATAAGCACTGGGTATCAGGTGTCCAATGTATTGTATAGTTTTGGGAAACAATACAAAGACTTGATACTCGTGCAGGCACAGCTCCAGTGCTCAGTCCTAGTCATTTGTGTCTACAAGTGAATTTTTCATGAAAGAAAAATTTACTTGAGGGATTTGTATTACTCAAAACTGTCAAGTTCTTCAAGGAACTGCTTCAACCTTAACGGATGACTACGTACCCAAGCAAATGAAAAATACAGAATTTGAGGGGCAACTGAGACACCATTATTTTGGCAGCAACGACTGAGCAATAACTCATCATGCCTCTGTGGTCTGACCCTGCTTCCTGCCTTAGCGGAAACACGCTACACCGCCCCAGCCCTAGCCCTGCCCTTGCTGTTCCCTCTGTCAGTATACAGGAGAGAGGTAAGAAACAGACAGAAAGAGACTATTCTGGCTTTCAAAACTTAACTACCTCATCCAGATTAGCATCATAAATAGTGTGCCCTCACTTCACTCAACTGTGTATGCGGCAGTCTGTGTAATGTCTGCAAAACAACATATGACAACAACGCTACATGAACAAAGGCGATGAACTCCTGAGGACTTCACAGCTCATAACAAGTGCTGGTCTGGCTTGCCCTTCCCAGATTGCAAACCCAAAACTACCTCATCTTTGCTTCTAAACCATAACATAAGAGAGCTGAGGAAAATGCTGAGACACAGACACCAGGATTACACATGTGCCTGGGCTGAAGTAAGCTATAATTGACTGGTAACAGTGTTAACAAAACAGTAAGAACAAGAAAGCTGTATTTAAGGACCCTTAGAGAAAATGAGTCCCTGCACTGTGCTGTTGTAGTCCAGCCTACTCCAGCTCCTCCATGACTGTTTTTCCCCCACAGTCTTTAACCCATTTAGAGGGGAAAGGGCAGGTCCTTTTTCAGCACCAGCTTTGGCCTACCAGCAGCGAGATTGCTAAGAAATGGAGGGTTCATGTTTAACAGACAGCGTTTCAACACGCAAATCTCAGAAAATGTTGCAAAATGGAAAACTGGCAACTCAGACTGAATTTAACATACACTTCTCATCCAGATTTCAGTGCTCGCACACCTGCAGGGCGACTCAAAATGTGTGAAACGTTTAACAAGAGCACAAAGAAAGCAGAAAAACATAAATCAACATGATGCAACTGGTAGCCTTTGTAGGTGGGTTTGAGTCGATGTATGACCCTCAATATTTCACTCAGACCGCAGCATTTCAGAGAGAAATTATCAAAAAGCAGACAAACAAAAAGACTGATCGACTATCCACATACATCACCTTACAATCAAAACAATCTATGGATATTTAGTTTGCTGTTGAAATCATTTACCCAAACCAAATCACTATAAGATAGATGTCACTTCTGTAGCTTATACTAATATACAGTTGGCACTGGACTTGGATGGACTAATTAGCATATGACAATGTCTATCGTAAGACACTGCAATGGATAATTAAATGATGCAGAAGGAGTAGTCTTTGTCCTTTTCACTGTAGCTGCCAAACAATTAGACCGTGAATGACAAAAGCTACGATGCAGGTTGTCTGTTTCCCCACGCTTAAAATGTTGTACGCTAGCAGTTGTGCTAAGAACAAGCAACACATAAAGAGATACATCCTAATAATAATAATAAAATTTGTTTATTCACATAAGTAATTTGGTGACTATTTTGTACAATAATTGCCCAGTTCAACCATCTTACAAACCACAAGCAGACTGGCACCTCACAAAGGCAAGTGAGGGAAAAAAACTAAAGATTAATAAGATGGGATACTCTGGATGGCATTACCCTGACCTCTAGTAATACTGAGAAATCTTGGAGTCATTTTTGATCAGGATATGTCATTCAAAGCGCATATTAAACAAATATGTAGGACTGCTTTTTTGCATTTACGCAATATCTCTAAAATCAGAAAGGTCTTGTCTCAGAGTGATGCTGAAAAACTAATTCATGCATTTATTTCCTCTAGGCTGGACTATTGTAATTCATTATTATCAGGTTGTCCTAAAAGTTCCCTAAAAAGCCTTCAGTTAATTCAAAATGCTGCAGCTAGAGTACTGACGGGGACTAGAAGGAGAGAGCATATCTCACCCATATTGGCCTCTCTTCATTGGCTTCCTGTTAATTCTAGAATAGAATTTAAAATTCTTCTTCTTACTTATAAGGTTTTGAATAATCATGTCCCATCTTATCTTAGGGACCTCGTAGTACCATATCACCCCAATAGAGCGCTTCGCTCTCAGACTGCAGGCTTACTTGTAGTTCCTAGGGTTTGTAAGAGTAGAATGGGAGGCAGAGCCTTCAGCTTTCAGGCTCCTCTCCTGTGGAACCAGCTCCCAATTCAGATCAGGGAGACAGACACCCTCTCTACTTTTAAGATTAGGCTTAAAACTTTCCTTTTTGCTAAAGCTTATAGTTAGGGCTGGATCAGGTGACCCTGAACCATCCCTTAGTTATGCTGCTATAGACGTAGACTGCTGGGGGGTTCCCATGATGCACTGTTTCTTTCTCTTTTTGCTCTGTATGCACCACTCTGCATTTAATCATTAGTGATCGATCTCTGCTCCCCTCCACAGCATGTCTTTTTCCTGGTTCTCTCCCTCAGCCCCAACCAGTCCCAGCAGAAGACTGCCCCTCCCTGAGCCTGGTTCTGCTGGAGGTTTCTTCCTGTTAAAAGGGAGTTTTTCCTTCCCACTGTAGCCAAGTGCTTGCTCACAGGGGGTCGTTTTGACCGTTAGGGTTTTACATAATTATTGTATGGCCTTGCCTTACAATATAAAGCGCCTTGGGGCATGTTGTGATTTGGCGCTATATAAAAAAATTGATTGATTGATTGATTGATTGATACAATCTTTTCTGCAATCTGGAGTCTGTGTGAGTCACAACGTGTTGCATGGTTTCAGCTAAGATCCCACTGGTGCTGCAGCCCTGTCTGTACATTTTGAGATTAACAGAAATAGTTAACAGTGACCCCAGCCCCACCCTCTGTTCTCCTACTCAGTATTCCCTGGCTAAAAAGAGCCTCAGTGTGGGAGCGCACCAACATGAGGCCCCACAGAAAACCACATAATTACAAATCACAATAAAGCCCTCAGTGCTGTGTCCCTGCCAGAGGCTCAGCTGCACCAAGCTCAACTAAACACCACCCCCTCCTTCACCACGCTTTCCCTCTGTTAACCCATGCTTTCCTTTTCTATCTCAGACCCCCCCTCCCGTAGATCTTACCCTCTCCTCATTCCCTACCATCTTCATTTTTATTCCACTCAACCGCTTCTCACTCCACTCATCTTCTTTTCAGTTTTTGTTTCTCTCTGGTAATCTATCAGTTTTCAGTTCAAAGATGAAAATGAAGGGATGTTGAGCAACAGACTAAGGTCCTACCACGTGTTTCTACAGGTCACCCTCATGCCAACCTCTGATAAAATTACAATGGAAAATTAAGCTCTGTGGTGGTGGGGGTGGGAGGTAGGAGCAGACTGCAGCTTCTTCCCATGAAGACGAGGTCTTGATATTGTCTCTGATCTCCAAACTCCAATTTAAAACTGATTTGAGCAGTCTTGACTTGACACAATCTGACAATCTGAATTTGATTGTTAAAGGAGACCTGCATTGAAAAAAATGCAGTCAGATTTTTTGAACAAAAAATGACTTACATTTACACATGAGATCCTTCTGAATGTAGTAAAGTAAATCTGCAAGCCCAGATCTGTCATTCAACGGAGAAATCTTCATTTGAAAATGAAGAATTTACAGCTAACATTTAGCCCTCCGCAAATTGTTCCTCTCATCATGGACGCTACCGAGACGTCACGGACAAGACCCTCTCCCAGCATACATTGCACCAATTGTAATTTGTGGATTTACGTCAGTTTGCATCTGCACCTTTTTCTTGTCTTATACGGAAGGATATACTTTTTTAAAACTTCATATTGTCTTGCGGCACGTTTGGTGAGTACACATTTCTTTTATTTGTGCTTGAAAATTATTTTGGGGGACTTTTTCATACGCCCGTTTGAGTGGTGTCGCAATGAAAATCTACTGTCTTTCGCCTCCGGTACCATCGCGGGATATGGAGGCGAGACCCGCAAAGAATCCCAGTCATTAAAAATATATAAACCTCTCTCAGCGTCCATGGAGCTCTGGGGCTCTGATTGCCGAGACGTGCGGTGCTGTGGATTTTGCCGCAAGAAGTCTGTCCTTGCAGCAATAGCTGTACCGGCCGCTTCGCATTAAAACAGCGAGCGTAATCTCAGGACTTGTGCCAAGTGTGCTGCAGCTCCATTCAGTAGACAGAGAGGTGATGTCGGTGTTGTGCACTGAATCTGGCACAACACCGGCTGCAAAGCAGACACGGGTGGTGTGAGTGGCCCGCGTCAGCGGTTAACGAGCTCGTTAACAAGCCCGCAGACTTAATAAGCGCAGCGGAGGCAGAGAGCGGGAGAGGAAGAACGGCGCCCGCTGTCGATGTCGTTGCTGATCTGAGCACACAGATCTGAATCTCACATTTATTGCAGCTTACTTTTAGATGTTGAAACCAGGACATGTATAAGTAACATTACTAACAGATAAAATCAATTTCAATGCGGGATCGGACTGAAGGCGGGAGCGCGTCGTCTTGTCCCTGACGTCATGGAAATGATATGGCTGTAAAAACTGTTTTCACAGAGGCTAAATTTTAGCTGCAAATTTGTCATTTTTAAACTAAGATTTCTCCGCTGAATTACAAATTTGGGCTTACAGATTTACTTTACTGCATTCACAAGGGTCTTATAAATACGTATCAGCTATTTCTTTCTGAAATCTGACCACATTTATTTCAATGCAGGTCTACTTTAAAGAATAGTGTTGGGAATGGGACCAGTCTTCCCCACTCAAACACTCAGCAGTTTTGGTTTTTTCCCCAAATGAGTTGTCAAGCTGACTTAAGCAACAAACACCTATATACGAGATCTGTTAGAAAAGTATCCGACCTTTTTATTTTTTGCAAAAACCATATGGATTTGAATCACGTGTGATTGCGTCAGCCAAGCTTGAACCTTCGTGCACATGCGTGAGTTTTTTCATGCCTGTCGGTTGCGTCATTCGCCTGTGAGTAAGCTTTGTGTGAGCAGTGGTCCACCCCTCTCGTCGGATTTTTACTGTGAATAAATGTCTGAACGATTTGGAGTTTTGCTGCATCAAATTTTTCCAGAAACTGTGAGAGACCTCCAGGTGGACACCATTCGGAAAATTCAGATGGCTTTCAGGGACGATTTTATGGGGATTACACAGATTAAGGAGTGCTCCAGCCGGTTTAAAGACCGCCCACAGCGACTGAGAGCGCGGCGCACTCCGAGCGCCGATCGACAGGCTGACACCCCGCTGAAACAACCAGATCATTTACAAAGTGAAGGCTTTGTTGATCCAGGACGTCGTCTGACTTCCACAAAAATGGCAGAAGACGTGGACATCAAGACTTTTTCGGCACATTCCACTGTTACAGGAGTTTTTTTTCATGGAAAGAGAAGCGGAGGGATGCGCCAGGGAGC
The DNA here is from genome assembly GCF_902500255.1 of Thalassophryne amazonica. Classification (NCBI taxonomy): domain Eukaryota; kingdom Metazoa; phylum Chordata; class Actinopteri; order Batrachoidiformes; family Batrachoididae; genus Thalassophryne; species Thalassophryne amazonica. Next base: position 67,998,326 of record NC_047105.1, on the reverse strand, counting down.
CGCGAATGGCGCGGACAAAAGCACCTCCGTGTTGGTCTCACAGGACGGCTTTCAGATGACTTTCAGACGGCTTTTGGTGGCTTTTCAGTCGTGTGACTATCAGAGAAATTGTGCATGAGCTGGACATGCCAGAACATGTCCTGTGAGGCTTCATCACGACGTTGCTTTGTGCCATGCGGCTCCACCGCGACGCGCAGAATTCCTCTGCACGTCTGTCTCAATGTGCCGAAAAAGTGCAGATGTCCATGTCTTCCGCAATTCCTGTGGAAGTCAGACGACGTCCCGGATCAACACAGCGTCCAGTGTGGAAATGAATGGCACATTTCACTGTTACAGAAGTTTTTGTCATCTTAAGAGGAGCGGAGGAATTCCGCGCGTCGCGGTGGAGCCGCATGGCGCAAAGCAACGCCGTGATGAAGCCTCAGGACATGTTCTGGCATGTCCAGCTCATGCACAATTTCTGTGATAGTCACACGACTGAAAAGCCACCGAAAGCTGTCTTGTGAGACCAACACGAAGGTGGTTTTGTCCCACGCCATGAGCGGCTCCGTGGTGCATCCCTCCGCTTCTCTTTCCATGAAAAAAACTCCTGTAATGCGAATGACGCATCCGACAGGCGTGAAAAAACTCACGCATGCGCACGAAGGTTCAAGCTTGGCTGATGCGATCACACGTGATTCAAATCCATATGGTTTTTGCAAAAAATAAAAAGGTCGGATACTTTTCTAACAGACCTCATATGGTAAACAACATGACCATATAGACAGCATGACACGTGACGTGTTGTGCCACAATGATACACACCAATAACAAGTATCTATAAATATAAAAGGCAATCTATGTATGTATGTACCGTAATTTCCAGACTATAGAGCACACCCGAATATAAGCCGCATCACCAATTTTAAAAAGGAAAAAAAAATGTACATAAATAGGCCACACTTGTCTATAAGCCACAGGTCTCCATGTTGTAAAATGAGATATTTACACAGAAAGATGTTAGACAGAAAGATTTTTAAACTTTTAATAAAATGCGTACCATAAATGCTTCGTTTTTCTGAAGGTGTTATGGATCAGCACGGCATCCAGCGAGCGCATGGTGGCACACGGCGTCTATGCTCCACATGGAGAAATGAGTAACTTTAACTTCTTTTTTTTTTTCTTTGTGGATCATGAGATAATTTCATTGCATGCAGTCAGGATCACTTGGTGTCTATGGTAAATGAAACGGTAATGAGGCGCTGTGACTTTTTCAACTTGTGGTGCAAAGACAGAGACCCGGTGGGGAGGGGTGGGGGGAGAAGACTGCTGACTGACAACGCAAGCGTGGCACAAAGTGCCTGAGAGGGACTTTTCTTCAGCCACGACAAAGAGACGGAGCCAAGAAGAAGAGGAGTGTCTCTCCCGCGAAAAAATACAGAGGATCTTCAGACAGCACAAAATCCCAGTTTACTTTAAACCTGTTAACACCATGAGATAGAAATTAGTTCACCCTAAGGACAGGATCCCTAGTTACGAACAGAGCAATGTAGTGTATTCTATCAGATGTCAGGAAAACTGTAACAAACACTACATAGGTGAGACTAAGCAGCCGTTGCACAAAAGGTTATACCAGCACCGCAGAGAGGGCGCCGGTGGACCTCAGTCTGCAGTTCATCTCCACCTTAAGCTCATGAGGAGCTCAGTAAGTGAAAAAAAAAAGGTAGAAGAAAGTGCAGAAAGGCACAGGATACGCACACGAGGCGCGGTAAGGCGTAGAAATAAATGAAATATTGTATGCTCAGAAAGGAGCTTGTGAAAATAATATAGTAAGCACAGGATACGCACGCGAGGCGCGGTAAGGCGTAGAAATAAATGAAATATTGTATGCTCAGAAAGGAGCTGGTGAAAAATATATTAAGCACAGGATACGCACACGAGGCGCGGTAAGGCGTAGAAGTAAATGAAATATTGTACGCTCAAAGAGGGCTTGTAAAAAAAGTAATATATGAAGTTGCTGACAGCGCCGGAGAAGCTGTCTAACGTGAAGAAGAGATACATGCTTAAACAGAACACATTGGTGTTAAGTGAATAAAAAGGTTGTTTAAAGCCGCGGAGTGAAAAGTGGCAGAAGTCTAGATAGAGAGATATAGAAAGTTGTTTTTAATAATTTTTGTGTATAAAGCTGTTGAAAATTGTGTGTGGGAGAGTGGAGAGTAAGCGGGGAGGTGCAAGCAAAAAGCTGTGAGGGCTTGCAAGCTGGCTGACATACAAGATTAATGTGAAAGAGTACGAGCGGGAGGTATTTAGACCCAACAGGAGGACTTGGGAGGTGCATGACAGGCAGAGAGGAAAGTGTGAAACAGAGACAGTGAAGAAAAAGACAGGAGAGGAGTGCTATGTAAATACAGAGAAGGTAGATATTATTTCAAAGAGAGAAAACTAATAAACAAACATAGCAGAAAAAGACGAGAAGCAGAAAGTTAAAAAAAAAAATTAGAAGGAAAATAGAAAGTCGGGAGCAAAGACATTAGGAGGTGTTAGGGTTGTAAGAGGATTAAATAAATAAAGTTGGTTATAAATCAAAAGAGTTAAAGCTTAGATTATAGTGAAAAAGCTGACAGACTGATCAATGCTTGGGACAGTCATTGATGGGAGACTTAAGTGATGATGAAATAATACTCCCAGAACATTACTTGACTGACGGAGACATCGAAACCCAGGGAATCAGGACACATTTTTGGCTGGAAAGGACCTATTTTGACAGGGTAGGAGCAGAACATTGGCAGGACGAACAAGAGATCAATCAGAAATTATGGCAGATTACTAAGGTAATCAATCTGAAGCAAAAGAAAGAACAATTCCCTCTAATTAATTGGGAGCTGCTGATAAGACGTCTGTGGCATCAGGGTTTAACCCCGTGGCTGGAGCTGCTTTGTGCTGACCCTAATAAAGAACTTAGCATACCATTAAATCATTTAGTAACACTACCAACCGATCCAGGTGAAGAACTGTTTCCTAGGTTGACTCTGACTGTGGTCCCAAGGAGGGTTCGGTGGGAAACAGGTAAATTTTCATATTTAGTTAAAGAAAAAGAAGACGGGCATAGCAGTTGGAAATTTAATCCTTTTAAGGGTTTAAAATACAAAACAGGTGTTACACCCAGCAAGTTATTGGTCTGGATCAGGACAGCCCCTGAGGGACTACCAGAACACCATAGAAACACCTCACATAGCGTTTGTCAGGGTTACATGGGTAACTCTCAAGGTCAAGGTCGGGAAAGTACCCCGCTAGACTTAGTACTAAGAAAATATCCAGGAAAACGCACTAAGGCCAACCAATGTATGAGAAAGTGGCACAAAAGGTCACATGGGGGCAGGCAATGGCCTTTGGTGGGATCATTTGATCCGGTGATGTGTGAAGCAGTTGCGGTAGAAATACAGAAAAAAGAAATTAAAGATCAGCAGAAGAACGTAAAAAACAACAAAAAACGCACTGAAGAAAAAGAAGTTTTGGCCTTGTTCAAGCAGGAAGCACAGAGGCTACAGCAGAAAAGAGAAAAAATGACAGAGGAAAGATCCAAAGAGACTAAAGCCAGTGCACCGAGCTGGGAAGCAGAGCCACCCCCATATAAACGTCATGATATGGGGAAGACAGCTGGACAATTTGTATTAGGAACTCGTGAAGAGGACCAAGGCATGGATGTGGAGGGCAAATTCACACTGACACTAAAAGCTCGAGAGCCACAAGGAGACAGGTCCTCAGTCTGTCAAATGGATCATACAAGGTCTCCAAGTCCGAAAGTAAGTGGTCGCACACCACGACCAGCAGGGGGGGCCACAAATAACAGTGACACGGAGGCAGACGAGGATAAAGAGAGAGACCTGAAGGCTCCGCCTGCACATCGAGGTCCACTGAAAACCGTCCCCTCCCACCATAAGTCAGCCGACTGGACCTTCACAGGCTATAGAGGCTCCGAAGAGTGGCACAAGAGCTTCTGTGACACACTGGATCTGGCCAGAAGAGATAATGAAGAACTAGCTGAGCAACTTTGGCTAGCGAAGGAAAGAATACAAAGACATAGGGACGCCGAGGAAAGAAGAATATTACAACAATCGACGCCCAATCAAGGGAATCACATTATAGAGCCACCCACCCGAAAAATTTCTGGTGAGATCATCATTGAGACTGCAAAAGAGGCCCGACTCAGGCAAAGACAACAATGTGTAGCCAAAGACATAGCGGCTTTAGAACAGAATATAACCGACTGGATGGACTGCCTGGAACCAGTCAGTCGCACTCGATCTGGAAGACAGTATGGAGCCCCCACAGAAGAAGAGGAGGACGAAGACCTCATATGCCCATTGGTGGTTAGAAATGGTCATCATGTGTATACCCCATGGAGCTGGACAGACATGGTGGGGCTGGCCAACAGGCTGCCAGACATCACCCAAGGAGCTGGGAGATGGATAACTGCCTTAGAAGAAGGCACTGCAGGGGTAACCTTGTCTTTAGGTGACATAAAAGCCTTGCTAATGCATGTCATGGGAAAACATGACACTGAAGAATTAGCAGGAAAGGTTGGACTAACACAAATGATGGGCACTAATCAACATGATGAAGTCCCCTTTAATCGCTATAGAAACTCCATGTGGGAAGGACTGAGAAGAAAGTACCCTGAGGTCTTGGATCCCTCTAAATTGGATGATGAGGAGTGGACACCTGAAGAGTGCCCAAAGAAGTTCCTGCACCGATTCCAGAAAAGATGGGCGGAGGAAACAGGAAATGCATGGAACCATTCTCCAGCAACTGAAATCCTGTTTAAAATAACTGTAAAAAAGGCTCTACCAGATGAGGTTCAGAAAGCCCTAGATGGAGTTGTGGGACTATCGAAAATGAATTGGGCTTTATACTCTGAGCATATTTGTCACCATCTTGAAATCTACAAGAAAGAAAAACAAAAAGAAGAAGATGCAGCAAAATCCCTGACGAAAAAATTGGTGCAGATGCAGTTGGGAGAGCTAACCAAAGTCAAGAAAGAAAAAACAAAGACCCAGGCACCAATGATGACCCCTGTTCCTTCTGAGTCGGCAAGCCTAGCCCCTACGACAAACACTGCTGCCACCATACAGGCACCTGTGGTAACAGCCACACAGAGCCCCCAAGGAGCAGCAGGGAGCACTGCTGCAGGAGAAGTCTCGGCACCAGTGGAGCATCACTATCACTACCATAGCACTGGCACACCCGGAAATGGACCCACCTACAGTCATGGGTGGAGAGGAGAGTCACGGAACTTTCAAGGTCAAAGAGGAGGGTGGCGAAGAGGATCTCGCCAACCTTCATTTGGAAGCAGATTCCAAAACTCAGCTCCCAGGAACAGTCAAGTGGGACCGCCTATGGGACCAACACCCCCAATAGGGGATCAACCCTCTAATGAGTGTTGGAGCTGTGGACAACCTGGACATCGAATGAGAAATTGTCCGGCCCGACCTTGGGTTGGACCCTCTGCCTATTGGCAATAGGGGGGCCTAGAGAAGACAGAGGGGGGAACGGTGGCATTGGCTATTTCGATGTTACCTAAGGAAGAGCCAACCGTCACTGTTAATATACAAAACAGAGATTTCCCTTTCATGGTGGATACAGGGGCAACATACTCTTGCATAGGGAAAATGGGCGCTCATCTCCCCCTCTCTGGGTCTGTAATTAAGACCATCGGCTTCTCTGGGAAGACTCAAATAATACCGTTTACACGCCCACTTCCTGTAACGATTGTAGGAAAAACAATTGAAGCACCCCTGTTATACTCACAAAATACACCTGTGAATTTGCTGGGAAGAGACATTTTATGTAAGCTACAAACCCAGATAGTGTGTACCCATCAAGGACTGCAAATACACTTTCCTGACGAAGCACTCGCCAACATTATGGTGCTTATGGACATGGAAAACAAGGTCCGACCTGTGCAACCCATGGTATACTGGCTGAAGTTACAACCAGAAAATTCAAATCTTCAACTGGAATGGGAAAAATGGAAGCCCTGGGCAGAACAACACTATGAAGCAGTATATACACCTAGTTTACCTTTACATGTCACCCTGATGTTCGATGCCAAACAAGAACAAACTGACTATGCATGCTGCTGGGATGTAGTGATGAATCAACGGCTGTTTCACATAACCACCACAGAAATTTATTTAGGCCCCCAAGGGGCCGCAGCTTCTGTCAAGCTAACTTCAGCTGAACAACAATGGTATCAAGTGCCGAATGCCACACCTCATGTGACCCTTTTAGTCTCAGAAAAGTACGAATCCCATGACCTAGGTCCAATGGTAAAGACAGCCTCAGAAGTTGAAGAATGGCAAAACATGGAAAGTCCACAAGTACATCTGTCAAAAGACCAGCAGTTTGTACGAATTAATTTAAAAGTAAATGATGAGGCTATAGCTCAAAAAGTGGAGCTCAATCCTAGACCAGAGGGACAGATGGTGTTATCGGCCCAACAAGAGAAATTGTTAGAGCAAATACCACCAGTGGTGTGGTCCAAAAGCAAAACGGATGTAGGACTAGTAAAAACAGCCTTACCAGTAAAAATAAAAGTAAAACCGGGAGCAAAACTGCCTCACCAAAGGCAGTATCCATTAAAACCTCAGGCTATTGAAGGCATAAAACCAGTAATTAAGGGACTAATGGCAGCTGGAGTTTTAATAAAAACTGCAAGCCCATGCAATACTCCTATCTATCCTATCCCTAAAAACAATACCAAAGAGTATCGGCTGGTACATGATCTGCGTCCTATCGATGCAATAATAGAAATGGATGCACCTATAGTACCTGATCCGCATACTATACTATCAAGCATCCCTGCTGGAGCAAAATGGTACACAGTAATCGATCTGTGTTCAGCCTATTTCAGTGTGCCCGTGCACCCAGACTCACAACATTTGTTTGCATTCACATTTCTGGGACAACAGCTAACGTATACACGGCTACCTCAGGGACTGAACCTGTCCCCAGCCATCTTTAACAAAGTCCTGGCTGAAGATTTACAACACCTTGACATACCCAGTACATTGGTGCAATATATGGATGATCTCCTTATTGCATCAGAGACTCAAGAACAGTGTGAAAAAGATTCATTAATTGTATTGCATGCATTGGCAGATGGAGGTCATAAAGTAAGTAAGGACAAATTGCAGTTCTGCAAACAACAAGTAGAATACTTGGGAAGACAGTTGTGTGGGACCACGCGATGTATAGCCCCAAGCCAAGTGGAGGCTATAGTCAAGGCTCCCAAACCCCAAACAGTGGGACAGATGCTTTCATTCCTTGGGATGGCAGGGTACAGTCGGCCGTGGATTTGTGATTATGCTATAAAAACTGCACCTTTGCGTGCCATGATTAGAGCAGTGGGGCAAACAAGCAATGCAGCTCTCCTCGTCTGGACAGATCAGGCAACGGGAGCTTTTGAGGCCCTAAAAACAGACATGCAATCTGCTCCCGCGTTAGGTAACCCAGATTATGGGAAACCTTTCCATTTGTATGTTACTGAAAAAGCTGGTTATGCTTGTGCTGTACTAATGCAGGAAACAAATGAAGGAAAACAACCATTGGCCTATTATAGTACAAAGCTTGACAACATTGAAACAGGATTGCCACCATGCTATCAGGGTCTAGCAGCAGCTGCCTTTGCATTTCAAAAAGCATCATCCATAATCATGGGACATGCAGTAACGTTGTACACGTCGCATCAGTTACATGCCCTGCTAACCAGTCAACGTTTTGTCTTAACACAAGCTAGACGCACTGGATACGAAGTTGTGTTGTCCGCTCCAGAAATAACAATACAACGTTGTCACACGGTGAATCCCGCCACCAAATTGACTACACCGTTAGATGGTACTCCACATAACTGTGTGGCAGAGACAGAGAAATTTTTGAGAGCCAGAGAACATTTGTATAATCACGCCATAGATGCAGATCTAACCCTGTTCGTGGATGGCTCATGCTTTCGGGATGCCGCGGGATTGCATGCGGGTATGGGGATTGTTAAACTAAACACGGATGGCGAAACCTTTGAATTACTGGAGTCCCAAGGAATTGATCAGCCTTGTTCAGCCCAACTGGCAGAAATCAAAGCCTTAACTATGGCTTGCCAGATAGCTAAAGATCAACGTGTTAATATCTACACAGACTCAGCCTACGCTTATGGCGTATGTCATGTACATGCCAACATTTGGAAACAAAGGGGATTCCTGAGAGCAGATGGCACCCCTGTCACTCATGGAGAAGCGATTTCCCAACTGTTACAAGCTCTCCAATTACCGTCTGAGGTAGCCATCATTAAATGTGCAGGTCATCAAAAGAATAATAACATCATAGCTCAAGGTAACAACCTAGCAGATGACGCAGCGCGCAAAGGAGCACAAGGAGAAAATATGTTTCCCCTGCTAACCATCCAAGATTGTGCCCCACTGGTTTCACTTGACGCACTGATAGTGGCTCAAAGTAGGGCCAGTGGAGAAGAAAAACGAATGTGGGTTAAACGAGGCGCTATTGAGACACGCAGTCAGGGGCCAGCGGACAAACTGTGGCACAGTAGTCATGGACATTTTGTGTTACCCACCAATTTATTACGACATGCAATAATTTGGGCCCACGGACCCGATCATTGTTCGCGAGTCCAAATTATGAACAAACTAAAAGCTGTCTGGTGGTCACCATATATGGCAGCTACAGTGGACCGTTTGTTGAATGAGTGTGAGGTATGTGCACAGTACAATGTCCGGAAATCATTCACAGCCCCTTTAGCCCACATTCCGGTCCCTGATGGGCCATTCAGACATCTTATGATGGATTTCATAGACATGGGAGCTGAAAATCGAGTTAAACGAATGAGATATGTTTTGGTAGTGATATGCAGATTCAGCCGATGGATTGAGGCAGTAGCCTCTGCAAATCAAGACCATAAAACGGTAGCCAAATTCTTGTGCCGAGATGTCTTTCCAAGATTTGGCATTCCAGATACTATCTCATCTGACAACGGTAGGGCTTTTGTAGCCAAGGTTACACAAGAAACATTCAAACAATTGGGTATCAAACAGAAGTTTGGGTGTGTTTATCACCCTCAATCAAATGGGGCAGTGGAACGGGCTAATGGCATTTTAAAGAACAAACTAGCAAAAATCATAGCAGACAGCAATGGCAAACTAACCTGGCTGGATGCGTTGCCGCTTGCTTTATTGTCAATGCGCTCACAAACTAACCGACTAACCCATTTGACACCATTTGAAGCTCTTACAGGTCGGCCGATGCCTATTCCATACCTGAGAGGACCCTACGAAGGACCATTGCTGGAGCAGCTACAAGACGAATGGCATAATTATCTGAGACAGTTAACCCAAATACACAAAACTATCTTTTTGCAGGTCAAAGGTGCTACAGAAGACAGAGAAGCAGAGATTCCACTTGAAAATCAGAGCATCCAGCCTGGTGATCTGGTTTACGTCAAGGTGTTCAAAAAGAAGTGGGACAGGCCCCGCCGAGAAGGTCCTTTCAAAGTTATTCTTGCCTCACGTACAGCAGTCAAAGTAGACGGTAAGGACACTTGGTTTCATTTAAACCACTGCTGTAGGGTTGGTGGCCCAGCGCCCCTGCGGCCTCGGCAAGCTCGTCTTGGCAGGGCCGCCGGGCCAAGGGGGGAAGCAAGAGAAGCCAGAGACCCTACAGCAGCACCGAGGGACGGCCACGCCTCCCTGCAGCCAGAAGAAGCACCGAGGGAAGGCCACGCCTCCCTGCAGCCAGGCGAACACTGGCCAAGGCGCTCACAGAGACTGATTGAACAAAGACGACGCACAGCTTCAGAGAGTAGTGGATCCCTGCCAGATAGAGCAGCGACAGACTCAGATGCAGACTCAGAGACAACTGGAGACGCAGGCCAACAGACAGACAGAAATACAGACAGACAGATAGACAGGCCACAGGAGACATCAGACTCGGACAGCAACTCAGTAGATTTACCGACAGAAGAACCGCAGGAAGTACAACCCAGACAAAGCACAGATACACCACACATCCCTAGTGACAGCTCATCTAGTGACGGCTCATTTAGTAGCACATCTAGTAGCACATCTCAACAGTCATCAGAGCAATGATTAAGGAATTATTCAAGGGATTGACAATACTACTGGTGGTCAGTATGGGAGAAAATAGACATCCAAAACATACAACGGACTGTGCCGTGGCCATGGCCGCAATAGCAGCTAAACAAGGCATTCTAAACACAGGAAAAACATATAATTTGGTATACATTAAATCAAAAGCCTACAAGAACATAGGAATACAGGGAAAGCTGGGGGATTACATATTAGGCGAAGCCATTAGCATCAAATGTGAAGAGGAGGGAACACTCAACATAGAGGTAATTTGTGATAAAAGAGGATGCAGGGAAACCAAGCAAGACGTAACTGTTACAGTACATGAAGCCACAAAATGGGTAAAAATCAAACCAAGGAAAAAGAGGACAATTAGAAGCCTAGAAACAAGCAGTCACTTAGGGAGATGGGATCCCAGTACAGACCTAGCCCGCACACAAGGGTTGAAGACCAATTTATTTTACCAATGGTTGAAATTTTCGGCTAGGCAGATCAGTGAAAAGCCTTGAATAGCCTGTCACCGGAAAGGTGTGATACCTCAGGCTAAACCCCTACCTGATATCAACAACTGTTATAGGAGTCCCCAACATAACTCAGACCAAGCAGAATGCTATACACAATGTGTTATGAAAATGGCAGTAGGTGATGAAAAATATGCTGCCGACAGTAAACTTTGTCCAGTGCCCCTAAGTACAGAAGGAACCGTTCCACCTATGATTAAAATAGAGAAAGGGATGATACACCCATTCTGTATAGCTAAAGGCTTAGTAGCACAATACATAAGCGATTGGCAGGTAGGGACGACCCAGCCAAAACACCACATACAGTGTATGCAAAAGCAGCAAGAATACAAACCGGCCAAAACAGCATGGAACATTACCGTCTGTCACACCCTGCCAGCAGCAGGCATACAGTGTGAACAAATAGTACCGGCCACAGGGGGGTCTGTAATTGGACTGAATCTCACCCATGCTTCATGGGTATCTACTCCAAATTTAGCTAAGGGAACGGTACCCTTAGCTGACATCTTTTGGATATGCGGACAAAAAAGGAAACTCCTGTCATCGCTGATGTGTGCTGTGATGCTCACAGGAGGGAGCAATAACAGTAATTGAAATGCCAAATTCAATACAACCCATGCCACAGAAACTTCGTAAGAAAAGAGGAATAATGACGTTTAAAACAGACTACAGCATCACAGTAAGAAACGGGATACCAGAAGGGATACCCCGACAGTTAGAAGCCATAGACAGTAGCAGAGTTAAAGCAGATGAAGATGCGGATAAATGGGGATGGGCATTGGCTCTGTTTGGGGTTACTCCAAAAATCCGTTCTAGGTTCCAGGAGGTGCAGTGGATTCATTACTTGTGGTATAATCAGCAAAGATACCTGAACTGGACATTGGCAGCAGTAGGAGCCTTAACCGAACAACTGCACGCCACCTCGCTAATGACAATGCAAAATAGATTAGCTATCGAGATGATGATGGCTGATGAACAAGGAGTTTGTATTATGATCAAAGCCACCGAATGTTGCACAGCTATTCCCATGCGTACAGGGGAAGACGGAAATTTGACAGAGCTCTTAATCACACTTGAGGAGATGCAACAGGAACTGTTAAGTAACTCCATAGGAGGGAGAAATGAAACTGACGATTCTGGATACATTGTAGGGAATGGAATGAATATTGGCCCACTATTTTCACTGTTTGGGACTCTAAGGAGAGGGTGGATATCATGGAAAGACTGGTTATACCAGATAGGTGTAATCTTGGCACTAACAGGGGTGGCGGTCTTGCTGGTAATATGTTGTGGTATTCCCTTGATAAAATTTCTGGTCAATAAATTGATTTCATCCACAGTAGGACAGCTCCCACTGCTAGCCATCCGAGCCCTAGAAGAAAGCACAAACGAAACAGACAGAGAACCAGAATATATGGAAATGGATGAAATACCAATTATCCTCCCCGACAGCCCCCAGCTCCCTAATATTGTGGCGTATACCCCAGATAGGGAGGACTGGGATGGACCGTGCTTGGTGATATTGTAGACGAGGAAGAAGACATGCACGCACATTTACATTCACACACATGCACCCACAAAAATGAGGGATAGGATAGACAATATCTGAAAGAATGATATGGAGCTGTAATAATGAACGTATATGTATATTACTAGGACACAGGAGTATGGCTGAGAGACCAGACTCCCCTGATCAGGGACCTATGCCTGATCTGCCTCTATCAAGTCTGATTGGACTCTCAGAACTGTTTGGAGAAGAGGATATACAGGAGGGATGGTCGAGACATGATTGGTCGCCACAGCCGCCTTCCATCCAGCAGCTAAACCAGTTGGCAACAGAAGGATCTTCATCGTTCCAGCACCTGGCGATGATGGCTTCACAGAATCTGCCTGCAGCAAGAGTCGGCCCGAGGACTCCACCATCACCTGAAGGACCCTTTGGACTCAGGAACACACCCCTTCCGCAGATGCCATGGAGACAGTCACATGTGCCAGTGGCAACGATACCCTCCAGGGGAGGCAGCCAAGGTCGGCCATATGCAGCAACTGCCCGAGTGCATCCTAGACCCAATTCACTGCTAGGACCTGTCCCCAGCTTTCCACCCCCAAGGCAGGAGAGATATTCTGATCAGCCCAGTACCTCTGGAGGAGGATCAGCAGGGGTAGACCTTAGCCGAACTCACCCACCAGGACAGAGGGGAGCTTTGTACAGGCTGCTAAATGCCCAGAGTGTCCCACCCACTTGCCTGTGCGACATCAACAATACTCCCCCCACACACAAAATGCCTTCCCCCTTGTACTTCCTGTCCCCTGGACTGCACAACCTTAATCTGGTCATGGTCACCCCACAGGACATGGCAATCTTGGTTCGAGAGCTTCGTCTTCCACAAGAGTCTGTTCCAAAAACCTTGGAGCAGCTCCTGCCCCTCACAAATCACATTCCCCATGAGCTATTTGAGGAAATCATGCCACAACTAAGTCAGACAGCTGCATACCTGTTCAGGATACACCGTGACAATGCCAACATCTCTTGTGCTCAGGAGGGCCTCCATACTCAACTGTGTGGTCTTCAGTCTAGTATGGACATGCTAGCCTGCATGATGGAGCATATGGAAAGGGAACAGCTAGGGCTGGCCACCACCACCCTGAATGTGGGCAAGAATTCTCTGGGGGCCCTGTACAACCTGGCCAAGCAGCACAAGGAGCTGGAAAGATCCATCAGAGAACTGCACGACTGTCTGAAAGCCAGAATTCCTGATCCTTCCCCCACTACCCCTGAAAGGCCAACCTCCCCATGTTCCCCAACTTCTCCCAAAACTTCAGATGCTGAGTAAATGCTGAGGAGCGCGGACTGACGTAATGGCACTGAACACGGACTATGATCTTGGTTCTTGAGTTTGAATTGCGGACTGGTTTCAGAAATCTGAGTGTAAATAAAAACAAAGAAGGATATATGTTAGTAACGAAGGTTGGGTAAATCTCTGTCCTTACCATCATCTGCGTAACACAGATAAAGCTAAATGCATACACATAGATATCACATTGCAAAGTTATAAAAAGGGGACCCTTACACGGCGTGTTTGTAGATTTAGTAGTAAAGATGCACCATAGGGACCCCTTTTTCTTAAATTATAGCATGCCTCAAGAGACATGCATCGCCTAAATTTGGCGTCTGGCCAAAAAGGGCATTAGAAAACAAGCTGAAAAAGAAGAAAAACAAAGTGGAAAATGTTGAGAAATGGCCTATAATGAAAACCATTATATGATTGACTAAGGCAAATGACTTAAGGACGGACATGAAGGGAAACCATTTATTGTGTTTATCATTTAACTAGACATAGCTGCGCTAACCTTAGAATAGTTTCTTGATTGGTTGACTAAATAGTGGTAACGTAAGGGTTATTTGATGCATTTAAATGATAAATGTGTGATGCTTTAACAAAATAATATGTAGAACCAAGTATAATGGGTTGGAGCCTCTGGTTGAGTGAGTCAATAGATGCCAGAAGATGATTGGTTGCACTGATGTCAATGTAAAGCCTTTACTTTGCCATGATTAAGAAGTTGCTGTAACTTGTTTTATGTGGCCATTTTAAGTGCCTTGAATTACACCAAAACTCATTGTTTGAATGTCACCTTGCGTTGATATAATCCGGCTAATTGCTCACCTTGTGCCTTAGTATGTAGGTTCACCTGCACTGCAATATATTTACCGTGTGAAGTATCACTGATATTCATATCCGCACCAGAGTTATCAGTAAGTCGAGTGATGTGTTTTTCTTTTTTATTGCAATGCACAAATGAGGATGTCTTGTCAGTAAACAACCCAAGAGTATAATTGATGTAATGGGACTCTTTCCAGTCCCAGAGGAGGGACTGTAGAAGAATTTTTAGGTCCTTATTTGAACTATGATGAACTATCAAGTGTCCTGATCCGAACTGTATGTCCTCTGGTTGAACTAGCAGGTGTTCAACCCCAAAAAAGGGCTCTATTAGTCATTCAGTCTGTCAGGGGCTTTCCAAGCCCTTTTAGGTGCTTTCCCGCAGGCCACGTGCAGGGGCCTCAGGCCAGCTGCACGTGTGGCTGAGGCCACGTGCGGAGAGGGCCTCAGGCCAGCTGCACCTGTGGCTGAAGGTCTTTTAAAAAAATCAGTTGTAAATCCTTCATGTTTTAATGGGAGCATTTGTCACATTGAAATAATGGCCTAACACCTGCTTAGGGTTCACTAGAGGACGCTTCCAATAGAAAACCATGTCTTGGGAATGAAATAAATAAAAAAGTCGAAGGAGGAGCGATGCCCGCGGGTCTCCAATAAATAGACGAGCGCGGTTGTCATATTCAGTCTCTCTAGAGGACTCAGTTTGTCTAAGCTCTGTGTCAAAGGCTTAAATAAACTTAAAAACTCTGTGCATTTTATCTTGCTTAAGGCTGAATTATTCTAAAGTGTTGTGTCCTTTTTCTAGCATATCACTTGCAATTAGTTTGTGTTATCTAAAAGAAGACATCCCGAGAAGACTAAAGACGAGCCGCGACAGACCCCTCTCTCAACCCATTTCTTCTCTCTGGCTAATATTTTAACTTCCTTGTCCTCAAACGTGTGGTTAGTGTCTTTAAAGTGGAGATGAACTGCAGACTGAGGTCCATTGGCTGACCTTTACACACTGACTTTGTGTAAAGGTTGCTTAGTCTCACCTATGTAGTGTTTGTTACAGTTTTCCTGACATCTGACAGAATACACTACATTGCTCTGTTTGTAACTAGGGATCATGTCCTTAGGGTGAACTAATTTGACATGATCCCTAGGGAAGAACGTCGCCCGCTGTCGATGTCGCCGCTGATCTGAGCATACAGAGCTGTATCTCACATTCATTGCTGCTTACTTTTGGATGCTGAAACCAGGATGTGTATAACAGTAACATTACTAACAGACAAAATCAATTTCAAAGCAGGATCGGACTGAAGGTGGGAGCGCTCCGTCTTCTGCCGGACGTCACTGCAATGACCCGGATGTACAAACAGTTTTTGCAGAGGGCCAAATTTTAGATGCAAATTTGTCATCTTTAAATGAAGATTTCTAAGCTGAATTACAAATTTGGGCTTGCAGATTTACTTTACTGCATTCACAAGGGTCTTATAAATACATATCAGCTATTTCTTTCTGAGATCTGACCACATTTATTTCAATGCAGGTCTACTTTAAGGACAGATTTGTAAAGAGGGCTGGGGTTATAAAAGTGATTCACTTCTTCCCACTCCTATTCAGGCATGCATTTTTTTTCTCTATTGTTTTGTATTGGAAAAAATGATAAATGTAATGTGATGTTTTGATGACAGATCCAATGTTCAATGTTTGTGTCCGTCTGAATAAATTCATTAATTCATCCATCCATCCCACAGCACTGCCGTTATATTATTAGTTATCAAGTTGTTTTACCAATGAATATGGCTTTATACACCCTTCAGAAAACCATACACCCTCGTTTTACCAATGAATATGGCCCATACACGGTGTATGGTTTTCTGAAGGGTGTATAAAGCCATATTCATTGGTAAAACAACTTGATAACGATTTTATCATATACCTATAAATGATAAATGCACACACAACACAGTGCGCATGCTCTCCCTTCGTTCACTGCCTCCGGGGGTACGGATGCGGGACCCGCAAATAATCCAAGTCATGGCCACGGAGCTCTGCGGCTGCGGTTACCGAGACCATGCAGTGGGCGCTGCGCATCAAAACAGCAAGCGTAGTCTCTAGACCTGTTGCTGCATGCAGCTCGGCACAGCAGCCGGTGGGGGGGGCGGTGTGAGTGGCCCGCTGCGGCGCTTACCGAGCCCGTAGACTCAGTAAGCAAATCGGAGGCAGTGAGAGCAATCGCCCGCCTGATAAGGACGCAGAACACAATGCACTGTAAAAAAAAAAAAAAAGAAGCATACAAAATTGCACAAAAAAAAAATCTGCGAAACTGCGAGGCTGCGAAAGGGAGTTACATTCTAAAAACAACCAGTTATTTTTTACAATTATTATAGATGTTTTAAGGCTGTAAAACCCCTCACTACACACTTTATACACTTTTCTCAAACAGGCATTAACATTTTCTCACTTTTCTCTCCTGTGTAAACACTCAAAATTCAAACCTTAGTAGAAAAAAAATAGAACGTTTTCCTATAAATAATTATGATGGCTTTTAGAACTAACGAATTTAATTTTAACGATCAACCTACGAAGTTGGACACGTAAGAAATTATTAATAGTGACTTACCAGTATTTCACAGTTCCTCTGACCACGCCTCTTCGTCGTGGCGCCGCTCTGCTGTCCGGATTGGCTGATTACTCAGGTGGTATGAAAAATATTACCCGTCCGCGAAAAAGGTGTATTGCTGTTTATTCTTTAGTGTTTTATCCAATCATATTGGCGTATCATTTCTAGGTATATGATAAGACATGTTATCACCTTTTTATCATCATTCAGTTGAGTCTCGTGAATGTCACAAATTGCTCTATGAAAATTAATGACAACATACACACAATGCAGTGCAATGACATGACATATACAATGACATGACAAAAATTCTTCTCTATTACCTATGCGCAGAACGGGTAACTCAGCTAGTAATCCTATAATACAGCAACAAAGATCGCTTTCATTTTGCCTTGTATTTTGAGTAATATTCAGGAAATCTGTCCCATTTGCTGAAACTAGTAGTGGAGCAAGAGGAGAGGGTTTTAATGTAGGTGTGAGTTGCAGACAGCAGTCTGGGCTGTGTTTCAATCCGATTCCACAATCTCTTATCTTCTGTAATTTTTTTTATTATCATTATTTTTTAATAGTGCACATTCAATTTTGCCAGTGTGTTTTATTTTATTTTTCCTCCCTTTCTTTTCTGTGTGCAGAACTCACCTTGGAACTTCACTTTTCTCTAAAACAGTTTTAGCAGAAGTTGTTAGTTCAGCCCATTACAGTTCCTCATCTAAAAGCTATGACAATGGACAAAGACTGGTGGATCTGACAAAAGCTATATGCCAGCACTGTTCATCTACAGCCGGCTGGGTATGTAGCTGACTGTACCTTGAACATCACCCAAATGTGAATGTCAGTAGTGCAAAAAAAAAAAACCTGAGTGCAGTGGAAAGAGAGCTCCCTGTGGCATTTAAGCAGTCTCTTGTTAACAATTCAGACTGGACCAAAGCAATAAACGCCATCAGGTGTTTTTATATCAGCAGACATGCGACCATACTGTTATTGAGAACTGGGATCTGTTCTCAATAACGGATCCCTCTCATTAAAAAAAAATGTTTAATTTCTTATTTCCACTATACCAAAAACATTCCAAACTGTGCCATCAGTTGATATAACTAATAGTGGGTTGCGAATTTTTGACGATACTGCCCACTACTACTCTCCAATAAGTTAAAAGGTAATTCAGGTTCAATTATTCCTGTAGAGCAGCAGTGGTATTTAGCGGTATTCAGTAGGGATGTCCCGATCAGGCTTTTTTGGCCCCGATCCAATTCCAAGGCATCTGATTTTGAGTATCTGCCGATACAGCGTCCCGATCCGATACTTTAAAAAAACAATGAACAAATGCTAAATATATAATAATTTCATTTTAATCACCTCATTTTATTATTTATCACTTAAACAGTGCACTTCTCCTTGAGGTAGCTTGAACAATCAAGTAATAATCTACCAGACTTAAAAAATGTACAAATTTCCATTTTATTTTGTCTAAAAATTAGGGCTGGGCATTATTGAGGTCATTATCGTCGACAATTTTGTTCCTCCCCTTAACGCTGCGGTTTTTTGTTTTGTTTTGTTTTTTAGCCTTTTATGACTGTTGCTCGTTGCCTTTTATTTTGAAAGCGTCAGTCGGGGGCGAGCTTATGCTGCTGCTTCCTGCTGATAGCTGCGTTCACACAGAAAACGACACGAGGATCGTGAACAGTACAAGCTATGCAATGCACAACAAAACAAAATGCAGAAAGACGCCGAACTTTTGAATGGACATTTTCAGTACAAAGTTCTACAGGATCAGGCCCGGATCCAGACCGGTTTGGACCGATGCAGTTGCATCGGTCAAATTTTTTTTTGCGCATCGTTCGTCATCGGTTAAAAAAAAAAAAAAAAATCTTGAATAATTTCGACTAGCCGAACGTGTCCCCGCAGTGAACACAACTTTTCAGTGGTTTTCATGTCAACCTATAGTCCATAAATGATATGGATTTTTCAGAGTTTCAGAGTCATACGGACGTACAAATAAAGTCGGATATTCAGGGTTTGGTCTGTAATAAATTATTTCTGCAGCGCAGCTCCACTTTGAATCCATGAACCATTGAAGCAATGCTTCGATCCAGTAGCTCGTTGGTTCTTTGATTCACTGCTCTTCAGAAACGGCAAGCCGCTTCTTAACCCCTCGCAAAGCCATTAAAATATTGTCAGTCACTTTTGTGTGGATTAAAGTCACTAACTGGGACTCTTGTCTTGTTGCTGTCAAGAAACGAGAATCGTCCTCCGTTCCGTTCACACAGCTCGAAACGCTGCACGGCTGAGACAGAGTTCGGTCGGAATTAATAACTTCAAAATGAATCGCCGCTTTAAATAAAATGACACCTCTTTCCAAATGTAATACAGACAAGAAGCTACAATCGACAAACTTTTTTTTTCCTCCCAAAATGAAACGTGCTGTTTTCTTTTCAAATTACATCCTGACGTGAAGCACAGCAGCTGTAAGAGCTCAGCTCAGATATATGGAAACACATTCATGCCAATGTCTGAAAGGAAATGCTTTTGACAAAAACTACAGATTTTGTTTATTCCTATTTATGTCCAGAGATCAAGGATTCACCATGTAGAGTTCATTATGTACAAAGTTTAAGGATCCAGTGACCAAATTCATATTTATTTACTTTAAGACTCAATAAAATGTTCAATTTCAATTCAATTTAATCGGCTTATAAAGTGCCAAATCACAACAAAATCTAAATATACTAAAACAAATACATCACAATTGTACACATATCAAATTGTGGTATGTGTACAATTGTGATGTATTTGTTTTAGTACATTTAGTCATGGACATGAATATTGTTATTTTGATATGAAACAGGATAACAAATGACCTGCCAGTGGTTTTATATTTGATTTCATTAGTGTGTTTCAGTTGAAATTTACATTTTCAAATAAAACTGTGCTTTTAAGCAGCTTTTGAATTCATTTTTGGGTTTCACATATACCATGCGATTAATCATGATTAATCACAGAAAGTCATTGAGTTAATGCGATTAAGATTTTTTGTTTGCCCACCCCTACTAAAAATAAATGTCCAAGGTTCCGTATTTTAAACAAGAAATTATGTAATCTGAAATAACAGGTGGTTTTAATTTATAGATGAAAGATTTCTAAAGAACCATTTATTGATTTAGCTATTTTAATTACGTGTTCTAAATGTTTTTAAACAGTAATCATTTAAACATCATTTTAAACAGTAATTTGAGATAACAAAAAACAACAAAAACATTTCCAAGGATTTTTCTTCAGAAAACTGCTCTATAAATGAGCAGTGCTGTGACACGTTTCTGTTTTGTAGAGATCAGTGGTATCTGCCACTAGTCTTCCGTGTTTTGGCCCGACGCGTCGTTCCTATTGGACAGCGCAAAGCTACGTCACAGCTCAGAGCATCTAAAGTTCAAAAGTCAACTTGAAAAGTAAAAGGGAAAAAAAAAACCTTACATTTGCGTCTTGACAGTCCTCAGTGTACCCCTCTGATGCTTTATCAGTGTTCAACAAGTTCAGAGCAGCGCAGTGAACGTGAATGAAGACGGAAGCTCTTTAAGACGCGCTCCTAAATGTGATGAGTGCGCATGTCGCTCGTGCGCACACCATCTCTTGCTCTGTTTTGCGGACAAACAATCACAGGACAATTTGTTTTTTCTTTTTGTTAATCAGATGACAGATCGTCATCCTGAGGAATTGGTCAGCACCGGGTCCTGCTGCGCATGGAAGGATGACTGAGCAAGAGTTTCGGTGGGAAAGTGTCCATCATCCTCTTGTCATTCCATCGAGGCATCAGGCTGAGCGCGTAAATACACAAACAGCAGTTCTGCAAAAGAAACTTTGCGCGCGTAACTCCCCCCACCTCTGTCCAGGTTACAATTCCATCTCTTCTTCCCAAATTCACTGCGCAACTCTTGTTCCCTTTTCTCCTCTGGAATCGGTTTCAGCCGCACGCGTGTGTGAGAATGTCTGGTTGAACTCATGTTTTTTTTTTTGTTCAATTAAAAAAAAAAGAAAAGATTGGGTTGAACTTTGACCGCATCCGCCTGCCGACAAGCAGCAATGCGCGCTCGTCAGAAGCGTCGCGTCAAAAGCCGAGCTAAAGCGACGCTTCTGACGCCTCTAAAAAGCAACGCGTCTCATTGAAAATAATGCTTTTAGACCGATTGACACCTCTGACGCTTCCAACGCATGAAAAGCCCATTAATCTGCAATAATAAGCTTGAAATAGTGCTGATCAAAATAATGAGGATAAAATCTATATCGGATTCCTGATCGGGATGCAATGTCCGATTTCGATCAAGTCTGAAGCCACGTGATCGGGCCCGATTTCCGATCACGTGAGTGGCCTGCTGCGGCATTTACCGAGCCCGCAGACTCAGTAAGCGCATTGGAGGCAGTGAGAGCAATCGCGGTGATGCTGACCGGTGCCACGACTGGCCCGCCTGATAAGGACGCAGAACACAATGCGCTGTTAAAAAAAAAAAAAAAGCATGCAAAATTGCACAAAAAAAAAAATCTGTGAAACTGCAAGGCCGCAAAAGGTGAACCGCGTTATAGCAAGGGACCACTGTACACATAAATCCAACGTTGTGACTGATAAATATTTTCATTACTGATTAATCTGTAGATTTTTTGCATTTGCCCAGTTAATCATCCTGCCTATAAAACTTTTTTAAACTATCCAATCATGTCTTGTTTTGTCGACCAACAGTCCAAAGATCAAATGGGTTAAATTTTAAAAGAAAGCATGATGGTTGACAACAGAGTAAATTCTAATTTTTGAGAAGCTAAAACCAATTCGACTTCATTTCTTGAAAAATTAGTTTTAATTGATTAATTAATTCTTTGTTTATTATAACAGTTGATAATTTGTTGATCAGCAAAGATACAGTCTGACAAATTTCAATCAGCCTAGTTTCAGTGTAGTTCCTGTTTTAAAAAAAAAAAAAAGTCATAAGATGGGAGTAGACATTATCTTCCATTATAAATTCATCAGTGTGTTTTAGTTATTGCGGCTATTCCTTTTGAATAAACCACTGCAGCTGTTTTTGCTTGGAAGTATAACAACCTCAGAACACAGCGCTTCTTTGACAAAATTATCAAACCCCTTCTGCGGGTCTATTTCTTCCCCTCATTCCTTTCTCTAGAAAATGGGAATGTTCAACAAATTGTGGCTACAGTTAGTGGTACTTCCTTCACTGTTAGATGCCTCCCCCACCCATCATGTAAAATTCCAACAATTACACTAACACTCCCAGCAACTATGCAAACTCCCCACTCTGTGGGAAGGAATCCAAACTGATAAAACAGTCATATTTTCTATTTTGTTTTTTTTATTATTATTATTATTTTTCTTAATCTTCAAACTAAGACTTAAAAACTGACTGGAATGGAAGGCTCACAAGTTCTAACTTCTCCAGTGATTTAGTGCCATTTGATCTGAATCTTTTACTTCTTTGCTTTATTCCAAATCAACTAAAAATATGCAGTTTTGTCTGTTGTATTTTCAGTTTTAAGTTAGTCATACATTAGGACTGTCAATGACTTTTTTTTTTCTTTTTTTTTTACATCCATATATCAACATATCAATATTTGCTACGTATTCACTGTCTGGCAACATACTTTTAGGGTATTCTGTAAGTTATTTGTTTATTGTTCTTTCCTATCATAATATTAACCCTTTTCTTGTTCATTTTTGCAATCATTAGATTGTACAATGTAATAGCAGTTGATTATTTTTATTAAACTACTTATTTTCTAATGTGGTTTTAACAAAAACTTGCCTTTCATGATTAGTATCATAGGTGGCGTTGCTCACCTTTACATTATTACTAGCCATTCCATACAAAAAGCAATGACTAAATGTTTGTATTTTGTTTGCCATTTTAAAACAAAAAATAAATCACTATTTATTTTAATGTTTCCTAAGTTGTCAGATTCTGCAGTGAAGCAGGTTTGCTGCTCCCCCACCCCGAACTGCCTCAACTTGCAGATACCCATCGATGAGTAGTTGATTGTTCAAAATCATGCAGCAGAGCCCCCAGCTCATGTGGGTACCATACGCCTCTAACAGCACGGCACTTCATGTGGGGCACCTTCAGCAGGGTGAAAGATGAGGCTTACTGTAATATAAGGCAATAAAATCACTACATAAACATATCGATATGTGGTCACTTGTACCAATATTATATCAGGAAGTGTTTGAGTAAATAGATTGTGACAATATTGATAACAGTCGTATCACACATTGTTTAAAAGTACTTGAATCTTTCTTTTTCAGTTTTTAATCTGCAAGTAACTGAAAGAGTCTGCATTTAAAAGCTTCTTTTTATTCTTATTGTCCATGCAAGAGGGCACCACAAATCAAGAACAGCAGAACACAATGGCCAGATCATCCCTAACCCTAACCCACCCACTACTGCATAAGATCATGAGAGCAACACTTAGAAAATATAAAACTTTTACAAAAACTTGGATGCAACAGTACACCACCTTCGCAATTCAAATCACAGCACAGTTTCCTCATACAGGTATAGAATAAGAGACTAACACAAAATTAAAAAGATGGCATATCACCACTTGAAATGTTCAGCAACTAGCCTGGGGATCTACAGTTCCATATCCTGAACAATGTGTTTTTACACTACACTTTTATATAATCTGATTTTTTTTTTTTTTAAAAGCCACTGAACATAAACATAATTGTTAGCTGATGTGTACACACACACATACGAGGTCTGTCAATAAAGTATAGGTCCTTTATTTTTTTCAAAAACTATATGGATTTCATTCATATGTTTTTACGTCAGACATGCTTGAACCCTCGTGCGCATGTGTGAGTTTTTCCACGCCTGTCGGTGACGTCATTCGCCTGTGAGCACTCCTTGTGGGAGGAGTCGTCCAGCCCCTCGTCGGAATTCCTTTGTCTGAGAAGTTGCCGAGAGACTGGCGCTTTATTTGATCAAAATTTTTTCTAAACCTGTGAGACACATCGAAGTGGACACGGTTCAAAAAATTAAGCTGGTTTTCGGTGAAAATTTTAACGGCTGATGAGAGATTTTGAGGTGATACTGTCGCTTTAAGGACTTCCCACGGAGCCAGACGTCGCGCAGCACTCCCAGGCGCCGTCGTCAGCCTGTTTCAAGCTGAAAACCTCCACATTTCAGGCTCTATTGATCCAGGACGTCGTGAGAGAACAGAAGTTTCAGAAGAAGTCGGTTTCAGCATTTTATCCGGATATTCCACTGTTAAATGAGATTTTTTTAATGAAAGACGTGCGGGCGGATTGCAGCGTCGGCTCGCAGCCGCCGCGACGCTCCGCCACAGGAAAAACACCTCCGTTGGAAGCCTTAAGGACAAGTTGGAACATGTCCAGCTGTTAAACAATTTCTCATATACTCACTCCACTGAAAGCCATCAAAAGCCGCCTGGATTTTACAAATGGTTATCAACACGGAGGTGTTTTTCCTGTGCCGCCACACCGCGCCGGCTGCGTCCCGACGCACGGACCCGTCCACACGTCTTTCATTAAAAAAAATCTCCTTTAACAGTGGAATATCCAGATAAAATGCTGAAACCGACTTCTGAAACTTCTCTGTTCTCTCACGACGTCCTGGATCAATAGAGCCTGAAATGTGGAGGTTTTCAGCTTGAAACAGGCTGACGACAGCGCCTGGGAGTGCTGCGCGACGTCTGGCTCCGTGGGAAGTCCTTAAAGCGACAATATCACCTCAAAATCTCTCATCAGCCGTTAAAATTTTCACCGAAAACCAGCTTAATTTTTCGAACCGTGTCCACTTTGATGTGTCTCACAGGTTTAGAAAAAATTTTGATCAAACAAAGCGCCAGTCTCTCAGCAACTTCTCAGACAAAGGAATTCCGACGAGGGGCTGGATGACTCCTCCCACAAGGAGTGCTCACAGGCGAATGACGTCACCGACAGGCGTGGAAAAACTCACGCATGCGCACGAGGGTTCAAGCATGTCTGACGTAAAAACATATGAATGAAATCCATATAGTTTTTGAAAAAAATAAAAAGGACCTATACTTTATTGACAGCCCTCGTATTATATATATATATATATATATATATATATATATATATATATATATATATATATATATATATATATATATATAGTACACTGTCCACAGTTCCATAAACAACTATTGCAGTTCATTTACTGCTGAACATATACAAAAAATAAATAAAAACGGTACAGCTGTTATACCGAACATAATAATAAAACAGACTTATTGGCAGCACTTGACATATGTGAAAATTAAGCATGGAACATTGAATTCTGCATTTTCACAGAAATACCAGCGTTTAACATCACTGCTCATGTTAAACACACAATGAAAGAATTATCACCATAAGCAACAATCTACCACTGAGGCATTTTCATGAAAATTTCACTTGATTGAAGGGAGTCATAGTAATTATCAAGAGAATGACCTATGGAAGTTTTTACTCATGACTGCGTCCAAGGTCAGCCTTAAAAACAACAGAACCAAAGTGAATCATGTAGGTGCTCAGCAATTTAACTAAGATATCTTCTCTTTATTAGAAGTGCCACAAACTATTTATTTTAGCTGCCACAAAAATTATTTTGATAATCGACTAGTCACTGATTATTTTTGTAATTAGTCAACTAATCAGTTCATGCATAAATTGCTGCATATTGCATCAGCATGCAGCTGTTGTCTTTGAATGTTGCTGTTCTTTATTATATCACTTATTTATTTTACTGTGTGTTATTGTTGGTAATATCGTTTCAATATATTCATGCCAATAAAACAGAGAGAGAGAGGGAGATAGAGTGAGTGAGAGAGACCTTCTCAATGGTTGTATCATATTTCTTTTCCATCACTGTGGTGAAGTGAGATCAGTCTCATGTCAGTCACCAACATGTTCATGATTGCTTCAGTCAGGATATTTGCTTGTTGAGGTGTGCACATTGTTAACTTGGTAATAAAGTTGTCCATTGAAGAGGAACGTATTTTTTAACACTAATGTAGTGTTATCACATTTCCTATTCAAACATGACATCACTATTGTAACTTTACAGCAAACACATAATATGTGTGTGCTAAGGCTAATGAAATCGCCATTGTTAATGGTAACATTTACAGCTATCAATGTAAGTAAGTAGCTTACTATAGATATGAATGTTAGCAGCTAACTAGCCAATTACCGAGACAAATGTCCCTCTTCGTCAGAATCAGCCACAACGTGCTTCCTTCTCAGATTCTCCTGCATCTCCATTGTACTGCTGTGGAAGGCAGTTTTGCAGGTTGTGCATTGCAGGTTTTTCTCTTTAATTTGGTTAAAATGTTCCCAAACTTTTGAGCTCCGTTGCTGACAAGCCATTATATTGTTGGGGTATAACTTTTCCGGTGACATCACAGCTGACCCGAATTACCACTACTGTGCATTAGGGGTGTCGGGGGGGGGAAAAAAAAAATCAATTCACGTCCGAATCGCGATTCTTATTTATTACGATTATGAATCGATCCAAAGTGTCCAAGAATCGATTTTTTAAAAGCAATTTTTAAACATAATCTTGCTTACTCGCTGTGTGTAGTTTGTGAGGCAACGGCTGCAATACTACAGCGTCCACGCGGGGGGGGTCCGCCGTGCTTCAAACACTCGTGCGCTGTAGAGTTCAGTGGCTGTAGCTTAGCATGGCGGACGAAGAGCTAATTCAGCCAGCACCGTCTTTGCTGAAGGCAAATGTTTGGGCGCATTTTGGATTTTATTGTTTTATTGATTTTATAAAAAGGAGCTTGACATGACTTATGCAGTGTGCAGAATCTGCAAAATGAAAGTCAAGTACTTTGGAAACATTTCAAATCCGCAAGCCCACATGCTACGCTATCACCTGGAGCTAAAAGAGGGGAGCAGCGTTATCTGCCGACTACTGACCAGCGCTTCGCTAAACTGCCAGCCAACTCCAAACGAGCAAAGCAGATCAGTAAATTTACATCTAGAATCACTTGATTAACCTTGTAAAGCTGCATTTTCTTAAACAAACATTTTTTAAGTAATATAACTATTTCTCAGAGCTCTTTCAATCGAAAATCGATTCTGAATCGAATCGTCACCCCAAGAATCGGAATCGAATTGAATCGTGAGTTGTTGTACGATTCACATCCCTACTGTGCATGTGTGTCAAGGACAGAAAGGCAGAGGAAAATACAGCAACGGTTTTGAAAGAAAAAAGCTAAAAAAAAATAAACAATGACGACTATTAAATAAGCAGTCGATTTTGAAAGTCGACGTAGTAGTGACTAGTCGACTTATCGTGGCAGCCCTACTCTTTATACAAACAGTATAAGCTGTTCTATACTTCTGTATATAGATACACTTTTGCAACCATAAAACAGAGCTATAGGGTATGCTGTGGATCTGGCAGCAGACCTCCTGTGACTCAGTACAGACACAAAGCAGCATTAAACTGAAATCAGGTTCCAGCCTGCAAGCAGATCTGATTAAAACCTTCCTGGAGGACACTGTCACTGGGAGGCAGAAGCTGAGCAATGTTTTCGTTCCCATTCTATCAAACAAGAAAATGCAGGAGATACTACAGGTCATTAAAGTGTGAGGCTGGCCTTTTTTCTTAGGCTTCAGCTTAAATTAAGTAAGCAGACACGTCTTGCGTGACAGAC
The DNA here is from genome assembly GCF_902500255.1 of Thalassophryne amazonica. NCBI lineage: Eukaryota > Metazoa > Chordata > Actinopteri > Batrachoidiformes > Batrachoididae > Thalassophryne > Thalassophryne amazonica. Next base: position 67,970,722 of record NC_047105.1, on the reverse strand, counting down.
TCAGTAAGGTGTCTGATGCAACCACCTGAACCTCAAATCAGTTCACAGTAAGACTCTAGACCGGATCGCCGTATTATCAAAGTATCGGTATAAGACCTCTGGTAGGTGTACCGGTAATCCCGTTCCTGTATTTTCGATACATTAGCGTTGGAAGTTGTGAGCAATTACTTCATTAGCAATTAGTTGATTTGTGCAGCAGGTACGAGTTGATAAAACAGCTTGCATCGTCTCTGTGACGTACACCACAGTGAAGACACACGAGCAACAGTATATCCTCTGCACATCCACGAGTTTTCTAAACATATTTACGCTTTAAGGAAAACAGGGCAGCACAACCACGGCGAGTAAAAAAAATAAAAAATACAAACAATAATAATACTAATGCTTTTAATTTTGTTTTTCTTCCCCAAATACACCCAAAATCTCTTTCTGAGGGTGGTGCAACATAAAAGTACAGCTAAAACGTCTTGCCTATCAATCAGGTTGCCCTTTCCACAAATACACGTTTTCATTCTTCCTGCTCAGACACTGTTCAGACCAGGGGCTAATCTAGACAGAAAGTGGACACAAGGGCCCTCTACAAACTTCCTTAAATTAAAAGGTCCACTTTTGAAGACAATTTTTTTTTTTTTTTACTATTACTACGACTACTACTACAGGGTTCTCCCCAGACTATGGAATAACAGCACCACGCTGCTATACTGACACTGTAGTGCCACTATACTGTGGTGTCGCCTCAGGATGTTTTAGTGCGAGACTTGGTGGGAACCTGACCGTGCGCAAACCTATTTTTGCGGGGAAATTTCACATAAAAATCTTAAGCTCTTTATTTTATCCTGTTTACATCCAGATGAGACAAACCATGACAAAACGCAAGCATAACATGAAGCCCGATGATCAGTGGACAATCTCTGCATTTTTTGTTTTGTCATGGCAGTGACCACATCCAGTGTGGGCGAGAAAGACCAGCCAGAAAAACGTCCCAATGTGCGGGGCGCTGCGAACGCCGGTCCATCCAGGGAGGGGTCCACTCTGACGGCGAGCAGCACGGAGGCAGAAGCCAGTGCACAACCAACTCGACCAACGCTGTCTGCCACGGGATCAACCAGATCAGACACCAACAACATTATTGGATTACTGTAGCTAAAGTATTTGCAAATGTGTATTTCCATCTGTTTATATCCAGATCCACAAATGTGTAAAAAAAAAAAAAAGAAAAAATCTGTGCATGTATAACCAGATCCACAAATGTGTAAAATAATCTGTGCAGGTATAAACAGTTAAACAAATGTGTAAAAAAAATAAAAATCTGTGTGTGTATAACCAGTTTCACAAATGTGTAAAAATAATCTGTGCATGTATATCCAGATCCACAAATGTGTAAAAAAAAAAAAATCTGTGCGTGTATATCCAGATCCACAAATGTGTAAAAAAAAAAATAAATAAATAAAAATCTGTGCGTGTATATCCAGATCCACAAATGTGTTAAAAAAAAAATCTGTGCAGGTATAACCAGTTAAACAAATGTGTAAAAAACAAAAAAAATCTGTGCGTGTATAACCAGTTAAACAAATGTGTAAAAAAAAAAAAAATATCTGTGCGTGTATATATAACCAGTTAAACAAATGTGTAAAAAAAAAAAAATCTGTGCATGTATAACCAGTTAAACAAATGTGTAAAAAAAAAAAAATCTGTGCATGTATAACCAGTTAAACAAATGTGTAAAAAAAAAAAAGATCTGTGCATGTATAACCAGTTAAACAAATGTGTAAAAAAAAAAGATCTGTGCGTGTGTAAATGTGTAAATAAATAAATAATCTGTGTGGGTATAACCAGTTTCACAAATGTGTAAAAAAGTCATATATATTAAATACAGTGAGGAAAATGATGTCAACTATAAAACTGTGTTTGGTGGCATCACCCAGCCGACAGCAGGCACTGCTCAGGATATTGTGCAGGCAATAACTCAGTTTTACTCCAAACATGCCTGGAAAGAAGTGCCATTGATGTGAAATGTGGAAACTCTTCTTAGAACAATATATTCCACTTTCTCTCGGTCCACTGTGAAGAGGGGGGGAAAAAATGGAGGACCTAGCAAAGATTCTTGATGAAGATACACCGTCACTCAGGCCTCTGAATGAAGTGCGATGGCTGTTGCAGCACCAAGCTGTGAATGCTGTTCTGATGACCTACACTGTGCTTGAAGAATACTGAAAAAAAAAAGAGAATTCACTGGTAACAGAGATCCAGTGGCAAAGTACTGCTACAAAAAGCTGAGTGATTCAAAGTTCAAGGTTACTGTCACTGCTCTGGGAGATGTTTTGGGTGAGCTAGCACAACTCTGCCTCTCTTTACAAAGACGCAACCTGACTGTGATGGAAAGGCACTACTTTGCTAGAGCAAAGATTGAGATGTTGCGTTCTCAATACTCGAAGGAGAAGGATGTACAGTGGAGTGACCGTGTCAAAGAGGCAATGGGGACCTCATCAGCTGATGGCCGAAATACTGCTGCGATTACTGTTTTTATTAGTAAGCTCTGTGATCACATGGATGCTAATTTTCCAGAGGATGAATTAAAGGAGTGGTCTGCATTTGACATTGAAGCTTTCTGGTGAAACCCTACGTGCTGGCCCGGGTTTTGCAGTCACAGGATGCGGGACTAATCTGTGTTCCAAGGGTGAAGATGAAGTTAGTGGGTGAAAGAGCTTTTTCTTATCATGGACCTGCTGTGTGGAACGGTCTTCCTGCGACTGTGAGGCAGTCGGAGTCTGTGGACATTTTTAAGTCAAGACTTAAAATCTATTTTTTAAAAACCTATTTTATTTTTATTCTCTTTCAATGTCAATTTTATTCATATAGCACATTTTCAACACCAGCTGCCCAAAGTGCTTCACATTAAAAAACAATATCAAAAACATTACAAAAACAGGGCAATTAAAATCCAAATAAACAAAAGACAAGTTAAAAAAAAAAAAAAAAAACAGACACATACAGCTTAAATTGCATTAAAAGCCAAAGCAAAAAGGTAGGTCTTAAGAGCAGATTTAAAAGACTTCAGAGTTGGAGCAGCTCTGATATGTAAAGGCAAACTGTTCTAGTGTTTGGGCGCAGCCACCAAAAAGGCGTGATCACCTTGAGTCTTTAATCGAGATCTGAGCACATTTAATAAAAGGTTTCTTATAAACAGCTTTTTTTTTAATCCATTTTTAATTCTATATTTGATTTTTTAATTACTTATTTTAAATTTTAGATCAAACAGTTCTGTGTGAGGCACTTCGAGGCGGCTTTTGTTGTGATTTGGCACTTTATAAGCTGTTTAAATTGAAATTGAATTGAAACATTGAGCTCAGACATCAGTTTTGACGATGCATCAGCAGACATTTCTCCACTGTCAAAGAAGTATGAGGCCATTCTCCACCACCCACAGTTTATGGAGGCCATGAATCATCAATATACTGAATTCAAGTCCATAATGAAACAAAAACTGAAGCGGGGTCAATCAGCACATTCTCAGTTAGGGTGGCTGCAACACTTAGATGTGAGGAGCTAAAGAAGCTACATTTCAAGCTTTCAGTGCAGACTGTGAAAGAGGATTCAGTTTAATGACTCATTAACAAACAGCATCCAGAATTCATCTTGAAGTGGCACATTTGGAGCAGATGATGTGCATAAAGTCAAAGCAAGAAGCAGACGGAGCCATCAACCTGGAGAAAGTGTACAACCACTGGAGAAGTGAGAAGGACAGACGTGAAAAATAAGTTAAAATTTAAGTCAGATTTTTGCATATTCTAGTGACATTTATTAAGATTTTGTATTTATAGATATTAATCATTAAATGCTGTTACTACTAGATAATTTATGGGTAGTAGAAATGCTAATTAAAAGACTGTTTAATTAGGTATTTTACAGACAAAGAGTTACAGGAATGTACACTGTATCACCAGCTACAGCACACGTCATTGTGCAAAATGTGAATGCTTTAATGTGAACAAAATGTTATGTATGAAAGGTGTATAAGTCTCATTCCTTCCAGAGCAGGACCCACATCCAGGCCACAACTGGACCCACATCCAGACAAAAGCACAACTCTCACATATACGACACATCTCACGAGCAACAAGATTTTTGTCTTCTTCATGTTAAGTGGGCCAAATCACTGATATTAAAAGTAAACTAATGGAAATTGCTGCTGTAATTTGATTCTTTTAATAAGGTTTTGAACAGGTGTGATACTGGTGTGTGGCCACAGTGTGCACACCTGATGTTGCTCACAGTGGTCCTCAGTGTACTCAGGGAGCTTGTGTGTATGCCCAGACACACGAAAAATTAGAGGGAATATTGCACCTAATGTTAGTGTTTTTGTTTTAGAGTGCCTAACATTTTTCCACACAATGCACTTCACGATTTGAATCATTTCTAGGGGAAACATTGCAAGGTGTATGTGAACTTATGTTTGCAACTGTGTACAACAAGGGTCACCTGCTACCTAACCAGTTGCCTTGGAGTCGGTAGTAGGCTGTGTCAAAATTTTGTGTGCCTTGTTCAAATAAGACAACTTTGCCCTCAGCCACCCTAGGTCACTGTTGCTATGGTGATTGTCCCTGCCACTGGAAATACTGATGTGCCAATGGACAGCGAGCTCAACACTATCCCCTACCAATACCGTGTCTGGAGGGATGATGATGATCATGCACTACAAGCTGGACTCCGAACAATAACATATGCACAAATAACAAGCAGGGTAACCCTCCTTGCTTTAGCTCTAGCTCGATAGGGGGGTTTGTACACTTTCCTCACAGTGCTCCGCTGCTTGAATCATTTTATAGGGTGGAAAACAAAAAGTACAAGTCTAGTTTATAGCTTTGCCATTTTTCCCAGAACCTTCTACAGCTTGAGGAAGTGTGCAAACAAAACAATGGTGACTGAGTATCATGCATAAATGATGCCTTATAGCAGTTATAAAGTATGACAGTGGATTTAACTGTGTGATAAAGAAGCCAGAACCATTTGAATGGAGCTAATTAAGGGGTATGAAAAACGCTGTTAAAAACAAAAAGTCTCAAGTCTGAAGAGTAGAACCACACAACTGACACAGGATGGGTGTGCTGATTTCCTCAAACAGAAAAACAATAGACAAGGATCTACTTCTCTTTCACGTGTCGCTATCTGACAAAGGAAGTGACAGATTACGGGGGTGAGGATCTGAAACAGGAAATGGCATCAACCCCATCTGCAAACCAGCAGCAGTCAGGATCAAAAATGTCAAGTAGATTATTACCCTGTTGGCCCAGCAGTAATGTACAAAAAAAGTTTATCAAAAAATATGTTTGTTTAAATGTTTGTCTGTTTTAAGAAAAATTGAGTTAATACTAAACTTTAAAAGTGTTGTAAAATCACAAGAGTTCACGAGCACTCACCGCCACTATTAAGCTGTGACTTTCACAGTAAAAGTCTGCTGAGTCAACTCCACAAATTGTACTTTAAAATGCTTTTAATATAAAAGACACTCAGAATGAGTTTGTAGCATCATTATACATCTGAACTTGTTAGTTGCAGCGACACAGGACAGACTCACCTAACTTTCATCACTTATAGTACACAAGGAAGATTTGAGGCCCTGCAGGCACCAGCCTTGTACCATTGTCCAATTTAACATGTCACCATGTAAAAATTTTAATCTTTTTCAGTCAAAGATTTATTAATGACAAGAACTGCTTGGGACTAAGACAACCATTAGGTATACATCAACTACCCTTCTGGGGTCCAAGGACTACATGGCAAGTCCAAATCAATAGGCTTTTCATTTTTCCGGACTCCAAAGGGTTAAAATAATCCAACAGAGAAGGCCATTTAATGATACTGCATGAATGCTACCCAGCATTTACCATCTCATGTACCCTTTCAGGCGTTGTGCCATGCCAACAGTATCATGCCAATAGTACCTTCTCACTCCTCACTGTGCGAGCATAATTCACTTAAGTTTGTTCCACTAAATGTATATCACCTCTACAGCTGCTTATTACATTCATTTTAATGATCTGCCTTGAATACAAATTGATCCTGTTTGGGGTGAATGTCAAAACAATGATTCATGCTTTTGTTCATTCATGCATTCCTCCAGAATGTATAATTGTACTAAAAGTAAGTCCCTTCAGCTGCTCCCTTGTTTTTGCACTTGGGGTCGCCACAGCAAATCCAAGGTGGATCTGCATGTCGAATTGGCACAGGTTTTACGCCGGATGACCTTCCTGACGCAACTCCATATTACATGGAGAAATGTGGCAGGGGTGGGATTTGAACCTGGAACGTTCTGAACTGAAACCAAGTGCATTAACCACTTGGCCACCACTCCTGCTCAGAATGTATAATTGTACTACAGTACATTATTTTCTGGTTCCCCCACATAAAAGTATGAAATGACTGCGCGCATTATTCAAAACACTGAATTTTGACTAGAACTCAGAAATCTGATCATAACTGGATGTAGATTTTAAATGGTTGCTATTGCCTTACAAAATACTAAATTGTGCATTTTCTTATTTGTCCAATTTTGTTCAGTCATATGTGTCTGCTTTAGTCGTGTGGTCGGTCACAGGGTGACAGCTTGCTGAGTGTCTCAAATGTTAAGAAAAGGATAACTGCTCATGCACCAATGTTATAATACCTAATTAAATCAGCAAGAGTTTCAACCCTTTTTCACTCACCTGTGCTTTAACAAGACACTTGAGCTCATCTTTTAGAATATTTGATGGTTCTTGAGGCAGCAGGGTATCTCTAGAGTCAGCATGTTCCTCCACTTGGTTTAGATGCAACTTAAAGCTAATTCACTTATACAAGTAGATCCAAAAGACAAAACTTTATTTAATGCTTGTTTTCCCAGCAAAAGTTGCTCTTTTTCCCAACATCACCCCAAAACCTTGCCAATAACTTCTCAGCCGGCACAACCTTTAGCCCATGATCAGAGGACAAATCCAGATTTTTCGGCTGCCTTGCAGGCAGACTGCTGCTGCTACTTTCATTCACACTGAATGGTTCCTTATCTGGTCCAGATTTCCTGACTATGCTTCATCATCATAGAAGCACTGGTCCAGTCTGGACAGATGGACTTTTACCATAGCATGTCTGTCACTATTAGTGGTGGCAAGATGGCATTAGCATTGGGAAATGGTACACTTCTCCATCCTCACATTTCCTCTCTTCTTCCTTGAAGTTTGATGTGCATCTTTCACATACAATGATCTGATACACATCTAGACGTGGACAAAAATACGATTCAGGGACATTACTTTTTATTATGGAATGATTAGATGCAATACAAATAATACAATTACTTTAATGTAGATGTTCTTTTTCCATTTCATAAAAGACCAGAGATCTTTTTACTACTATGCTGCAGCATGTTGGCACTGCGCAGTTGGCATTGCGCTCACCTTATGATCACCACAACAAGCATTACCATAAGGCACTGCGTAAAAGAAGTTCAGAAGCAGCAGCCAGCTGTTTTTACCCTGTTAGCATAGCATTCATTTTCGAGTGCTGACAGTCATCTGCATTTTTCAATGTTTGAAGTCCTCAGTTTTATTCATTATTTTATGATTAAAGCCCGTTACATAGCAGAGACAAAGCAGTGGTATGTCAACTGCAATTTACATGGGAATGCAAATTATCAAGCCCTTAAACTAGAGGTGTCAAACTGATTCCAAAAAGGGCTAAGACGGTGCAGGTTTACTTTACAACCACCCACTCCAGAAAACCTGCACCATCTTGGTCCTTTCTGGAATCAGTTTGATGCCTATGCCTTAAACTCACTGTTCTGTTCTGCACTCAAGATTCTCATACTGACCTCTGAACAGTTACAGATTTAAGGATGCAGAGGTAACAACATAACAGCTACACCAGGGTTCTCACCAACATAACAGCACACCGGTCCGTTACTCTGTTATAAAAAAAAAAAATTCACTGCAGTTGGGCCGTTACGTTGTTTCTAAGGGTGTGTAACGGGAAAATAATCATTTCCCTACGTTGATTGTGGTCCCGCTGGTTCTGATTTTGAAGCAGCACATCCACAATTTATTCATCAACTAATATAAAAGCCATTTAAAGATGTCAGTGATGATTAACGTCACTAAACGGGACTCTTTCTGTTGATGCGGCAGGAGTGAGAATTATCCACCACTCCACACAGACAGTTTTTATTCATTCATTAGCGTGCATTTTTGCGAGGCAGCCAACAATGCGGTTCTCTGCCGTAAACTGGAACATTTTATCTCCCGCTTCTCTGGTTCGGAAATTAAAGCTACTGTCCCTCATGAAAATAATAATATCCTCCACTCCGTGTGCGTGTGGCTGTGTGTGTTGTGAGATTTGCTGCGGCTCTCTGCCGAGTAAAGGTGGAAAGACTGATCATTCCAGAATCAAAAACTTCAAAGTAAATCGCCATTTTAAATCAAATGACACCCCTTTCCAAACGTTGTAACACAGACAACATCACATACAACAGACCAAAACTGTTTTTCCCCAAAATGAGACGTCCTCCGTTCTGTCAGGGAGAACTTAACCCAGTGTCACAGTCTCAGCGCTCCCCCAATCTGACAACAGCTGTGCTGCAGGTGTGAATATTGTAGGGGAGATCAGGGACAAAGAAATGTTTTACATTTATATACACCTCTGAAACACTACTGCCTGCATTTTGAGGGCCAAATTTTGTTAATTAAAGCCAGTTTTTTTTTTTTTTTTATCTTTGTTACAACCTTACTTTAAAGCCAAAAGAAATGAAGCATCAGACCAAAACATGGAAGAGTGTAGAAAAGTGTGTCACTGCACAGGAGCATCAGAACTGCAAATTTATACACAGCAGTTTACTATAGAAAATCCTTACAAATGTTTGTATTTTTTAACTTCAAGATTAATTTCTGATTACTCTACATTTTGAAGTTAAAAACACCAAAGAAAGCCCTTTATAAGTTCACAAAGCAAAAGCTTCAGCGGGGTCCAAGCCTAAACAGTCCCCGAACCCGCGGCTTCTTAAGGTGATTCTTCCATCCCATTATGCTGAGACATATATCCAGGGGTTTGTGAATTAGTGGAGTCATGTCATGTACTTTGCAACCAATTTGAGACTCATATCTATGAATTGTTACATCCCAACTTGAAGAGGTAGGTTGAGGTCATTCAGTTTGGTGCTCAGTTCAGTGCTCTTCCACACTGTCTACTTTGCTGTGTGCATGTACCATTTTAGCAATGGGCTTATGGAATGACTTGAAATATTGTTATTTTGGATTTCATGGTATTCCCCTAATCTTTCCAGATATCCCTGGCAACCTACCTGAGTACTCAAATAGTGCTTGTTGTATGCACACACCTGATACTGGATTGAGACTAATACCATGACAAAAGAATACAGTTCTAGTTACAGACATGTTGAGATGAAAGCAGTAACAACAAAATGCAAGTTTATAGAGGGAGAAAAATAATCCAATGATGAGTATAGCTGTCAGACAATGCAGAGGACGGGCAAATACACGGAAATGAATTGACCTTTCAATTATACTCTTGACAGCACAGCTGTCACAGCAGTATCACTCTGAGCCCCATGAGGTAAAGCACATACACTACCCAGAGTGACATCTAAATTATTTCCACCATCTATCACCTTCACATGGGACCCTGATGGGTGAGTTACACCAGGCACCTCATTTGATAAACTTTTAGCCAGCGTGCAACAGCAACTGACAGCTGGTAGCATGAAGTCTAACTTAGGCAGAGTTGGAAGGAGAGCATTGTAAAATGTAGGGTTGTTTCTCCTGTGCATCTGAAAGTAAATCTGAAGCTATTGAGAAGTGAGGAAGAATAATGTAGCACACTGAGAAAATAAATTGCAAACACCACTGACCTGGAACTCTGGAAGAGTAATGCTTCCCCTTTCTTTTGCTCTCTGACAGCTTCACTATATCGCCAACTTGCAACATGGCAACACTGTGTCAGTTTAAAAAAAATAAATGAAAGGGAGGGGCATACCACCTTTTCACAACATTTAATGTCCAACTGATGCAGTATGCATTAATCACGTAAAACTCTTCCCTAATTACAGTCCACGGAGAAATAGTCACCCCTACAGAAACATTCAAAAAGTTGTATTTTTTTTCTCCTTCTGCTTTAAGTAGCTTTTAAGATTCAAAATGAGAGATATAAATATTGGTTTTGTTCACCATAAACCATTCCTGATTGATTGACATTCCAATCATGAAAATAGTTTGTTTTGATGCTTTGTGATGTAAACAGTGTGCAGCTGTGTACCGCCCCCTGCCAGGCCTGGACATTGCATCTGAGCGCGACCACTCCAAGTCAAGTGTGGAGCATGTGCTGGTGCCGCACTTCACCGCATCCATGACACCACAGAACCCTCCTGGGTCCACTCCGCCAAGAATGGAAACCACTGTTTTTACCATCTTTTCAACATTTTTTTTTCTCTGGCTGGCCAGAACTCTATATAGACGACAAGTAGTATATGCAAGTAAACGTAAAGAGGATCAAACCATATATCACGAAGTTAAAGAGGACTAAACTGCATCTGAATAAAGTCATTCCTAAGCCGGCACAATAGCTTCCACAGAACACATTTCCAGTGCTGAAAAAAGAAAAGCTAATCCTAAAAGAATAAAAGGGATGTGAAGTGAGCTCATTTCCTACAGTGGCCAGAACAAGGGAAATGGATTGAGGGAGGGGAGGTAGAGGATAATGGTTTACTGTATGCATTTAATGATCTGGTGAGAAAAAGAAAGCCTCCAACGCAACCCCAAAGGCAGCTAAAAATGTAAGCAATATCATGGTGCAGTTATGGGTCATGAACTTGGCAAGGGGACAATTTAATTTCTCTTTATTTTGCCTGCTTTTGAGTGGGGTCACCACAGCCTATCCAGAATGGATCTGCATATTGATTTGCCACAAGTTTTAAACCGGATGCTCTTCCTGAACTAACACTACGTGCATGTTCCAAGATGAAAGCGATAACAGTTACGTCATCAAATTTTGTAAAGTCTGTCGAGGCCATGAAGCCCATAGGCATGGTGTTTATCTGCAGCTTCTCTAGCATGAAGTAGATGATAGTCTCCCCTGGGATGAGAAGTGTATACTCTGCAGTATGGGTAGGGGATATGTTGGTGGTGTTGGGGGTATAGGTAACAAAAAAGCACTTGAAATGTCCTTGGACACTCCATTGTATCAAAGAAAAATTGCTTCAGGGCATGATATCCTCTACATTATATGTTGCACACATGAGCTCACTCTACTATTTATTTGGAATGAAAATGATTGAAGTGTGACGTCCTCTGTTTGTTCTGTGTTTTATCTTTGTTTGAATGCATTATGAATGAAAAACATCTTAAGACAATTAAAAAATGTACCTGCTGTGTACGGCTGCCAGAGCATTGCAGTGACATGACATGCTGTCACCTTTTATCATCATTCACTTGAGTCTCATGAATGTCACAAATTGTTCTATGAAAATTTATTATTTCCATCACATTTCCAAATCAGGTCTCAGTATTTGTAGAGTATATTTGGAAGGGGGATTTAAAGATACTTCAGACTAGGAAATATTACTATTATAGATAGCTATAGATACATACAAAAAGAATACCAATATCGTTCACCGTCAATCAAACTGCTTCATCGGTGACCATAAAACATCCATGAAATATTGAGTTTAAATGAGTTTAAAGGTTGTCCTGATTGGGCCTTATCAAGGTTTGGGTTAATGACTGCCCTGTAGGAATCTTGTCTATCAGGGGTTGGGGGGGAAGATTTCCAGGGTGGGGGTAAGATATCCTAGGATACATATACTGTTACACCGGGGTAAGAACCTGGTTAGAACCAGTGACTTCAATGGGTGTGGGAGGGTGTTGGGGCAGGATTATCGGGACTAAGAAAAAAAGCTTTGTGGCCGCCATTTGTACAAACTTCGAAGCGAGTGCAACCGAACATATGTAAATGTAAAGCAAAAAAAAACAGTTCAATGGAAGTGAAAGCAAGAACTCTGTTGTAGACTCTTGTGTTGTAGACTCTATCCTCTGTAAGAGACAGGCATCCTGACAATCTGGGATCCGGGCAAACCAAGGTCGCAAATTCCTCCACGGCCACAGCAGTGAAAGAGCCTATCAGAAAGTTCCATTGTCCTTGGGAAGTATTGCTGCCAGTCATTGTTTCTTCAGTGAACTGCTGTCTTACTTCAACTTTGTGTCCATATGTATGACCCTGATACGATAGATTTGCAACCATGGGTAATGTTAGCAGACAACCGGAAAATCTGAACTAGCTCATCAGCTAACATGCAAGTAACAGTAACTAACATTTATATTATATGTAAGGTCTGATTATAATTGTAAACTAGTTAATAATATGTCTTTTACAGTTGATAATATCATGGAATGTGTTACGGTCAAAATTACATCTATAAATTCAAATAATACGGTTGTTAGTTGCATATACAGAGCTCCTGGAGCAAATATTGATACCTTTGAACAAATAATTATGGGAATGTACAACAAAATTAATAATGCACATTTATTTATTTGTGGTGATTTTAATATTGATTTTCTTAATCCTCACAATCATCCACAAACTACTTCATTTATAAATTCCATATATTGTATGGGGTTATTCCCGACTATTATTCATCCAAGCAGAATAACTTCGAACTCAACAACCCTTATTGATAATATTCTAACAAATGTTATATCCGGTAAGCTCAGTGCGGGACTACTGGTAAGTGATATTACTGATCACCTGCCAGTATTCACTGTTTTTGCATTACATGGTCGAGTGTTTCGAAAGGATTTTAAAAGGTTGAGTAGAAAAGTAACACCAATAGCCATTGACAATTTAAGGGAGGATTTACTACGTCAGAATTGGAATGAAGTTTATGTTGATGATGTTGATGTATCCTATGATGGTTTCATTTCCTCTATTTCTAAGTTATATGATAAACATTGTCCTCTTGTTGACAAAATATACACTAATCGATACGGCAATAAACCATGGATAACTAAGGGACTTCAGAGAGCATGTAAAAAGAAGAATTTATTGTATAAACAATTTATAAAATTAAGAACAAAGGAAGCTGAAAGTAAATATAAAATTTATAAGAATAAACTAATTTATATTATGAGATTTAGTAAGAAAAAATATTATAGCGAGCTACTCGTTAAAAACAAGAATAATATAAAAAATACATGGAACATTTTAAATGAAATAATAAAAAAGAGTAAAAATGTTAGAGATTATCCTTTTTTTCTCTTGAATAATACTGTGATTGAAGACAATGAGTCTATTGCTGACCATTTTAACGAATTTTTTGTCAATGTGGGGAAAAACTAGCTAGTAATATCGACTCAACGAGCACTAATTTTTTTGAAAATAAGATAATATTTAATAAATCTGTGTCAATGTTTGTTGGTGCAACCAATGAAGAAGAGATAATTGATCTGGTGCATAATTCCAAAAGTAAGAAAACAAAGGATTTTAATAATTTTGATATGGCTTTTCTGAAAAAAATTATTGATTGTATAGCGAAACCTTTCAGCTATATTTGTAATATATCATTAAGTTCTGGTAAATTTCCTTCTCAGATGAAGATAGCAAAAGTAATACCTACGTTTAAAACCGGGGACAAACACACTTTTTCCAATTACAGACCTATTTCACTTTTACCACAATTTTCGAAAATACTAGAAAAAATTTTTGTAAAAAGATTGAATAATTACTTGCAAAAGCATGAGATACTTTGTGAAGAACAGTATGGATTTAGAAAATCTAGATCTACATCACATGCATTGATGGATTTTATCGAAAATATAGCGACTGCAGTAGATAATAAGCAATATACAGTAGGTATTTTTTTTGATTTACAGAAAGCGTTTGATACTGTTAACCATGAAATATTATTAACCAAATTACAGAAATACGGAATTAGAGGATTAGCATATGATTGGATAAATAGTTATTTACATGGTCGGTTTCAGTATGTTCATTATAATAACATTGATTCTGGACTTTGGGAAATTACGTGTGGGGTGCCCCAGGGTTCGGTGTTAGGACCCCTGTTATTTATACTATATATAAATGATATAAGTTGGGTGTCAAGAGTACTGAGGTGTGTCCTTTTTGCAGATGACACAACTGTGTTTTGTAGTGGTGATAATCTTGAACAGCTTTTGGATACTGTGGAAAATGAATTGGATAAATTCAAGGCTTGGTTTAACGCTAATAAATTGTCACTTCACCTTGGAAAAACTAAATGTATTATATTTGGAAATAAATTTGTACCTAAATGTAAAAACGTAACCATTAACAATATGGAAATAGAGACAGTGACTGAGAATAAATTCCTTGGTGTTATAATTGATAATAAACTCAGCTGGAAACCGCATATAAATTATATAAAATTGAAAATGTCAAAATCTATCGCCATCATATACAGGGTCAAGGACACACTGTTACAGGAAGGATTACTCACTTTATATCATTCTTTAGTAGTATCATATATGACATATTGTGTGGAGTCTTGGGGTAACACTTATAAATCAAATACCAATCAAGTATTTCTCTTACAAAAACATGCCATTAGAATTATTTGTAACAAACATTATCTTGAGTCAACGCATTCTTTGTTTCTGATTTTAAATTTATTAAAATTTAGAGATTTAGTGGATTATATCACAATACAAACTTTGTACAAAGCAAATCATCGAGCCTTACCACTTTATGTCCAGAACCTGTTCAAGATAAGGGATTCTGGATATAGTTTACGAGGATGTGCTGTATTTAAGAGGCCTCCCGTACACACACACTTTTTGTGTTTCAGTTAAGGGGGTGAAGATTTGGAATAAATGTCCTGTTGAAATTAGATTATGTAGTTCTTTAGTTTGTTTTAAGAAACATTGTAAAAATCTATTAATTTCTGGATATATTGGAAAAGGAAATTGAATTTAATGTATAAATATGATGTATAAATTTGTTAATGTATGGTATGTATCTGTGGGGAATGTATGTATATATAGGAGTGTGAGCAAAAATGGATATGTATTTATGAGTCCTATTTTTTTTTTTTGAGTATAAGTGTAAAATGTGTTGGACTGGATTTTTGGTATAGGGGTGGGTAACTTATAAGCTTTGCTTCTTCCCACCCCTTTTCAGACACACAGTGCAAATTTTGGTTTTGGTTTTTGTTTTGATTTGTTTTGATATGTTGTGTCTGTACTGTGTTGATGCTGAAATAAATTTCATTCATTCATTCATTCAACATTTGCACATATTGCATGAGACTTGGGTAAAAATGTCATGTGGGGGGTAGAGTTGTCATTTATAAAGTTGTCTGATCCAGTGATGACGTCGTCATTGACACTGCAGCACTGTCATATAGCTGTGGACGTCTTCACAAACCAGATTGGAAAAGTTACTGATTTGTTTTTCTGATTAGGTACAACTATATTATTAGTTATTCATAAATACAGTCAGAATTTACAGAACTCAACCCATGTTATGGAAAATCAAGTGAGGCATTCACAGTCAGGTCCACATGCATTTGGACACAATTTTTCATATCATTATATGAAGTGTTGACTTTCAGCATTAACAGGGTACCACAGTCTTGTTTGAACCCTGCGTGATATCGCAGGATTTGACCACTTAGGGGGACCTGCACTCTGTTGCACAATAATACACAGCATAACTTCACACAGATAAATGGCGTACCGTTTTGTTTTCGGCTGCAATCACCAAAGCAGTCGTGAAAAGTTTTTTTTCCGGTTTCCAGTGGAGAAGTAAGGTGGCGAGGCAGATGAGGGACGTCGTGTCGGTAAGTGTTAGCCTACACAGATAACCAGAGTAGCGCCGTTCTCTCGACTGCAAAACCGCCTCAACATGTTTGTGCTCAGGGTCATAAACAAACCGCAACACATATCCATTTTCCCACCTCATCGTCACTTTTTCTTTGCATTTTCACTTTGTCTGCATGTAATTTGCCCAAAAACCCATTGAAAATGCTGTGGTTGGTCCACCAGAAGTAGAGAAATTACATCACAGGCATCATTTTACCCCTTTAGCGCCCGCCCTCAAAAGACACTGCAGTCTCCAATTCTAAGAGTTCAACCAAAAATATCACACTAATGGATAATAGCATGCTTTTAGCATTTTTACTGCATCTGATTTGATAGTGGAGATGTGTGGGGAATAAAGTAATCACTGGTCTCTTTGCACAGCAGGTCTGTCATTTTCTTGCTTGGCTTCAGTTTGCAGTCATTTCTTTTTAGGAAGTTCCGTCATGCTTTTTGTCTAAATGGCTGATGTTGCACAGCTCATCCGAGGGCAAGATTCGCTGTAAAACGCAAATAGATGACATTTTTTTAATCCAATTTGATAACCGTGTAGCTGATGCTCAGTAGTTCGTGAAGGCTAATAAAGCCCAACACTGAGCATTTTACATTCAGTGGTGGCAAGTAATAACCTTTCTTCTGCAAAGAAACCGCTGTCCATAGTGATCATGAAGAGCAGAACAAATACATTTTTGGTTTGCAAAGCTAGGAGCAACACTTAAAATGGAGATGACGCTGTCATCCATCCAATGTTTAGCTGAAGGCTTGTTACAAGAGATGCTGGGAAACCAGAGATGTATAATGACGTAGGAAGTGACATAATGATGTTACTCCATTGTGGCTCTCACAAAAAAAAAAAAAAAAAATCACAGGTTCTTATAAGGTTAAAAAGCAGAACAGACTCCGAATTGCCTTGAGCACCAACTTAGCACCAGCACCTGGTTCTTGTCAGCAGAAAAGAGGCCTCTGTGGTAGCCCACAAAGCTTCTGTCTTTGTCCCAGTCAAGTTTGCATTCATGCAGCAGTTCCTGTGTCTTTGCAATGCAACATTTGCTCAACAGGCCTCAGTGCTGCAACATCCATTTGCCCCCTCATACACATACCACCAGACATTACATATATTACATATAAATAAATCTAATAAATAAAGCTGACCTCGCGAATGCATGTTCGCTATGCACAGCCACAGTAATTAAGCAATCGACACCAAACTTGCTACGGTGACTGGGGGCACCATGGAGGAGGTCACTGGGGTCCTTAGGATGAAAGCATGCGCGAACACACACACACGGTCAGCCTTACATATTAGATCACAACCTGCTCACTGGAGCCCTTATTTTCGCAGGTCACATGGTACTCAGGTCAGGTAGCAAGCATCACTCTTTACTTACTACATAGTAGCGGCTGGCTAGGGTGCATTTTAATTACAGTGTGAACGGGGCAGTGCACACTGCGTGGGAGTTAAACCCAGGAAAGGGTATTGATAAGATTTTATTGATATCGATGCCATTATCGATTCCCTTATCGATACCTCTTGTGAATTTTCTGTGTACTAAAAGTAGGCTTTACAGGTTTTCGATATCAACAACATTTTATTGAGTCTTAAAGTAAATAAATATGAAATTGATCACTGGATCCTAGAGCTCTGGACACAAATAAAAATAAATAAAATCTGTACATGATCACTGGATCCTTGATCTCTGGACACAAAATCTGTAGTTTTGTCAAAAGCATTTCCCTTCAGGTATTAATGAGACAAATTTAACTCCATAGCCTCTGAGCTGTGGTCTTGCAGCTGTTGCGCTGCAAATTGATAAAGGAGGAGGCTTCATTTTGGGGGGGAAAAAGCCTGGTTTTGGTCAGTTGTAGTTTGTAGTCTATATTGCAAAGTTTAGAAAGAGATGTCATTTGATTTAAAATGGTGATTCGCACTGAAGTTAATTCCAACCAAAATCTACCTTTCAAACTTGGCAGAGATCCGTGCAGTTAGTCCCACAAAACAGAGGAACGGAGGATGATTCTCATTTCTTGCCCACAACAAGACAAGAGTCCCAGTTAGTGACTTTAACCAGCACAAATGTGACTCACGATTAACATCTTTAAATGGCTTTGAGAGGGGTTAACCCCTTCTAAGCCTATATTTCTCATCGATGGGAAATTTCACTTTTATTTGTGAGATACTGACAAGCCAAAATGAGGCTGGTGGTAGGGGGTTAATGAAGAAATTTGCAGACCCAGCACTTTGCTGCAGCTTTGAAGCACATCACTGCTTCGCAGCTTCTCAGAAACAGGGGGTCTGCAATCAACTTAGAGAAATTATTATTTTCCCAATACACACCCTCAAAAACAACGGCCGCTCAGACATAATGTGAACTGATAAGGGAATTGTTAAGCAAAAAGGCTACTGAAGCCGGTGGATCGAATCATTTCTTATCAATTCTTAACAGGAACCGGTTTTCGATATCTATCCCCAGTTAAAGTGCTTGTTTTTTCAATTAAAATGTATCTGCTGTGACACATCTATATAACGGCTTTATTTGGAATGAAAATGATTGAAGTGTGACGTCCTCTGTTGCTTGTTCTGTGTTTTATCTTTGTTTGAGTGCATTATGAATGAAAAACATCTTAAAAAAAAGACAATTAAAAAATGTACCTGCTGTGTACGGCTGCCAGAGCATTGCAGTGACATGACATGCTGTCACCTTTTATCATCATTCACTTGAGTCTCATGAATGTCACAAATTGTTCTATGAAAATTAATGATGACAACATAGACACAATGCAATGCAACTTACTACACCTTAACTAAAGTGACATGAAATATACAATGACATGGCTACAATTCATCTCTATTACCCGTGCTTAGAACGGGTAACTCGGCTCCAAAATAAATAAAAACGACAGCCACAGGAAATCATGCTCATGATCTGCTCCTGTGTCAAACATAATCATTCATCTTGACCAATACCAAAGTCAATTCTGACAAACCACAGAGCTGTACTCATAACATTCACTACTCACACAAACAAAGATGCACACAAAAAGAGTGACATACTGCCTGTGCCCCTCAAAGATCGTCTATGCTACTGTAGTATTTTTAGCAAACAGCAGTAGGAATATTGTTGTAGTATGAGCTGGATTTCCTGTGCTATCAGTGTTTCCAGACTGGAGCGGATAGTGCAACCTGGTCCCAGTGGACTTGCACTGAGACACGTAGTCTGCAAGAGCTGCCTTTATCTTCAGAGCTTCCCCAGTAATTGCAGGACACTTGACCTTGCACATACACACTCGCAGATTGAGCATCCAGTGCATCATGATGCTAACTGGAATGTCACGCAGACTGTTGAGTATGTCACCCAAGCCTCTTTCATACATGCAATTCATGACCAAACTTGTCTAGACAATACCCAGACGAGTCATAGATGAGGAGGCAAATGTAAGAATAACTTGTACCACACATTAAAGGCACTTCAACCAAAAGCTTCTTCATAAAAAGTCCATATAATAGCCAACTGAACCTAAGTGGGCATGTTGCAAACATTTCAATATTGTATGCATCTGATCAATCTTGTGAACTTGCTACACTGTTGCCAGCATTGCTTGTAAACCACGTTGATAATGTCATTACTAGGGAGCCGAGATTCTTTTGAGGTTTTCCAAGTAAACCGTGCTCTCCAAAAGTATCATCACAGCAAGCATTCGGACAAGGACTGTTTACACCTGTGGAACAGGTCAGCCTGACTAGGTTTTTCCACAAAAGACAGCTGTCTATAATCAGCTAACTGTAATTATGCCTGAATCCCTCTAAAACTCAGCTATCATTGATAATAGAGAAGAACTCCAGGTTTCAACAGTTCTGACCACTATGGGCTGCTTGACACTGAAACGTGTCACTTTGCGGAGTCACCAAGCTTGGCTGTCTGCAGAAACCAGCTAACTACAAGGTAATTTAAGATTTGCTAGAATAATGTTAGGGGTGGGGGGTACCATTTTTTCCACAAGGTCCAAGATGCAATACGCAATATAACACTGTAGTAATGTAGAAGTAGAGGAAGTAGCACGTTATGATTTGATGCTGTATCAATACCCGTGGCAGTTTGCAATATAAGATTGGTCTGTATCTTACAGTGTATACATATTTAGTGGTATTGTTTTAGTGGTTTTTCACAATTACATCATTCTATAGGAGCTGAGGTAGAACAGGCTCTGCCTCTCCAACAATAGTATCAGTAGCTCCAGCTCAGGTTTCCCGAGTCAACTAGATTAATGGTTTTCTCAATAGTAGGACTGCTGAGCTAAACGACACATACCCTGCCTCTCTATCCATGATCAATACCACCGTGCCTGCAGTCCAAAGCAATAACTAACCTACATTTTCACTGCAGATAACAGAAGAATAAAAAAGGTAGTTACTTTCTTCCTGCTTGGAAACTGCCTTGGCACGTATTCCCAGGCTAGACATTCATCCTGTAAAATACAGTGAGTGAAGAGTTAAGACCATCCCCTCCCATTGACTTTGCTCGTACTACTAGAGGGACTGACCAGCAAAAATGTAAATGGGTGGGTCCCGGCCAATTTGTGCTGACAATAACTCAAGAACCGTTAGCTTTTATCTTGCAAGATCAGATTTCACGTGGCCATCAGCTAAGCTAGCAACCATGGGGAGAAATGTGGTACCTACCAGGTGGGTAAATACAAAAATAAAACTAAATTAAAAACTGGATAGCTTGTGTTGCTAGGAATGATACTCAAAGTTTTTGTCAGGAGTGCAAACTAGTGATGGCTACTTTAAAACCATTGGTGGACCATCAGGGCCAGCAAGACCTTCAGCGCTAGCCTAAATATTGCCAGGATACCCTTTACCAAAAATTATTCCAATCATTTATTTATATTTTGGATCCAAATGTTTTAAGCAATAAGCAGCCTTTGCAAAGGTTTGCACACTCTGAGTGCCTTCTCGTTAGTTTTGTTCCATCGCTGTCAACAATTGGTATGTCTTTAAATGCCATTATGGAGACAGTAAACCTTCAGTTCTTTCCTTATAAGTTTATCAAATATGCACAACCTACAAAACTTGAAAGATACCTTCAGACCATTTCTGACAAAAATGGACAGTTTCCTTTAACAATAGTGATAGCCAGTTTCTGGGAGAAAAACTGACATCAATTTTCTGGCCTTTTCATTTTTAATAGTGGCTCATCATCATATACTAACATTTCTTTATGTGTAACATTTACAGTGTTTGCTTAAGTGCCACCTACTCTATGCTCACTCATTCTTCTCTTCCTGAAGACCTTAGAACTGAGCATCATCTTGCCAATAAACTGACTGCAGTTTCAAAGACTATGAACGGTTGTCATCTGGTAGGAAACTTGTGCATGACGTTATGAAAAACACACTTTTCCTTTCGCCTACCAGATTAAGAGCAGTTCACCACTTAAGTTTTCCATCAGTCCAATTCCATATTTGAAAAGATTTATACAGTTTTATCATTTCAAATATTTTACTCAGATTCTCCGGTTATCAGACCTGGATGTTAACCAGTGGTCTAAGGTGAAGACTGGGTATTATTGGTACTCGTAACCTCCTGATGTTCCTTAGGTACTGCTGAAATGGTTGTCAAACATGGTTAGTTCGGGAGAGTCAGAGCAGGAACTGCATTGTGGGGAAACGGCACCTATGACATTTTGGCCATGTGGTGCATTTCTCTGGGTATGATCTCTCATGCAGGAACCTCAGTGTTGAGGACCCCAGCAAATGGAAAAGGTCAAGGGGAAGCCCACATTTCATCTGCCTACAGCAGATAGAGAACTCCTTCCAAGAAATGGGGATAGACCAGTTGTTTGTCTGGGTGGTTGCCATTCAGGACCCAAGACAGTTTGTTAAAGTGGTGGATGGGCAAAGTACAACACCAGCACATGCACCAATACCTGACCAGAGGCTTCCATATCACTCCTAAATGGATCTCTGTAAACATCCTACATGTCACAAGTCTACTTCTCTGGATTTGCATGATTAGTTACAAAGGTGCTGTAATCTTGCATGCCTTTACCAGAAGTGCAAGCCATGAAAGAGGATTAATGGAAATGTTCACGTTTCCAATTGTGTGCATGGTATTTACAGAAAAATTATTTGTGTTTTTTCGTAACATCACAGCAGAGTCGAACTGTGGGCAACCTAATGGGATTTATGAGTTTTAGTCAGACATCCAAGGCCTTACTTCCTGACCAACACATTAGCATGCTTAGGGATGAGAAATGAGAACTGAATGGAGAATGCAATTTTTTCAGTCCACTGGAATAATCAGATATCATCAATGCCTGGATGTTTTTGGGAAAGTTCCACATTGCAAAAATGCATGTTTGGCATGTCTGATATCATAGTGTGAACATCTGCAACTAGAAAGAAGGAAAACAGCTGCAATGATATTATAAACACGTCAGGCCCACATTTTTCCACAGAGAAAATTTATCAGGCATCGATAAGGAAATTGATAAAGAAATGGACCAATAACCAAAATCACTAATGGCATTGATAGATAAAATATTATCAATTACCATCCCTAAGCATACATTCTGCAGAGTCTATGCTTAAAACTGGAGGGAAAGATGAGTGGTTTAAAAATCAAGTCTTTTTGTTTGAGTTAAAAAAATAATAATAATAAATCTATGGTACTTCACAGCAACAGCCACCTGCCTGAATTGAAGGGCAACAGGAAACCGCAGTCTCCTTTGAACCCTCCATCATATCGCGGGATTTGGCCACTTACGGGGACCTCCATTTAATATATACACAGCATCACTTCACCCGGATAAATGGTGTAACGTTTTGTTTTCCGCTGCAATCACCGAAGCAATCGCAAAAAGTTTTTTTTTTTTTTTCCGGTTCCCAGTGGAGAAGAAAAGACGAAGCAAGTGGGAGACGTTGTGTTGGTAAGTCTTAGCCTACACAGCTAACCAGAGTAGCTCCGTTCTCTCCCCTGCAAAACTGCCTTGACACGTTTGAGCTCCGGATCATAAAGAAAACGGAACACATGTCCACTTTACCATCGCATCGTCACTTTTTCTTTCCATATTCACTTTGTTTGTGTGTAATTTGCCCAAAAACCCATTGAAATTGCCGTGGTTGGTCCCCCGGAAGTAGAGAAATTAAGTCATATGCGTCATATTTTACCCCTTTAGCACTCGCCCCCAAATGAGACTGTGGTCTCCTACTGCTGGCACTGCATGAGATTCTTCTCAATGTTCCCGCTCTGCACAGATATGCTTTGCCTGAAAATATTAATAGCATCTGTCGCTTAGCATGAACTGTGTAAAGTGGATGTTTCTTTAATTCTAGATTAATCATTTTAGACTTTTTTTTCATGACTAAAAGAAGCTGCATGTAAACTGCATGTCAGCTTCACTTCAGTGACCATGAGGAGTTTTGTAATAGAGCAGAAACCACTTCAGGACTAAAGCAACAGCTGAGTCAATGTGCAAGGCAGCAGTGCACTGCTTGTATTCAGTGTTTCAGAAAGACATTTCTACTGTCACCAGTGGAAAAGATCAGTAGTGCTGCCATATCATTTGTTTATAAAGCCAAAAACAGACCAAGTTGCTATTTGTCTAAGAACATAACCAGGATTTCGTAATCTCCGGCAAATGAAACAGGGTTTATAGACGTCGTTATTGCGTTTGTTTATGTAAACATGCGAGAATCACAGGCTGTCTCTCTGTTACTTTCAATGGGAGCTGCTGTGAGCTACACTCGCTTCCTGATCATGTTGTTCTGGGAGAAAGTGAAGTTTGCTCTTTAACGTCTTGATTATGGTTCTTTACAACACTGTTTGTCCTCTTTGTTCCAGACTAATATATATAATATGTCTGAAATTCGGTTTGCGTTTATTAATTTCCACACAGATTAAACGTAGCAGACACGGATTATTTGTTATAATTGTTTTCAGGGTATCATGCAGCATTCTCTTATTAACTTGATGAAAAGCATAAAAAATACATTTTTGTAGTATAATATTCATTTACAATTGTCATCATGTGGATTCTCTATGCTGTTTTGACTGCAGCGACTCTCTGGTGCGCAAGGGATTATGAGATACATCAATAGGGCGAATTGCAATATATTTACATTAAAAACCACTCGTATGTACCGGACAGAGCAGTCTGGACGTGCCCAGTCACAACGATACGAAATGAAGTTCAGCACTGACACTCACCAATTCAAGGAAAGTGCGTACCGTATTCCCTTGATTAAAAGCCTAGGCATTTATTTTTTTCAAAGCGTGCGCAGACCCAGCGTCTAAATGAGGCAGACCTTTATTCAAGGCTAGCGATTATTAACAAAATGCTGCTTGTTGCCTGTACTGTAATGTGGTGTTAAGTTTCAGACATATTCCCTGGGTGTGATGAACCAAAGACAAGTGTTTTATATCGGAGCCCTCTGCATCCCTGTGAACCCTCCCCCTAACCTGACATGCACCTGCTAAATGACAGAAACCGCAAGAGCTGTGATTTGTCACTTTTCCAGTTTCGCTCTTTCCTCTCCTGCCATATTTTAATAGTTTTTGCAGGGAGCACGCCAATTACATTTTAATTATGGATCAAACACTTTTGGGAGAAAAGTTTAAAACACGGAGTCTAAAAATTTTAAAGACACTCAAATGACCTGCAATTCATGGAGAGAAACTGCAAATACCATAATGTTAGATTAGAGGTTGATGATTGTAAAGACGTGGAGCTCTTTGAGGGACAAACTGATCCAGAAAAGGCCGCTGTTCCTGCTGAAAATTGCACTAAGACGCCCGCCAGCGCGACGGAGAACTTTAAAAGGGTCGTGCCGACGTCAACGTCATTGCATGGCCAAAGAGTTATGGAGTTGTAGAAGCATAAATCAGGCATTAGGATTTCAAGGTACCACTCCACACCAGGCTTAGAAAAAAGAGTGACTCGACAAAATGTAATGCTTTGAATGCACATAATGCCCAGCACTTATTTAAGGCAGGCATTTATTTTTTCCAGACAAAGTCTTGACCTAATCATTAAATGAGGCAGGTCCCCATTCAAGGACAAGCATTTAATCAAGGAAATATGTAAGCCTAAATGGAGCTGGCGATTCCCCGTAGAGCATTCTGTGCATCTCGACTGTAACTAATCCGTTACATACGTATAACGGATTTTCGTTTTATACATATAGTGCATTTTGATCACAATGTACAAAATTTTCTGGTCCACCTGAATCCATTACATGCGAGTTTTACTGTATAGCCTTCAATCATGAGTGAATAGTTCCCTGCAACAATGAAATGACATCTTCATAAGCTTAGAATGATCCCTTAATATCTACATCGGAAAGGGGCCCTCATGGAGGCTGCCATGTTTCACCACCACGATGATACAATAGCCCCCCCCCCCAAAAAACATTCTTGCTTCTCCTTTTGCATTTTGCAGCGTGGCCAGAAGACTGAAGAAAAAAGTTTCAGGTGTTACTCCCTCATATACTATCAATCAGTTGCTCATGCAGGCTAACAAGTTTGAGAACCCTCATTTTGTGAAATAGATCATATCTTACTGGGGACAAGAGAAGTCAATGGAGCATGAATCCCTGTCACCAGAGAAGTGAAAACTGGAAGAGAAGCAAAATCATGATGGCAGCAGTATATGTAGCCTGTAACCTCTCCACTAGATGGCACTAAATCCTACACACTACAGCTTTACGAAGTCAAATGAAAAACAAATGAGAGTGTAGTAAAGTTTATTCCAGCATTACCTAATGCCAGGTTCACACAGCAAGATAATTAGGCATATTTCAGACCCGATCTACCCTTCCGACAATCTTAAGGATGCCCCGACCATCGTGATGGCGCTAAAGATCTAAAGATAATCTATCAAATATTCCTGACATGTGTGGTGTGTTAAGCGCACTCTAGTCTGCTCGGAGCGCTCAGACCGTAAATCGGAGATATTCAACATGTAGTATCTAAGTTTGGGATTTCCATTATAAAACATGTAGAGTATGTATTTTGTCTTCCTATAGTAAGCAAGCAGGGTGAACTTTAGATAGATACCTAAAACATATTACATCATAGCTTCTGTTTCTATAATAAAATAACCATATTTATAGCTTAGCCAACTAGCTATAATTGAATTTAATTTTACTACAAGTCTACAGACTAGGTATACTACAATCTTCTCCTCTATGAATATTTAGGTTTTAGAACTCCTATAATATTATGTAGAACTATATTTCTTGTATATGTTGTTCATTACCCTGATTGTGTAAATATCACATATACATGCTGTCCATTTTCTTGAGCCACTTAGGTAGGTAGGGAGAGTTCCCATGGGATAAAAAAAGCTTTTCAACCTACCATTCCTGGTTCTCAAGACCAGGCACCTAAGTGGGTCTACTCTACTCTATTCTACGCTTCTTTTTTTAGATATACCTTAGTATACACTAGTAGAGTTCTACCTTAGAATTGGAATGTATTATAGAAGACATACCTTACTGAATTTTCATGTTGGATTGTCTTTGCCCGATAGCGCTGCATGTGTGGTGTCCCCCTGACCACAAACGAGCACACAGCCTGCTGAATGTGACATGTAGCCAATCAGAAAGCGAGGTGACGGACGCACGGAGCAGAATCCAAAATCAAAACAGTTGTCATGGTGCACCAGGAAGCCCGGTGGTCACTCCGTCTCCACTCCTTTAAACAACGCCTTTACTTTTTCTTTTTGTCGCATTTTTTCCTCTGTTAGAAACAGTCCACAAACTATTTACGTTGCTTCTTCCTCGTTTACCAAGTTTGTTTACTCTGAAGTAGGGCTGCCACAACTAGTCGACTAGTCACGACAACGTCGACTAATGAAACCGTCGACAACTAATTTAGTAGTCGATGAGTCGTTTATTTTATTTAAGTCTTTTTCTCTCAATTCATAGTTTTAGGCAGCGAGCCATCCTGCCATCATTTGGATGTTCAAACTTGGATAAGACGGCCGATTAAAACAGTGGCCGTCTTGTTCAAAGCCGTTTAAAATGCGCAATTTACCGGAGGAGGTGTGTGTGTGTGTGTGTGTGTGTGTGTGTGTGTGTGTGTGTGTGTGTGTGTGTGTGTGTGTGTGTGTGTGTGTGTGTGTGTGCGCGCGCACACGGAGTCAACTCACTGCAGACTGCGAACGGAGGCACGAGACGTTACATTTTGCTGAGAACCATCAGTGCACGTGACACAGCGAGCGCAGAGCAGAGAGAGGATTTTAACCCGAGTGAACATGTTAAAAAAAAAAAACATGTGGAACTGCCTTTACTTTTCTCTGCTCTCTCTACCGGTGTTTTTCTGATGGCACCATCCTGTTCACACAATGTGCGCATTGTATACTGAATTTATGAGATCTTGAGATGTAATAAATGGTCAAATATCCTTAAAACATCCTTAAAAAAGTGAGAATATATAAATGAACTGAGGAAAAATTACACATTCATGGGTTAAAAAAACCCTGCTGTGGAGAAGTTGATGTTCAGAGGCACAGATCACAAAATGCAGGTGAGAACTCTCAACTTTAACAGCTGTCATTTTCCAAAGGTATTTATTTGTTCAATCTTAAGTTTAATGTAGTGTTCAAGCACAAAACGTGACGAGGAGAAAGAAAAATGACTTTTGAAAATGACTTCATCGCACTAAAATGAACTGGAGTCAGAATAAAAATACAAGCTGCTGATTTTTGTTATTTTTCAAAGTTATTATAAGCTGCAGTTACAACCCCTGGCAAAAATTATGGAATCACCGGCCTCGGAGGATGTTCATTCAGTTGTTTAATTTTGTAGAAAAAAAAAGCAGATCACAGACATGACACAAAACTAAAGTAATTTCAAATGGCAACTTTCTGGCTTTAAGAAACACTATAAGAAATCAGGAAAAAAAATTGTGGCAGTCAGTAACGGTTACTTTTTTAGACCAAGCAGAGGGAAAAAAATATGGAATCACTCAATTCTGAGGAAAAAATTACGGAATCATGAAAAACAAAAGAACGCTCCAACACATCACTAGTATTTTGTTGCACCACCTCTGGCTTTTATAACAGCTTGCAGTCTCTGAGGCATGGATTTAATGAGTGACAAACAGTACTCTTCATCAATCTGGCTCCAACTTTCTCTGATTGCTGTTGCCAGATCAGCTTTGCAGGTTGGAGCCTGGTCATGGACCATTTTCTTCAACTTCCACCAAAGATTTTCAACTGGATTAAGATCCTATGTGTCTTTTTGCAAGGAATGTTTTCACAGTTTTCACTCTATGGCAAGATGCATTATCATCTTGAAAAATGATATCATCCCCAAACATCCTTTCAATTGATGGGATAAGAAAAGTGTCCAAAATATCAACGTAAACTTGTGCATTTATTGATGATGTAATGACAGCCATCTCCCCAGTGCCTTTACCTGACATGCAGCCCCATATCATCAATGACTGTGGAAATTTACATGTTCTCTTCAGGCCGTCATCTTTATAAATCTCATTGGAACAGCACCAAACAAAAGTTCCAGCATCATCACCTTGCCCAATGCAGATTCGAGATTCATCACTGAATATGACTTTCATCCAGTCATCCACAGTCCACTGTTGCTTTTCCTTAGCCCACTGTAACCTTGTTTTTTTTCTGTTTAGGTGTTAATGATGGCTTTCGTTTAGCTTTTCTGTATGTAAATCCCATTTCCTTTAGACGGTTTCTTACAGTTCGGTCACAGACGTTGACTCCAGTTTCCTCCCATTTATTCCTCATTTGTTTTGTTGTGCATTTTCGATTTTTGAGACATATTGCTTTAAGTTTCCTGTCTTGACGCTTTGATGTCTTCCTTGGTCTACCAGTATGTTTGCCTTTAACAACCTTCCCATGTTGTTTGTATTTGGTCCAGAGTTTAGACACAGCTGACAGTGAACAACCAACATCTTTTGCAACATTGCGTGATGATTTACCCTCTTTAAAGAGTTTGATAATCCTCTCCTTTGTTTCAATTGACATCTCTCATGTTGGAGCCATGATTCATGTCAGTCCACTTGGTGCAACAGCTCTCCAAGGTGTGATCACTCCTTTTTAGATGCAGACTAACAAGCAGATCTGATTTGATGCAGGTGTTAGTTTTGGGGATGAAAATTTACAGGGTGATTCCATAATTTATTCCTCAGAATTGAGGGAGTCCATATTTTTTCCCTCTGCTTGGTCTAAAAAGTAACCGTTACTGACTGCCACAATTTTTTTTTCCTGATTTCTTATAGTGTTTCTTGAAGCCAGAAAGTTGCCATTTGAAATGACTTTAGTTTCGTGTCATGTCTGTGATCTGCTTTTTTTCTACAAAATTAAACAACTGAATGAACATCCTCCGAGGCCGGTGATTCCATAATTTTTGCCAGGGGTTGTATATGTTTTTATTTCAAAGTGAGTTACCGCTTAGTTTATTCTGATTTATTTAAACAGAAAATAAGGGGAGCCAAGTCAGCCTGCATTGTTCTGTTCAGTTTATATCAAAGTTTTCCGGCATGTCTGAGTATTTTTTCCTTCTTTATAGGAGTTTGTGTTTACATTTGCTCCACAAAGTTTTAAAACTAGGGCTGGGCAACGTTAACGCGTTAACGTTGCGTTAATTATTGAGGTCATTATCGCCGACAATTTTGTTCCTCCCCGTAGCGCTGCGGGGTTTTTTTTGTTTGTTTGTTTTTTTAGCCTTATATGACTGTTGTTCGTTGCCTTTGATTTTGAAAGCGTCAGTCGGGAGCGAGCTTATGTTGCTGCTTCCTGCTGATAGCTGAGATCACACAAAACGACACAAGGATCGAGAAATGCACAACAAAACAAAATGCAGAAAGACGCCGAACTTTTGAATGGACATTTCGGTACAAAGTTCTACAGGATCAGGCCCGGATTAAGAAAATAATTAGACCGATGCAGCTGCATAGGTCTAATTTTTTTACGCATCGTTTGTCATCGGTAAAAAAAAAAACTTGAATAATCCCGAATAGTGCCGAACGTGTCCCCGCGGTGAACACAGCTTTTCGGTGGTTTTCATGTCAACCTATAGTCCATAAATTATACGGATTTTTCCAAGTTTCAGAGTCATACGACGTACAAATAATGTCGGATATTCAGGGTTTGGTCTGTAATCAACCATTTCTGCAGCGCGGCTCCACTTTGAAACCATGAACCATTGAAGCAATGCTTCGATCCAGTAGCTCGTTGGTTCTTTGATTCACTGCTCTTCAGAAACGGCAAGTCCGCTTCTTAACCCCTCGCAAAGCCATTAAAATATCGTCAATCCCTTTTGTGTGGATTAAAGTCACTAACTGGGACTCTTGTCTTGTTGCTGTCAAGAAACGAGAATCGTCCTCCATTCCGTTCACACAGCTCGAAACACTGCGCAGCCGAGACAGAGTCCGGTCGGAATTAATAACTTCAAAATGAATCGCTGCTTTAAATAAAATGACACCTCTTTCCAAATGTGGTAATACAGAGAAGAAACTACAATCGACTAAAACGTTTTTTTCCCTCACAAAATGAAACGTGCTGTATGTTCTTTTCAAATTACATCCTGAAGTGAAGCAAGAATTCAGCTCAGATATATGGAAACACATTCATGCCAATAATACCTGAAAGGAAATGCTTTTGACAAAAACTACAGATTTTGTTTATTCCTATTTATGTCCAGAGATCAAGGATTCACCATGTAGAGTTTATGTCCAAAGTTTAAGGATCCAGTGACCAATTTCATATTTATTTACTTTAAGACTCAATAAAATGTTCAATTTCAATTCAATTTAATCGGCATATAAAGTACCAAATCACAACAAAATCTAAAAATACTAAAACAAATACATCACAATTGTGCACATATCAAATTGTGGTATGTGTACAATTGTGATATATTTGTTTTAGTACATTTAGTCATGGACATGAATATTGTTACCTGCTGGACTGTTTCTAATTTTGAATGGTATCAATGGAAAATGTCTGTGAAGTGTCTGTATCTCAATATATTATTAAGAATATATGCAGTGAAATTTTTATTGATTTTTCAATTGAAAAATCATATATAGATTCAGGTATAAGTGAAAGATTTGGGCAATAAAAAATCTCCTTTTAACAGTGGAATATCCGGATAAAATGCTGAAACCGACTTCTTCTGAAACTTCTCTGTTCTCTCACGACGTCCTGGATCAATACAGCCTGAAATGTGGAGGTTTTCAGCTTGAAACAGGCTGACGACGGCGCCTGAGAGCGCTGCACGATGTCTCGCTCCGTGGGAAGTCCTTAAAGCGACAGTATCACCTCAAAATCTCTCATCAGCCGTTAAAATTTTCACCGAAAACCAGCTTAATTTTTCGAACCGTGTCCACTTCGATGTGTCTCACAGGTTTAGAAAAAATTTTGATCAAACAAAGCGCCAGTCTCTCAGCAACTTCTCAGACAAAGGAATTCCGACGAGGGGCTGGACGACTCCTCCCACAAGGAGTGCTCACAGGCGAATGACATCACCGACAGGCGTGGAAAAACTCACGCATGCGCACGAGGGTTCAAGCATGTCTGACGTAAAAACATGAATGAAATCCATATAGTTTTTGAAAAAAAATAAAAAGGACCTATACTTTATGGACAGCCCTCGTATATTAAAAGAAGTGTGACAGTGTATGTTGCACACGAATAAAATAAGGATTATTGAATAACAAGACGCGTATGATTTTTATTTTATCATTGGGCAAAAATGCATCTGTCAGATTTTCACTCTAGATCCAGCCCCGAGGATGGCGCATTGGAGAAAAGCAAAGTTACCTGTAATCATTGCAACGCAGAATTTGCATTTCACCGAAGCTATACAAGTCTCAGGTACCACCTCAATGGTTACTGTTTTTTTATTTATTTATTTTATAGATTCTCATTTTGATATGAAACAGGATAACAAATGACCTGCCAGTGGTTTTATATTTGATTTCATTAAAGTGTTTCAGTTGAAATTTACATTTTCAAATATATGCAACGTTCATTTACATTTTCAAATAAAACTGCTTTTAAGCGGCTTTTGAATTCATTTTTGGGTTTCACATATACCATGCAATTAATCATGATTAATCACAGAAAGTCATTGAGTTGATGCGATTAAGATTTTTTTATGTTTGCCCACCCCTATTTAAACACAATAAAATGTTCACACTTTTCTCTCTAGCAGTTCTGTAATTTCAGAAATGCAGCAGAAACAACCACAAATCAGAAAAAGTTGGGACTATAAGTAAAATGAAGACAAAAATAAAAATGTTGCACTATTCCCAGTTTCTCCATTCAAGAAGTCAAAAGTTCTTCCAGAGTTGTGTCTTTGTGGCTTCCCTCACTTTTCTCCTTCCAGCATGGACATTTAGTTTTTGAGAACTGCCTACCTGATACAGATTTACTATAAAGTACCACAGTGGTTGTATTTCTGAATGATTGATGTAAATGAAGTCTAAGAAACAGTCACTGATTTGGAAATGTTCATGTTTTCATCCCGACATTTCTCGGAAAATGCTGTAGGCCTTAATTTAGGAAATTATGTATGATCTGACTAGTCGACTAATCGCAAAATAATCGTTGACTAGTCGACTATCGAAATAGTCGTTTGTGGCAGCCCTACTCGAAGTCATGTTTAATCTCGAGAGGTTTTGTGAGATTTCCCATCTGACCTGGGAATGTTCGTGAGTGAAATCTGTTTGTGTGTGGTGTGTTGTCTTTACCGTGTGGCTGCACACACTGTACGACCAAAACTGTTAGACCTATAATTTTTTTTAATCTCCATCTGTGGGGTCACTCAGGTGTTGGAAAGCTACAGATAATTTTAAAATCTTGCCGTGTGAACCAGGCATAAGGAGAAGAGACCAGAATCTACAGGGAAGATGTGACTGGGTGCTTCTATCTGATAAAGGTTTAAGCTACAAAGTATGGAGTCCAGTCTCTGCTACATTAATTAATGAATTTCCAGAAAGACCAAATAACATCACAAAAAAAAAAACAATCCAATACAGCCAACTTTGTATGGTGTAGCTGGACCAAAGCAGCTACCATGGAAATACTTAATTACATTTGCACTCTGTAAAATATAAAAGTGCAGGCATTTTGACTGAGCTCTTTGTGAGTTGACTTCGCTGGCTCATTAAAAGGAGGCAGTGAGTCATTTCTGTGCCTCTTACGGAAACGGGGTTCATCCGTAAATCTAAGCACACACTGTTCATACTCTTCACTTGTATTTAGGAGGAACAGGGACCAACACAACTTACACTTTATCGAACAGAAAGGAAGAATTTCTTTTTGCAAAAGCACCATCAACACTGATGCCAGATGACGTTTTGGGTTTTTTTGGGGGGGGGGGTTTGCGTTTGCTTGTTTTGCTTTTTGTTTTGTTTTTTGACTGAGCCATTGCAGGCCACAAAGCTCAACAATTCACTGGTCTAGTAGGTCTTCAGAGAAATTTGGTCTGATGGGCCAAAGTCTCCAAGTTCAGAATTTGACATGTCCACAGGCCCACCTGCACATATTCTGTCTTCTGTCAGAAAACAAGTCAGTTTTGAAGGCAGCCAAAAAGCTTTGTGTAAGAAGTTGAAAAGGGAAGAGGAGCACCTGACGACAAAAAAAAAATCATGCTAATTCACTTCCACAGCACCATAATTTAATGTTGACTGGTCAGCTGTGCTGTCTGTGCATGAGTCAGCTGGTTGATTTCCTCTCTGTGGCTAACAGCGGTCAGTTTGCAAAGTGCTTTGGTGCACTAAATGAACAGCTTTAATCACAGTGAAACAATGTGTAAAACATTAATTTCAGCAAACACACAACCCAGGTCACAGTTTCTTTTGATATCTCACTGGAGAGATTTAAGATGCTGTGGTAACAGGCTGAAAACTTTCGGCTTTCTTCTACACTGTACTTTGGGTACTGAATGTAGCAATGACCAGAGTGGCAAAACTATAAAAGCCACAGGGGCCTTTATAGTTTTCATATATAGCCAAGATTATTAAAGATATGACAGAATAGTTTATTTGCTACCAATGACTCATTTTCAGCTACATGTGTGTTAGATGTTTTTAAGCCAATCTTGTGTACAACTGATGAGGCTTTTGATCTTATTTTGAATTATGACCCAATGGACAAGTTCAGTGAATCTGATGATTCCGAAAGGTGTTCAGAAATTATCCATGAAACAAGTAATACAATATTGCTTCACATTACTGGTTAACTTGGTACATGTTTTAGGATTTTACTGTTTGCTTATCTTATAGCTTGAGTAACTGATACTGTTTTATTGTGTCCAGTTGCTTTAGTTTGTCCTTTTTAAATCATGAGGCGCTCTTACAGACTATGCTTTTGGCCACTGCGTGAATCTAACTTTTGGACCGGTTTGATAGTTGCTGTTTAACAGCAACTGTGGTTTTATTAAGTTACTGTTTTATTGTTGCATCAACCCAGTACAACACTGCAAGAATCTAGTGTATTTCATATCTGTGATATGACTGTCAGAAACCACTTCTACAATATTTAGATAGAAACACTGGCGCATAACATGTAAAAGTTGTAAATCATGCCGAAATATTTATTTATTTATAATTTTCATGAATTTACAGGTTTACTGTTTTTATTCCATTTTTTGCCGTTTGTGGAAAATGCTGTTCAATTTGAACTTTAAAAAAACAAAAAAAAAAAAAATCATGCTAATTCACTTCCACAGCACCATAATTTTAATGTTGACTGGTCAGCTGTGCTGTCTGTGCGTCAGTCAGCTGGTTGATTTCCTCTCTGTGGCTAACAGCGGTCAGTTTGCAAAGTGCTTTGGTGCACTAAATGAACAGCTTTAATCACAGTGAAACAATGCATAAAACATTAATTTCAGCAAACACACAACCCAGGTCACAGTTTCTTTTGATATCTCACTGGAGAGATTTAAGATGCTGTTGGTAACAGGCTGAAAACTTTCGCTTCTTCTACACTGTACTTTTGGGTACTGAATGTAGCAATGACCAGAGTGGCAAAACTATAAAAGCCACAGGGGGCCTTTATAGTTTTCATATATAGTCAAGATTATTAAAGATATGACAGAATAGTTTGCTACCAATGACTCATTTTCAGCTACATGTGTGTTAGATGTTTTTAAAGCCAATCTTGTGTACAACTGATGAGGCTTTTGATCTTATTTTGAATTATGACCCAATGGACAAGTTCAGTGAATCTGATGATTCCGAAAAGGTGTTCAGAAATTATCCATGAAACAAGTAATACAATATTGCTTCACATTACTGGTTAACTTGGTACATGTTTTAGGATTTTACTGTTTGCTTATCTTATAGCTTGAGTAACTGATACTGTTTTATTGTGTCCAGTTGCTTTAGTTTGTCCCTTTTAAATCATGAGTGCTCTTACAGACTACGCTTTTTGGCCACTTTTGGACCGGTTTGATAGTTGCTGTTTAACAGCAACTGTGGTTTTATTAAGTTATTGTTTTATTGCTGCATCAACCCAGTACAACACTGCAAGAATCTAGTGTATTTCATATCGTGATATGACTGTCAGAAACCATTTCTACAATATTTAGATAGAAACACTGGCGCATAACATGTAAAAGTTGTAAATCATGCTGAAATATTTATTTATTTATTTATTTATTATATTTCATGAATTTACAGGTTTACTGTTTTTATTCCATTTTTTGCCATTTGTGGAAAATGCTGTTCAATTTGAACTTTTTTTTTTTTTTTTTAAATGGTAATTCTTGGTGTAAATAAATAAATAAAACCGCTTTGGCACATAGCATAGGGAAAATGGTGCAAAATGAAATAACTTTTTAATTATCAGAATGAACACAATGTTTGGACAATTGTATCAGTTGTGCAAAGTAAATGTGTATTCAGGAGTAAAAAGCCTTTAATTTTGATTATGTCATTTTGACACAAAAATCACAGGCCTTAAAGCAAATATGCTTTAAATGAAATATCCCGGGGAAGAACCAGGACACGCTGGAGGGACTACGTCTCTCGGCTGGCTTGGGAACGCTCCCGGAGGAGCTGGGGGAGGTGTGTGTGGATCGGGAGGTCTGGGCGGCTTTGCTTGAGCTGCTGCCCCCGCAACCCGACTCCAGATAAAGCGCAAGAAAATGGATGGATGGATGAAATTTGTTTACTTATGTGAGTTCCATATTGGCCAATAGATTAGCACAGGGATCCAAATGTAGTAGCTTTTTGTTTAACTTTATTTATGATTTGTTTTAATGATTACTAGATTATTCATTATTTATGATTTATGTTGTTCTATGTTTCTAATTAATAATAATTCTGACTTTTTACTGCCAAAATGTGGGTGTGTCTATTTCAGCAGACTGTGACACCAACTCCTGAATTGGTATCATCTTGTGTTACTTGACATATTTGAAGAAAAAAAAATACTTCTGAAACATATTGGACCTTTGCAAAGGAAAGGACACACATACTACAAGTTCTGTCTTAGAATTTTAAATACAGGTTTTAAGGTTTTCCCCCTCACCTGTGACAAAACTAAACTCCACTCTGTCTTGACATGCAACAGGAGCCTAAACAGACAGAATTACAAACATTTTCTTACAAACATTAACATCCTTTTAACCAAATACTTGATTAATCTTAAAAACAATTTGTAGAATGTAAAATATAAAATAGTTGCAGCCCTAGTTTGAACACTATTGCTAACAAAAGCACACACGTGTGTGTGCTAAAGTTTTTGTCTTGACGATTCATACATGGCTTTACCTTTATTGCAAGTGGAGTGACACAAAAATAGCATTTTAAAGGCCAAAGTCCTTTAACCAGACATTCCAGATTTAAATTATAGTGTGGCGTTCGCGTGTTACAACTTGCTTTTAACTCAGCAAGTGAAGCAAAAAGTCAAACTTGCACACCACACATCCTTGCACACAAGTGCAGTTCAGATTTCTCCTATAAATCCTTTCAACCCCCAGACACACACTAGATAGTATTCACTGATATGAAAACAAACCTGCAGTACAGAGCAGTGCATGTCATTAGCACAACTTCAAAACTAGCCCTCTTTTCAAACACCCAGGAAAGAGTAACACAGTATGTGCTCCCTGACAGTTCCATCACAATTACCTGCTGTCTGTCAGGCAAGGACATGACAAATCAAATTTAATTCCTTTGATCACCAAAGTGTTAAATGCATGCGCCCGATTAGGCGCACACTATAAACTGTGACTGACCAAATCTCAAATAATACACTAAAAATGCAATAAATGAACAAGCTGATGAATTTATAAGATTTAAAATTGCCTGTGTGAATTCTGCTTTCAAACTTCCCATGAAGCACATCTGACGTCACTAGCAGAAGTCTGCGCTTCACTCCAAAGCACGGCCACCCGGCGCCTCTGATAGTCATAAAAGGTGTTGGCGCGTTCAGCATGGAAATGTGTTGTAGGTACAAAGTACAAAAGAAGCCATTACTGATCAACAGAATAAAGTGGTTGCTGAAAATAAGGAAAACAAACCAGTTAGGCAAGAGATCTTTAGAGCTGAAAAATCAAAGGTCTTTGCTAAGACAACTGATTCATTCAACAGCAGCATGTTGTGGAGCGTAAATAGCATTATAACACAAACCCCTAGTTGAGATTAAAACTAAAATAGCCTAAATGTTACTTCAAAGCCTGGGAAATGTCATTCTGTCTTGTTCAGTCAGTTGCTGTGGACTGCTCACACCTGTGTTTTGTCCTGTGCTGGTACAGTCAAGACTGTTTATCCTCTGTTCACACAGCTGTCCACTCATTAGCAACCAGCGTTCGTCTAACTTCAGAATAAAACTCCAAGTGACACTAATCCACTGATACTAGTGTCCTCTCAAGCACATACACATTGGGCTTTGATCCATTTTGTAGTGTTTAAAAAAGGCTATTCTGTGTGTGCAAAAGCAAAGCTGAAAATGACAGTGAAGGGTACATCGGTACACTACTTTACTTACTTATACTACTATTGGTATCCTACTTTTGAACAAAAGAACTGTCCCACTGACAGGTGAAAGAAGTGTACTGCATTCTCAAAATTTGAACATTTGAGGACCCGAGTGCCGACACGTGGTACCCGAACAGACGTGAAAAGAACAGAGCCAAGAGTGATGACAGAAGGACATCACGCCACCTAATACAAAACTTCAACAATAACTTCTTTCCCTAAAATTTCCCATTGCTAATAATTACTAACAACTCAAGAAGTACAACATTTCCCTGTGTTGGTGTGTACTTTGATGCACCACGTCACACGCAAAAAAGCAACTTTGTGCTGCCTACAAAACATCCAGACACGTCCGTGTGTGTCATACAAGATGGCGACAAAAAGACTGCATAAATGAGTATCATGTCCGCTCTAGTCCTTTTTTGTTGATGTTGCTTTTTGGGCTTCTATTTCTGCGCATCATTTGTACTCATAGGTTGGAATTTCAGTTATGCCCCAGGAACGCACAGTGAAATCGGAATTTCAACTCCTTCAAACCTCCACATAGCTCGAACCGTGCACACAGCACTGCCCTACTGCTATCTGTGGACATGTTGCTTGGGTAATTTTAGCATTATATACTGTGGCATGTGTTGCTACCAACTGGCGCCACTAATACCATGTAACCCAGCTGATGATGCTAGCAACAAGTGGGTACAATGCACTGCAAACACAGCAGCAAATTATACGCAACATATATTGTTAAGGTAACTGTAAACGTGTCTGTAGGTTATTACTACGGTGGTCAAGCAACACCCTGACCTTAATACGAGGTCTGTTAGAAAAGTATCGGACCTTTTTATTTTTTTTAAAAACCATATGGATTTGAATCACGTGTGATTGCATAGCCAAGCTTGAACCTTCGTGCGCATGCATGAGTTTTTTCACGCTTGTCGGTTGCATCATTCGCCTGTGAGCAGGCTTTGTGTGAGCAGTGGTCCACCCCTCTCGTCGTTTTTTTATTGCGAATAAATGTCTGAACGATTTGGAGCTTTGCTGCATCAATTTTTTTCCAGAAACTGTGAGAGACCTCCAGGTGGACACCGTTCGGAAATTAATAAAGCGGCAGTAACACTCCTTAATCTGTATAATCCCCATAAAAATCATCCTTGAAAGCCATATTAATTTTCCGAACGGTGTCCACCAGGAGGTCTCACAGTTTCTGGAAAAAAATTGATGCAGCAAAGCTCCAAATTGTTCAGACATTTATTCGCAATAAAAATACGACGAGAGGGGTGGACCAGTGCTCACACAAAGCCTGCTCACAGGCGAATGATGCAACCGACAGGCATGAAAAAACTCACGCATGCGCACGAAGGTTCAAGCTTGGCTGATGCAATCACAAGTGATTCAAATCCATATGGTTTTGAAAAAAATAAAAAGGTCCGATACTTTCTAACAGACCTCATACACCAAATCTTACAGAGACATACGAACTGACAGAATAACCAAAGCAAGAAAAAATAAGTCTCGTTCTCACCATCAAGAATCGAACCTCAGTCTCCCAAACCAGGCGAGGGTACTTACTGCTATACTAACAAGGAGTTAGCAACAAGCACAGAATCACAGAACATCAATTTCTGCATCTGCCATAAGCATAGCCCCAAGATTTAAAGTGTAACCACTTCCGCACCATCAGATCCCTGTTGGATTTTATTTATTTATTTATGCATTCTATACAAGAAATCCTTGGAGGTGTCAGCTTATTTTCCAACTTGCAATGCATTTCATCAGGTGTGAAATCATTTGGAGCCACAGTTTATGATTGCTAAGGTAAATTGAATGCAGCATGTGTTTACATGCAGGATAAATTTTGACTTGCGCCCCCCAATTAAAATAGAAAACTCTCGAACCGCCCCTGGTGAAACACACAAACACACAGTTGTTTGTAAAAGCCTTGAAGAGAGCAAAGGAGTGGGACTGAATCCAAAGAAGTTTAAATGATTAAAATTTGACACTTCAGATATCCATCTTGGTGTTTAGTTGCTTAATCCGCCTGTAACCATTAATGCGGCACTTTTGCAGCCCAGTGTGAGTACTGGTGACAGACTACTCACCCAGCAGCAGCAGTTTCACTTCTTTGCTGCCTTCTCTCCATCTTCTCGGAGGTTTTTATCGATCATTTTAGACCTCTCGGCCGCGGCTTTATCTTCCTGACTAACCGTACAGCCCATGTTTCCCAGTGCGCGCTTCAGGACTGCTGCTTAGTGGGAAATATATCACCCAGAAATAAAGGAGCGGCCGAAAGCCCTTATTTTTTAAAAAGGAAAAAACAAAACAAGGCTTAAAGTTGAGCAAGACTACTTCCCTTTTTGGCGAGTGGTGACAAAAAATGACGAAGTCTGTTCAGCCGAGAGCAAAACTACAGTCATCAAATCCAAGTATTTCTTCCCAGCGACGTGAACTGGATTTCAACAAAATTCCTAAACACTCGTCCGGTCAATTTACGAACATCGGCGGAGATTTCCGAAGATTAGACAAGTTGCCAGAGAAGAGAGGAGGTCGAAAATGTCAACTTTTTGAAATAGTAGCGTTTTAGCAAATCTGGCAGTTCCGACAGTAGACCATGGCACGCAAACGGGCCACGAAGTAGAGCAAAAATAAAAGTATTCCAGCTGTTGAAAAGCGAGCGCGTGGAAATTCCTGCTACCAGCAACCTACTGGACGCACTTAGCAAATTCTCAAAAGCTTTTTAATTTGCTGTTTCTCATAGAGTTTATGGTAGCAGCCCCGCAACCTTTCCTCAGCGTTGAGATTTTCACGTAGGAAGCCACACCCGTCGCAGCCGCCGTGAAGCTCCCACAACGAGACAGCGCCGCCAGCACCCACCCGCCTCCACAGCAGAACGGCGGCGTCACAGAAAACGAAACGCCCACTCAGCGTGCCTCATGGGAAATGTAGTCAAATCCGAAAGCTGCTTTTGCCGTTATGAAATATACAACACTGCTATCTAATGCTATCGACTACATGTTCCATGCACATTATCTATAGAGGGTTTTCATGTGACGTATCTGTCACGTCATTTTGTGTCCCGCGGCCATTCTGGACTATGAAGCGGTGGCGCTGTGATACACTTCGTGCATTTGGCGAACAATTGCAGAATGTTTCAAAGTCGGTGTTAAGAAGCCTCACGGCACCGGGTCGCTGTGAGAGATCCGCCGCTAACAGAAATCACTGCTCCCAGAATTTTATTTTATTTTATTCGGCATAAAAGTATATAACAATACATAAAAATACTGCCGAGAGAACACAAGAACACTTCCAATACGG
Source organism: Thalassophryne amazonica (assembly GCF_902500255.1). Classification (NCBI taxonomy): domain Eukaryota; kingdom Metazoa; phylum Chordata; class Actinopteri; order Batrachoidiformes; family Batrachoididae; genus Thalassophryne; species Thalassophryne amazonica. The sequence continues at coordinate 67,929,568 of NC_047105.1, read as the reverse complement.
ATGCTTATTTACATTGTGGTCCTTGAGCACCGAGCTGCTGATCCACAAGCTGCCCTTCTAGCGCCTGGTGAGAGAAATCGCTCAGGACTTCAAGACCGACGTCCGTTTTCAGAGCTCCGCTGTGATGCTCTGTAGGAGGCCGGTGAGGATGACCTGGTCAGCAGCTTCCTAGTTCACAATATCGCAGTGTGACACTGTCGGCCAATTTGTTACATTAACACTAAACTCACTATCTGGTATAAGATATGGATCCACTGAACCAACTGCTACACATCTACGAGGTCTGTCAATAAAGTATAGGTCCTTTTTATTTTTTCAAAAACTATATGGATTTCATTCATGTTTTTACGTCAGACATGCTTGAACCCTCGTGCGCATGCGTGAGTTTTTCCACGCCTGTCGGTGACGTCATTCGCCTGTGAGCACTCCTTGTGGGAGGAGTCATCCAGCCCCTCGTCGGAATTCCTTTGTCTGAGAAGTTGCTGAGAGACTGGCGCTTTGTTTGATCAAAATTTTTTCTAAACCTGTGAGGCACATCGAAGTGGACATGGTTCGAAAAATTAAGCTCGTTTTCGGTTTAAATTTTAATGGCTGATGAGAGATTTTGAGGTGATACTGTTGCTTTAAGGACTTCCCACGGTGCGAGACGTCGCGCAGCGCTCTCAGGCGCCATTGTCAGCCTGTTTCAAGCTGAAAACCTCCACATTTCAGGCTCTATTGATCCAGGACGTCGTGAGAGAACAGAGAAGTTTCAGAAGAAGTCGGTTTCAGCATTTTATCCGGATATTCCACTGTTAAAGGAGATTTTTTTTAATGAAAGACGTGCGGACGGATTGCAGCGTCGGCTCGCAGCCGCCGTGACGCTCCTCCACAGGAAAAACACCTGTGTTGGAAGCCTTAAGGACAAGTTGGAACATGTCCAGCTGTCTCATATACTCACTCCACTGAAAGCCATCAAAAGCCGCCTGGATTTTACAAATGGTTATCAACACGGAGGTGTTTTTCCTGTGCCGCCGCACCGCGCCGGCTGCGTCCCGACGCACGGACCCATCCGCACGTCTTGGGCCCCTCCCCAATCAGACCGGGAGTGACATGTTTAGCCGCATGTTCTCCTTGAATTGCTGGCTGTCTGAGTGGTGTCCAAAAAATTAGGTGGGCTTCATAGATAATTGGCAAAGCTTCTGGGGAAAACCTGGTCTTGTTAGGAGAGACGGCATCCATCCCACTTTGGATGGAGCAGCTTTGCCTTTGATTGCTGGATTGACCTGCATAGGATTGTCATGTGACAATCCTATGCTGTCGCTTTTCCTCAGATTTCTACAGCCAATTTGTTAACACTAACAGCAACACTAACCCTGATCCACAGGACTTGAAATTGTTATAGTGTATAGAAATATTTCTTCTACTTCTACTTCTCGTACCTTACTTATAGAATTCATGTTTTGGGATACATCTTCCGTATCTGGAGACACTTTGAAATATCCGTAGTTCTGCTAGGCCAATGCGACACAAAAAGGGGCGTGGCTAGCAGCAACTCCTTTCCTTTTAAAGGAGCAGGGGCATAACAGAATGTTTCTTTGTGATATGAAAATTGTGATTTTTTTTTCTTTTCAAATAATGCATAACCACTGTTTTAGACTACTTTTAAACAGCCATGGGCAGTGCAATTTTTACATCTTAGTTTACACTGTAAATAACATGTCTATTGTTGTCTCTTGCACCTTATTGCGCTTATATCTTATTTTTATTTATTTTATCTTTTATATTTAATCTTTGCTGCTACTGACTGGTTGTCACCAATGAAGTTTCGTTGTTTATTACAATGACAATAAAGTCTCTCTTATCTCTCTTGTCTTATCTTACATCCCAGTTTTAGTAATTGTTTTTAAGATACTTGGTGTATTTTCTTGCTTACAAAAAAAACAATATCCTATTGTTCTTTAAAACTTTACAAGCCAAACATAAACTGAAAACAAATTACGCCAAAAAATAAAAAGTTAGTTTGACATATACTGGTGTTTGAAATCACTTGGTTGCACTGAAGACATCATCAGACACCAATGCTGCTTTGCCAAGCTTCCACTCATAATCAGGTGACTGACTTGGCCATTGCAGAACATTCCATTTGTTTGTCTACACACAAAAAAAGAAGAAGGAAAAAAGACAGAATAGTCTCGGTGTGATTCAGATCACTGTCCAATGGCAATATGAATGTAACGATGCATTTAGCTGAATCTGACCACATGATCCATAACTACATCCAAACTCTTTTGTTATTAGTTATAACATCAGTGAACGCTAGTAATCCACTTACATTAGCAGACACACGTGTAATGCCACATGCTTCACCGATTAGATGGAATGCTTCAAATAATGAGGTGTTTCTCCGCTCACTGGACTTTTTTTCTCTTGCCGTCATTATGGTCAAGCTTTGCCTCATCTATCCAAGTAGTTTTTGAGGCCTAAAGGCTTAGTCAGTTTTTATTTGTTTTGAGGATTATTGATGTTTTACATCTTGTGGTTAACACCCCCTGCGTGTTTTGTTTTGTTTTTTCCCAGATTTCATTTAATTGTTGATTAAAAATATGTTGTTCACACCCACCTCTTCATCTGGCACATGATGTTTGGAGATCTTAAACAGTGAACATACCTCAAGTTGGATTTTCACATTAGGAGCTCCTGTGGAACTTGAAAGGGGAGCGAAATTATAGCTAATAACCATAAAATTTAATGACATTCATAATCAGATGGTGCAAATAACTGATTATAAACTGTTAAGTTGGAGCAACTGCGCCCTTTGCCCATAAATATTTAAACACACAAGATGAAACCCAAAATCAGCATCGATCCTAAACTGTTACTTTGTTACTCGGGCAATTCATATTAAGTTTTACAGCGCCACCTTGTGGGCGATCATCAAAACGTTGAGTATTAAAAAAAATTGCTGTCCTCCCTTTAATTTCGTCATCTCTATCTATCTATCTATCTATCTATCTATCTATCTATCTATCTATCTATCTATCTATCTATCTATCTATCTATCTATCTATCTATCTATCTATCTATCTATCATGCCAATCAATTGGGACCTGATCCACCCAGTGACCTGAAGCAATTTGAAATGATTTTTTAAGGTAAAGAAATGGAATCTTCCTCAGTGGACAAGTCAATCACCTGACCCCAAGTGGAAGCCTGACAGAGTATCATCTCTGATGATGTCTGTTTCACTTTCACTGATTTTCAACACTTGCACATATCAAACTGACCTTTTAAACTTGATTTAGTCTGTCTTATTATGTTTGGTTTGTGAAAATGTGTATTTGCTTTTGTTCCTGCCCCCCTCCCCCCGGCAATCAAGTACAACCCCTGGCAATAATTATGGAATCACCGGCCTCAGAGGATGTTCATTCAGTTGTTTAATTTTGTAGAAAAAAAGCAGATCACAGACATGACACAAAACTAAAGTCATTTCAAATGGCAACTTTCTGGCTTTAAGAAACACTATAAGAAATCAGGAAAAAAAATTGTGGCAGTCAGTAACGGTTACTTTTTTAGAACAAACAGAGGGGAAAAAAAATGGACTCACTCAATTCTGAGGAATAAATTATGGAATCACCCTGTAAATTTCATCCCCAAAACTAACACCTGTGTTGTGTGGGCCGCCAGAAGAGGAGGTACTGCTGGCCCACCACCAGAGGGCGCCCTGTCTGGAGTGCGGGCTCCAGGCACCAGAGGGCGCAGCCGCCTCACAGGAGCAGCCAGGGTGACAGCTGTCACGCATCACCTGCAACAGCTGTTACCAATCATCTGATCGGCAGGAGTATATCAGCAGGACGACGTCTCCACCTCTTTGCCGAGATATCGTTTCTACCGAGAAGGTAACGTGCTCAGCTGACTGTTTAACAGTGATCTTTGTGACTTTTGTGCATTGCTCTGAGAGTATTTTCCAACGAGAGGTGGAGGTAACTTACCTGCCGTTCGGATTCCTGGGTGCGAACGCGCCCTCCTTTAATTGTCCTTTGTTCCTCGCCAGCAGTACCAGGTCCGACACGCGGAGGCAGTGGCCACCTGGGAGTTCGGGACTTGGCGGCTCCAGTATTCCCGGGTCTGGTGGCGGAGGAAACCGTGTGGTTCCGGTTCTACTTTGGAGAGGCGTCTCCTATCTTCGAGCCTGCCCACACGACACCTGTGTGAATTTGACTTTGTCCATTATTGTAATCTGTTGTACTTGCTGTGCATATTCACAACAGTAAAGTGTGTTATTTGACCTATTCCATTGTCCCGTTCATTTGCGCACCCCTGTTGTGGGTCCGTGTACTTACACTTTCCCAACAGGATATCTCGGCCAACGTCATGGATCCCGAGGGGCATCAACCGGCTGTTGAACGGCCAATGGAAGAACAGGGCGCACAGGCGTCCGCAGGAGGAATGGTCGGTGAGTTGCAGCGGATCCTCACCGCTTTCACGGCTCGGTTGGATTTGATGACCGAGCAGAACGTCCTCCTTACCGCAGGTGGAGGCTCTCGCCGCACAGGTGGAAGCACGCCTCCAGGGCGCTGCTGGCGCTCTCCCTCCTGTCGACCCTGTGCGTAACAGTGACGTTCCACAGGTCGTTCAACGCCCCCTCCCACCTTCCCCGGAAGCATACATAAGCCCTCCAGAGCCGTACGGAGGTTGTGTGGAGACGTGCGCGGACTTCCTTATGCAGTGTTCGCTCGTCTTCACACAATGTCCTGTCATGTACGTGACTGATGCTAGCAAGATAGCTTATGTAATAAACCTGCTACGCGTGAGGCACGCGCTTGGGCTACAGCGCTCTGGGAGCAGATTCACGCTCCTTCTGACATATGATGGGTTTGTGAGGGATTCAGAACAGTGTTCGATCACCCAAATAGAGGAGAGACCGCTTCAGCCGTGCTGCTGTCAATGAGACAGGGGCGCCGGAGCGCAGCTGCCTGTGCAGTCGACTTCCGCATCGTGGCTGCGAGGTCCGGCTGGAATAGCACTGCCCTCCGCGCCGCCTTGTAAACGACTGTCGGTCCTAAAGGAGCACCTGGTGGCTAAGGACGAACCGCGAGATTTAGATGGGCTTATTGATCTAGTTATACGATTAGACAATCGGTTAGAAGAACGCCGTCGGAACGAGACGAAGGGCATGGCCGGGCACGCGCCGTCCCTCTCCCTTCCGGTTCCGACCGCGTCCCGCCCTCCCCACGCTCCACACGCCCCTACGCTCCGTGGGTTACAGCTCCCCCTGCTGACAAAGCTATGGACACGAGCAGGGCCACATTTAGGGCGCCAGATAGACAGAGGAGGCTGGCCCACGAGCGTGTTTTGTTTGTGGCTCGATAGAGCACAGGTAAGAGGCTGCCCCGAGCGGTTTAAACCCACGCCCGCCCCTAGAGACTGGGCTAGGGTGGGCTGAGACATTCACGTGGGACACACCCACATTGCCACACAACTCCCAGTTACAATCCTTTATGAGGATTTAACCCTGAAGGCCCCAGCACTGGTGGACACGGCTCTGAAGGGAATCTGTTAGACAGCAGATGGGCCCGGAGATAGGGCTCCCTCTGGTGGCGCTTACCTCGCCTGTGCAGGTGCGGGCACTAGATGGCTCCCTACTCCCCCAATCACACATAAGACACCACCTGTAACTCTGGTGGTGTCAGGAAATCACCGGGAGGAGATCGAGTTTTTGTGACTCCTGCTACCTCCCGTGTGATTTTAGGGTTCCCCTGGATGTTAAAACACAATCCCCGGATTGATTGGCCGTCCGGGGTAGTGGTTCAGTGGAGCGAGACCTGCCATCGGGTATGTTTAGGTTCCTCGGTTCCTCCCGGTTCCCAGGCTAAGGAGGAGGTCAGAGTCCCGCCCAATCTAGGGACGGTGCCGGGGAGTACCATGACCTTGTAGATGTGTTCAGTAAGGATCTGGCGCTCACCCTTCCCCCCCACCGTCCGTATGATTGTGCCATTGATTGGTTCCAGGCGTTGAGTTCCCGTCCAGCAGGCTGTACAACCTCTCACGGCCTGAGCGCGAATCAATGGAGACCTACATCCGGGACTCTTTAGCTGCCGGGTTGATCCGGAATTCCACTTCCCCGATGGGGTGCAGGTTTCTTTTTTGTGGGAAAAAAGGATGGCGGACTACGTCCATGCATTGATTACCGGGGGCTGAACGAATCACGGTTCGTAACCGATACCCATTGCCCTTGTTGGATTCATGTTCATGCCCCTGCATGGAGCCAAATATTCACGAAGCTAGACCTTAGAAATGCGTATCACCTGGTTCGGATCCGGAGGGAGACGAGTGGAAGACGGCATTTCACCCCGTTAGGTCACTTTGAGTACCTGGTCATGCCGTTCGGCCTCACAAACGCCCCCGCGACGTTCCAAGCATTGGTTAATGATGTCTTGCGGGATTTCCTGCACCGATTCGTCTTCATATATCTAGACGATATACTCATCTTTTCTCTCGGATCCTGAGACTCATGTCCGGCATGTACGTCAGGTCCTGCAGCGGTGTTGGAGAACCGGCTGTTTGTGAAGGGCGAGAATGCGAGTTTCACCGCACTTCTTTGTCCTTCCTGGGGTTCATCATCTCCCCCAACTCCGTCGCTCCTGATCCGGCCAAGGTTGCGGCGGTGAGAGACTGGCCCCAACCCACTAGCCGTAGGAAGCTGCAACAGTTCCTCGGCTTTGCAAATTTCTACAGGAGGTTCATTAAGGGCTACAGTCAGGTAGTTAGCCCCCTGACAGCCCTGACCTCACCAAAAGTCCCCTTCACCTGGTCGGATCGTTGCGATGCCACGTTCAAGGAGTTGAAACGGCGCTTCTCGTCTGCACCTGTTCTGGTGCAGCCCGATCCTAGTCGCCAGTTAGTGGTTGAAGTGGACGCCTCGGACTCAGGGATAGGAGCTGTGCTTTCCCAGAGCGGGAAGACCGATAAGGTCCTTCACCCGTGTGCCTATTTTTCCCGCAGGTTGACCCCGGCCGAACGGAACTATGACGTCGGCAATCGAGAACTCCTTGCGGTGAAAGAGGCTCTTGAAGAGTGGAGACATCTGTTGGAGGGAACGTCCGAGCCATTCACGGTTTTCACTGACCACCGGAACCTGGAGTATATCAGACCGCCAAGCGGCTGAACCCAGGCAAGCCCGCTGGTCACTGTTCTTTGGCCGTTTTGACTTCCGGATCACCTACCGTCCCGGGACCAAGAACCAGAAATCAGATGCCTTGTCCCGGGTACATGAAGATGAAGTCAAAATGGAGTTGTCGGATCCACCGGAACCCATCATCCCGGAGTCCACTCTCGTGGCCACCCTCACCTGGGACGTAGAGAGAACCGTCCGGGAGGCCCTGGCACGAAGCCCGGACCCCGGGACTGGGCTGAAGAACAGACTCTACGTCCCACCAGAGGCTGGGGCTGCAGTCTTGGACTTCTGTCACGGCTCTAAGCTCCCTGTCATCCAGGGGTGCGAAGAACCGTGGCAGTTTTTCCGGCAGCGCTTCTGGTGGGCGTCCCTAGAGGCCGACGTCCGGATTATATCCAGGCCTGCACCACCTGCGCCAGGGGCAAGGCTGACCATCGCAGGGCTTCGGGACTGCTCCAGCCGCTGCCCGTGCCCCATCGCCCCTGGTCCCACATCGGCCTGGATTTTGTCACGGGCCTCCCGCCGTCCCAGGGCAACCCCACCATCCTCACGATAGTGGACGATTCTCCAAGGCGGCCCACTTCGTGGCCCTCCCGAAGCTCCCGACGGCCCAGGAGACAGCGGACCTCCTGGTCCACCACGTCGTCCGGCTGCATGGGATACCATCGGACATCATTCGGATCGTGGTCCCCAGTTCTCCTCGCAAGTCTGGAGGAGCTTCTGCGGGAACTGGGGGCCACGGTGGTCTCTCATCCGGGTATCATCCCCAGACCAACGGGCAAGCAGAACGGGCCAATCAGGAGGTGGAGCAGGCCCTGTGTTGCGTGACAGCCGCGCACCCGGCGGCCTGGAGTACCCATCTGGCCTGGATCGAGTATGCCCATAACAGCCAGGTGTCGGCAGCCACCGGCCTCTCCCCTTTCGAGGTGTGTCTGGGGTACCAACCTCCTTTGTTTCCGGTGGTTGAGGGAGAGGTCGGTGTGCCCTCGGTCCAGGCCCACCTACGGAAGTGCCGTCGGTGGCGTGCCGCCCGTTCTGCCTTGCTGAAGGCCCGGATGAGGACGAAGGCCCATGCAGACCGTCAGCGGACCCCGGCCCCTACGTACCGGCCAGGGCAGGCAGTGTGGTTGTCTACAAAGGACATACCCTTCAAGTGGACTCCCCTAAACTGCAGGACGGTACATCGGTCCGTTCAAATCAGGTACTCAGTCCAGCCGCAGTGAGGCTTCAGCTTCCGGCCTCACTGCGGATCCATCCCGTTTTCCACGTGTCCCGGATCAAGCCCCATCACACCTCACCCCTCTGTACTCCCGGTCCGGCACCACCTCCTGCCCGGATCATCGATGGCGAGCCGGCTTGGACTGTGCGCCGACTCTTGGATGTCCGTAGGATGGGCCGGGGCTTCCAGTATTTGGTGGACTGGGAGGGGTACGGACCTGAAGAACGCTCCTGGGTGAAGAGGAGCTTCATCCTACCTCATCCTGGACCCGGCCCTCCTGGCCGATTTCTACCGCCACCACCGGACAAGCCTGGTCGGGCGCCAGGAGGCGCCCGTTGAGGGGGGGGTCCTGTTGTGTGGGCCGCCAGAAGGAGAGGTACTGCTGGCCCACCACCAGAGGGCGCCTGTCTGGAGTGCGGGCTCCAGGCACCAGAGGGCGCAGCCGCCTCACAGGAGCAGCCAGGGTGACAGCTGTCACGCATCACCTGCAACAGCTGTTACCAATCATCTGATCGGCAGGAGTATATCAGCAGGATGACGTCTCCACCTCTTTGCCGAGATATTGTTTCTTCCGAGAAGGTAACGTGCTCAGCTGACTGTTTAACAGTGATCTTTGTGACTTTTGTGCATTGCTCTGAGAGTATTTTCCAACGAGAGGTGTAACTTACCTGCCGTTCGGATTCCTGGGTGCGAACGCGCCCTCCTTTAATTGTCCTTTGTTCCTCGCCAGCAGTACCAGGTCCGACACGCGGAGGCAGTGGCCACCTGGGAGTTCGGGACTTGGCGGCTCCAGTATTCCTGGGGTCTGGTGGCGGAGGAAACCGTGCGGTTCCGGTTCTACTTTGGAGAGGCATCTCCTATCTTCGAGCCTGCCCACACGACACCTGTGTGAATTTGACTTTGTCCATTATTGTAATCTGTTGTACTTGTTGTGCATATTCACAACAGTAAAGTGTTATTTGACCTATTCCATTGTCCGTTCATTTGTGCCCCGTTGTGGGTCCGTGTACTTACACTTTCCCAACAACCTGCATCAAATCAGATCTGCTCATTAGTCTGCATCTAAAAAGGAGTGATCACACCTTGGAGAGCTGTATTCTGATTTATTTAAACAGAAAATAAGGGGAGCCAAGTCAGCCTGCATTGTTCTGTTCAGTTTATATCAAAGTTTTCCGGCATGTCTGAGTATTTTTCCTTCTTTATAGGAGTTTGTGTTTACATTTGCTCCACAAAGTTTTAAAACTAGGGCTGGGCAACGTTAACGCGTTAACGTTGCGTTAATTATTGAGGTCATTATCGCCGACAATTTTGTTCCTCCCCGTAGCGCTGCGGGGTTTTTTTGTTTGTTTGTTTTTTTAGCCTTATATGACTGTTGTTCGTTGCCTTTGATTTTGAAAGCGTCAGTCGGGAGCGAGCTTATGTTGCTGCTTCCTGCTGATAGCTGAGATCACACAAAACGACACAAGGATCGAGAAATGCACAACAAAACAAAATGCAGAAAGACGCCGAACTTTTGAATGGACATTTTCGGTACAAAGTTCTACAGGATCAGGCCCGGATTAAGAAAATAATTAGACCGATGCAGCTGCATAGGTCTAATTTTTTTACGCATCGTTTGTCATCGGTAAAAAAAAAAACTTGAATAATCCCGAATAGTGCCGAACGTGTCCCCGCGGTGAACACAGCTTTTCGGGTTTTCATGTCAACCTATAGTCCATAAATTATACGGATTTTTCCAAGTTTCAGAGTCATACGACGTACAAATAATGTCGGATATTCAGGGTTTGGTCTGTAATCAACCATTTCTGCAGCGCGGCTCCACTTTGAAACCATGAACCATTGAAGCAATGCTTCGATCCAGTAGCTCGTTGGTTCTTTGATTCACTGCTCTTCAGAAACGGCAAGTCCGCTTCTTAACCCCTCGCAAAGCCATTAAAATATCGTCAATCCCTTTTGTGTGGATTAAAGTCACTAACTGGGACTCTTGTCTTGTTGCTGTCAAGAAACGAGAATCGTCCTCCATTCCGTTCACACAGCTCGAAACACTGCGCAGCCGAGACAGAGTCCGGTCGGAATTAATAACTTCAAAATGAATCGCTGCTTTAAATAAAATGACCTCTTTCCAAATGTGGTAATACAGAGAAGAAACTACAATCGACTAAAACGTTTTTTTCCCTCACAAAATGAAACGTGCTGTATGTTCTTTTCAAATTACATCCTGAAGTGAAGCAAGAATTCAGCTCAGATATATGGAAACACATTCATGCCAATATACCTGAAAGGAAATGCTTTTGACAAAAACTACAGATTTTGTTTATTCCTATTTATGTCCAGAGATCAAGGATTCACCATGTAGAGTTTATGTCCAAAGTTTAAGGATCCAGTGACCAATTTCATATTTATTTACTTTAAGACTCAATAAAATGTTCAATTTCAATTCAATTTAATCGGCATATAAAGTACCAAATCACAACAAAATCTAAAAATACTAAAACAAATACATCACAATTGTGCACATATCAAATTGTGGTATGTGTACAATTGTGATATATTTGTTTTAGTACATTTAGTCATGGACATGAATATTGTTACCTGCTGGACTGTTTCTAATTTTGAATGGTATCAATGGAAAATGTCTGTGAAGTGTCTGTATCTCAATATATTATTAAGAATATATGCAGTGAAATTTTTTATTGATTTTATCAATTGAAAAATCATATATAGATTCAGGTATAAGTGAAAGATTTGGGCAATAAAAAATCTCCTTTTAACAGTGGAATATCCGGATAAAATGCTGAAACCGACTTCTTCTGAAACTTCTCTGTTCTCTCACGACGTCCTGGATCAATACAGCCTGAAATGTGGAGGTTTTCAGCTTGAAACAGGCTGACGACGGCGCCTGAGAGCGCTGCACGATGTCTCGCTCCGTGGGAAGTCCTTAAAGCGACAGTATCACCTCAAAATCTCTCATCAGCCGTTAAAATTTTCACCGAAAACCAGCTTAATTTTTCGAACCGTGTCCACTTCGATGTGTCACAGGTTTAGAAAAAATTTTGATCAAACAAAGCGCCAGTCTCTCAGCAACTTCTCAGACAAAGGAATTCCGACGAGGGGCTGGACGACTCCTCCCACAAGGAGTGCTCACAGGCGAATGACATCACCGACAGGCGTGGAAAAACTCACGCATGCGCACGAGGGTTCAAGCATGTCTGACGTAAAAACATGAATGAAATCCATATAGTTTTTGAAAAAAAATAAAAAGGACCTATACTTTATGGACAGCCCTCGTATATTAAAAGAAGTGTGACAGTGTATGTTGCACACGAATAAAATAAGGATTATTGAATAACAAGACGCGTATGATTTTTATTTTATCATTGGGCAAAAATGCATCTGTCAGATTTTCACTCTAGATCCAGCCCCGAGGATGGCGCATTGGAGAAAAGCAAAGTTACCTGTAATCATTGCAACGCAGAATTTGCATTTCACCGAAGCTATACAAGTCTCAGGTACCACCTCAATGGTTACTGTTTTTTTATTTATTTATTTTTATAGATTCTCATTTTGATATGAAACAGGATAACAAATGACCTGCCAGTGGTTTTATATTTGATTTCATTAAAGTGTTTCAGTTGAAATTTACATTTTCAAATATATGCAACGTTCATTTACATTTTCAAATAAAACTGCTTTTAAGCGGCTTTTGAATTCATTTTTGGGTTTCACATATACCATGCAATTAATCATGATTAATCACAGAAAGTCATTGAGTTGATGCGATTAAGATTTTTTTTATGTTTGCCCACCCCTATTTAAAACACAATAAAATGTTCACACTTTTCTCTCTAGCAGTTCTGTAATTTCAGAAATGCAGCAGAAACAACCACAAATCAGAAAAAGTTGGGACTATAAGTAAAATGAAGACAAAAATAAAAATGTTGCACTATTCCCAGTTTCTCCATTCAAGAAGTCAAAAGTTCTTCCAGAGTTGTGTCTTTGTGGCTTCCCTCACTTTTCTCCTTCCAGCATGGACATTTAGTTTTTGAGAACTGCCTACCTGATACAGATTTACTATAAAGTACCACAGTGGTTGTATTTCTGAATGATTGATGTAAATGAAGTCTAAGAAACAGTCACTGATTTGGAAATGTTCATGTTTTCATCCCGACATTTCTCGGAAAATGCTGTAGGCCTTAATTTAGGAAATTATGTATGATCTGACTAGTCGACTAATCGCAAAAATAATCGTTGACTAGTCGACTATCGAAATAGTCGTTTGTGGCAGCCCTACTCGGAAGTCATGTTTAATCTCGAGAGGTTTTGTGAGATTTCCCATCTGACCTGGGAATGTTCGTGAGTGAAATCTGTTTGTGTGTGGTGTGTTGTCTTTACCGTGTGGCTGCACACACTGTACGACCAAAACTGTTAGACCTATAATTTTTTTAATCTCCATCTGTGGGGTCACTCAGGTGTTGGAAAGCTACAGATAATTTTAAAATCTTGCCGTGTGAACCAGGCATAAGGAGAAGAGACCAGAATCTACAGGGAAGATGTGACTGGGTGCTTCTATCTGATAAAGGTTTAAGCCTACAAAGTATGGAGTCCAGTCTCTGCTACATTAATTAATGAATTTCCAGAAAGACCAAATAACATCACAAAAAAAAAAACAATCCAATACAGCCAACTTTGTATGGTGTAGCTGGACCAAAGCAGCTACCATGGAAATACTTAATTACATTTGCACTCTGTAAAATATAAAAGTGCAGGCATTTTGACTGAGCTCTTTGTGAGTTGACTTCGCTGGCTCATTAAAAGGAGGCAGTGAGTCATTTCTGTGCCTCTTACGGAAACGGGGTTCATCCGTAAATCTAAGCACACTGTTCATACTCTTCACTTGTATTTAGGAGGAACAGGGACCAACACAACTTACACTTTATCGAACAGAAAGGAAGAATTTCTTTTTGCAAAAGCACCCATCAACACTGATGCCAGATGACGTTTTGGGTTTTTTTGGGGGGGGGGTTTGCGTTTGCTTGTTTTGCTTTTTGTTTTGTTTTTTGACTGAGCCATTGCAGGCCACAAAGCTCAACAATTCACTGGTCTAGTAGGTCTTCAGAGAAATTTGGTCTGATGGGCCAAAGTCTCCAAGTTCAGAATTTGACATGTCCACAGGCCCACCTGCACATATTCTGTCTTCTGTCAGAAAACAAGTCAGTTTTGAAGGCAGCCAAAAAGCTTTGTGTAAGAAGTTGAAAAGGGAAGAGGAGCACCTGACGACAAAAAAAAAATCATGCTAATTCACTTCCACAGCACCATAATTTTAATGTTGACTGGTCAGCTGTGCTGTCTGTGCATGAGTCAGCTGGTTGATTTCCTCTCTGTGGCTAACAGCGGTCAGTTTGCAAAGTGCTTTGGTGCACTAAATGAACAGCTTTAATCACAGTGAAACAATGTGTAAAACATTAATTTCAGCAAACACACAACCCAGGTCACAGTTTCTTTTGATATCTCACTGGGAGAGATTTAAGATGCTGTGGTAACAGGCTGAAAACTTTCGGCTTCTTCTACACTGTACTTTTGGGTACTGAATGTAGCAATGACCAGAGTGGCAAAACTATAAAAGCCACAGGGGCCTTTATAGTTTTCATATATAGCCAAGATTATTAAAGATATGACAGAATAGTTTATTTGCTACCAATGACTCATTTTCAGCTACATGTGTGTTAGATGTTTTTAAGCCAATCTTGTGTACAACTGATGAGGCTTTTGATCTTATTTTGAATTATGACCCAATGGACAAGTTCAGTGAATCTGATGATTCCGAAAGGTGTTCAGAAATTATCCATGAAACAAGTAATACAATATTGCTTCACATTACTGGTTAACTTGGTACATGTTTTAGGATTTTACTGTTTGCTTATCTTATAGCTTGAGTAACTGATACTGTTTTATTGTGTCCAGTTGCTTTAGTTTGTCCTTTTTAAATCATGAGGCGCTCTTACAGACTATGCTTTTTGGCCACTGCGTGAATCTAACTTTTGGACCGGTTTGATAGTTGCTGTTTAACAGCAACTGTGGTTTTATTAAGTTACTGTTTTATTGTTGCATCAACCCAGTACAACACTGCAAGAATCTAGTGTATTTCATATCTGTGATATGACTATCAGAAACCACTTCTACAATATTTAGATAGAAACACTGGCGCATAACATGTAAAAGTTGTAAATCATGCCGAAATATTTATTTATTTATAATTTTCATGAATTTACAGGTTTACTGTTTTTATTCCATTTTTTGCCGTTTGTGGAAAATGCTGTTCAATTTGAACTTTAAAAAAACAAAAAAAAAAAAAATCATGCTAATTCACTTCCACAGCACCATAATTTTAATGTTGACTGGTCAGCTGTGCTGTCTGTGCGTCAGTCAGCTGGTTGATTTCCTCTCTGTGGCTAACAGCGGTCAGTTTGCAAAGTGCTTTGGTGCACTAAATGAACAGCTTTAATCACAGTGAAACAATGCATAAAACATTAATTTCAGCAAACACACAACCCAGGTCACAGTTTCTTTTGATATCTCACTGGGAGAGATTTAAGATGCTGTGGTAACAGGCTGAAAACTTTCGGCTTCTTCTACACTGTACTTTTGGGTACTGAATGTAGCAATGACCAGAGTGGCAAAACTATAAAAGCCACAGGGGGCCTTTATAGTTTTCATATATAGTCAAGATTATTAAAGATATGACAGAATAGTTTGCTACCAATGACTCATTTTCAGCTACATGTGTGTTAGATGTTTTTAAAGCCAATCTTGTGTACAACTGATGAGGCTTTTGATCTTATTTTGAATTATGACCCAATGGACAAGTTCAGTGAATCTGATGATTCCGAAAAGGTGTTCAGAAATTATCCATGAAACAAGTAATACAATATTGCTTCACATTACTGGTTAACTTGGTACATGTTTTAGGATTTTACTGTTTGCTTATCTTATAGCTTGAGTAACTGATACTGTTTTATTGTGTCCAGTTGCTTTAGTTTGTCCCTTTTAAATCATGAGGTGCTCTTACAGACTACGCTTTTTGGCCACTTTTGGACCGGTTTGATAGTTGCTGTTTAACAGCAACTGTGGTTTTATTAAGTTATTGTTTTATTGCTGCATCAACCCAGTACAACACTGCAAGAATCTAGTGTATTTCATATCTGTGATATGACTGTCAGAAACCATTTCTACAATATTTAGATAGAAACACTGGCGCATAACATGTAAAAGTTGTAAATCATGCTGAAATATTTATTTATTTATTTATTTATAATTTTCATGAATTTACAGGTTTACTGTTTTTATTCCATTTTTTGCCGTTTGTGGAAAATGCTGTTCAATTTGAACTTTTTTTTTTTTTTTTTAAATGGTAATTCTTGGTGTAAATAAATAAATAAAACCGCTTTGGCACATAGCATAGGGAAAATGGTGCAAAATGAAATAACTTTTTAATTATCAGAATGAACACAATGTTTGGACAATTGTATCAGTTGTGCAAAGTAAATGTGTATTCAGGAGTAAAAAGCCTTTAATTTTGATTATGTCATTTTGACACAAAAATCACAGGCCTTAAAGCAAATATGCTTTAAATGAAATATCCCGGGGAAGAACCAGGACACGCTGGAGGGACTACGTCTCTCGGCTGGCTTGGGAACGCTCCCGGAGGAGCTGGGGGAGGTGTGTGTGGATCGGGAGGTCTGGGCGGCTTTGCTTGAGCTGCTGCCCCCGCAACCCGACTCCAGATAAAGCGCAAGAAAATGGATGGATGGATGAAATTTGTTTACTTATGTGAGTTCCATATTGGCCAATAGATTAGCACAGGGATCCAAATGTAGTAGCTTTTTGTTTAACTTTATTTATGATTTGTTTTAATGATTACTAGATTATTCATTATTTATGATTTATGTTGTTCTATGTTTCTAATTAATAATAATTCTGACTTTTTACTGCCAAAATGTGGGTGTGTCTATTTCAGCAGACTGTGACACCAACTCCTGAATTGGTATCATCTTGTGTTACTTGACATATTTGAAGAAAAAAAATACTTCTGAAACATATTGGACCTTTGCAAAGGAAAGGACACACATACTACAAGTTCTGTCTTAGAATTTTAAATACAGGTTTTAAGGTTTTCCCCCTCACCTGTGACAAAACTAAACTCCACTCTGTCTTGACATGCAACAGGAGCCTAAACAGACAGAATTACAAACATTTTCTTACAAACATTAACATCCTTTTAACCAAATACTTGATTAATCTTAAAAACAATTTGTAGAATGTAAAATATAAAATAGTTGCAGCCCTAGTTTGAACACTATTGCTAACAAAAGCACACACGTGTGTGTGCTAAAGTTTTTGTCTTGACGATTCATACATGGCTTTACCTTTATTGCAAGTGGAGTGACACAAAAATAGCATTTTAAAGGCCAAAGTCCTTTAACCAGACATTCCAGATTTAAATTATAGTGTGGCGTTCGCGTGTTACAACTTGCTTTTAACTCAGCAAGTGAAGCAAAAAGTCAACTTGCACACCACACATCCCTTGCACACAAGTGCAGTTCAGGATTTCTCCTATAAATCCTTTCAACCCCCAGACACACACTAGATAGTATTCACTGATATGAAAACAAACCTGCAGTACAGAGCAGTGCATGTCATTAGCACAACTTCAAAACTAGCCCTCTTTTCAAACACCCAGGAAAGAGTAACACAGTATGTGCTCCCTGACAGTTCCATCACAATTACCTGCTGTCTGTCAGGCAAGGACATGACAAATCAAATTTAATTCCTTTGATCACCAAAGTGTTAAATGCATGCGCCCGATTAGGCGCACACTATAAACTGTGACTGACCAAATCTCAAATAATACACTAAAAATGCAATAAATGAACAAGCTGATGAATTTATAAGATTTAAAATTGCCTGTGTGAATTCTGCTTTCAAACTTCCCATGAAGCACATCTGACGTCACTAGCAGAAGTCTGCGCTTCACTCCAAAGCACGGCCACCCGGCGCCTCTGATAGTCATAAAAGGTGTTGGCGCGTTCAGCATGGAAATGTGTTGTAGGTACAAAGTACAAAAGAAGCCATTACTGATCAACAGAATAAAGTGGTTGCTGAAAATAAGGAAAACAAACCAGTTAGGCAAGAGATCTTTAGAGCTGAAAAATCAAAGGTCTTGCTAAGACAACTGATTCATTCAACAGCAGCATGTTGTGGAGCGTAAATAGCATTATAACACAAACCCCTAGTTGAGATTAAAACTAAAATAGCCTAAATGTTACTTCAAAGCCTGGGAAATGTCATTCTGTCTTGTTCAGTCAGTTGCTGTGGACTGCTCACACCTGTGTTTTGTCCTGTGCTGGTAACAGTCAAGACTGTTTATCCTCTGTTCACACAGCTGTCCACTCATTAGCAACCAGCGTTCGTCTAACTTCAGAATAAAACTCCAAGTGACACTAATCCACTGATACTAGTGTCCTCTCAAGCACATACACATTGGGCTTTGATCCATTTTGTAGTGTTTAAAAAAGGCTATTCTGTGTGTGCAAAAGCAAAGCTGAAAAATGACAGTGAAGGGTACATCGGTACACTACTTTTACTTACTTATACTACTATTGGTATCCTACTTTTTGAACAAAAGAACTGTCCCACTGACAGGTGAAAGAAGTGTACTGCATTCTCAAAATTTGAACATTTGAGGACCCGAGTGCCGACACGTGGTACCCGAACAGACGTGAAAAGAACAGAGCCAAGAGTGATGACAGAAGGACATCACGCCACCTAATACAAAACTTCAACAATAACTTCTTTCCCTAAAATTTCCCATTGCTAATAATTACTAACAACTCAAGAAGTACAACATTTCCCTGTGTTGGTGTGTACTTTGATGCACCACGTCACACCAAAAAGCAACTTTGTGCTGCCTACAAAACATCCAAGACACGTCCGTGTGTGTCATACAAGATGGCGGACAAAAAGACTGCATAAATGAGTATCATGTCCGCTCTAGTCTTTTTTGTTGATGTTGCTGTTTTGGGCTTCTATTTCTGCGCATCATTTGTACTCATAGGTTGGAATTTCAGTTATGCCCCAGGAACGCACAGTGAAATCGGAATTTCAACTCCTTCAAACCTCCACATAGCTCGAACCGTGCACACAGCACTGCCCTACTGCTATCTGTGGACATGTTGCTTGGGTAATTTTAGCATTATATACTGTGGCATGTGTTGCTAACCAACTGGCGCCACTAATACCATGTAACCCAGCTGATGATGCTAGCAACAAGTGGGTACAATGCACTGCAAACACAGCAGCAAATTATACGCAACATATATTGTTAAGGTAACTGTAAACGTGTCTGTAGGTTATTACTACGGTGGTCAAGCAACACCCTGACCTTAATACGAGGTCTGTTAGAAAAGTATCGGACCTTTTTATTTTTTTTCAAAAACCATATGGATTTGAATCACGTGTGATTGCATCAGCCAAGCTTGAACCTTCGTGCGCATGCATGAGTTTTTTCACGCTTGTCGGTTGCATCATTCGCCTGTGAGCAGGCTTTGTGTGAGCAGTGGTCCACCCCTCTCGTCGTTTTTTTTATTGCGAATAAATGTCTGAACGATTTGGAGCTTTGCTGCATCAATTTTTTTCCAGAAACTGTGAGAGACCTCCAGGTGGACACCGTTCGGAAAATTAATAAAGCGGCAGTAACACTCCTTAATCTGTATAATCCCCATAAAAATCATCCTTGAAAGCCATATTAATTTTCCGAACGGTGTCCACCAGGAGGTCTCACAGTTTCTGGAAAAAAATTGATGCAGCAAAGCTCCAAATGTTCAGACATTATTCGCAATAAAAATACGACAGAGAGGGGTGGACCAGTGCTCACACAAAGCCTGCTCACAGGCGAATGATGCAACCGACAGGCATGAAAAAACTCACGCATGCGCACGAAGGTTCAAGCTTGGCTGATGCAATCACAAGTGATTCAAATCCATATGGTTTTTGAAAAAATAAAAAGGTCCGATACTTTTCTAACAGACCTCATACACCAAATCTTACAGAGACATACGAACTGACAGAATAAACCAAAGCAAGAAAAAATAAGTCTCGTTCTCACCATCAAGAACGAACCTCAGTCTCCCAAACCAGGCGAGGGTACTTACTGCTATACTAACAAGGAAGTTAGCAACAAGCACAGAATCACAGAACATCAATTTCTGCATCTGCCATAAGCATAGCCCCAAGATTTAAAGTGTAACCACTTCCGCACCATCAGATCCCTGTTGGATTTTATTTATTTATTTATGCATTCTATACAAGAAATCCTTGGAGGTGTCAGCTTATTTTCCAACTTGCAATGCATTTTCATCAGGTGTGAAATCATTTGGAGCCACAGTTTATGATTGCTAAGGTAAATTGAATGCAGCATGTGTTTTACATGCAGGATAAATTTTGACTTGCGCCCCCCAATTAAAAATAGAAAACTCTCGAACCGCCCCTGGTGAAACACACAAACACACAGTTGTTTGTAAAAGCCTTGAAGAGAGCAAAGGAGTGGGACTGAATCCAAAGAAGTTTAAATGATTAAAATTTGACACTTCAGATATCCATCTTGGGTGTTTAGTTGCTTAATCCGCCTGTAACCATTAATGCGGCACTTTTGCAGCCCAGTGTGAGTACTGTGACAGACTACTCACCCAGCAGCAGCAGTTTCACTTCTTTTGCTGCCTTCTCTCCATCTTCTCGGAGGTTTTTATCGATCATTTTAGACCTCTCGGCCGCGGCTTTATCTTCCTGACTAACCGTACAGCCCATGTTTCCCAGTGCGCGCTTCAGGACTGCTGCTTAGTGGGAAATATATCACCCAGAAATAAAGGAGCGGCCGAAAGCCCTTATTTTTTTAAAAAGGAAAAAAAAAAACAAGGCTTAAAGTTGAGCAAGACTACTTCCCTTTTTGGCGAGTGGTGACAAAAAATGACGAAGTCTGTTCATCCGAGAGCAAACTACAGTCATCAAATCCAAGTATTTCTTCCCGCGACGTGAACTGGATTTCAACAAAATTCCTAAACACTCGTCCGGTCAATTTACGAACATCGGCGGAGATTTCCGAAGATTAGACAAGTTGCCCAGAGAAGAGAGGAGGTCGAAAATGTCAACTTTTTGAAATAGTAGCGTTTTAGCAAATCTGGCAGTTCCGACAGTAGACCATGGCACGCAAACGGGCCACGAAGTAGAGCAAAAATAAAAGTATTCCAGCTGTTGAAAAGCGAGCGCGTGGAAATTCCTGCTACCAGCAACCTACTGGACGCACTTAGCAAATTCTCAAAAGCTTTTTAATTTGCTGTTTCTCATAGAGTTTATGGTAGCAGCCCCGCAACCTTTCCTCAGCGTTGAGATTTTCACGTAGGAAGCCACACCCGTCGCAGCCGCCGTGAAGCTCCCACAACGAGACAGCGCCGCCAGCACCCACCCGCCTCCACAGCAGAACGGCGGCGTCACAGAAAACGAAACGCCCACTCAGCGTGCCTCATGGAAATGTAGTCAAATCCGAAAACTGCTTTTGCCGTTATGAAATATACAACACTGCTATCTAATGCTATCGACTACATGTTCCATGCACATTATCTATAGAGGGTTTTCATGTGACGTATCTGTCACGTCATTTTGTGTCCCGCGGCCATTCTGGACTATGAAGCGGTGGCCGCTGTGATACACTTCGTGCATTTGGCGAACAATTGCAGAAGTTTCAAAGTCGGTGTTAAGAAGCCTCACGGCACCGTGTCGCTGTGAGAGATCCGCCGCTAACAGAAATCCACTGCTCCCAGAATTTTATTTTATTTTATTCGGCAATAAAATTATATAACAATACATAAAAATACTGCCGAGGATAACACAAGAACACTTCCAATACGGATGCTTATTTACATTGTGGTCCTTGAGCACCGAGCTGCTGATCCACAAGCTGCCCTTCTAGCGCCTGGTGAGAGAAATCGCTCAGGACTTCAAGACCGACGTCCGTTTTCAGAGCTCCGCTGTGATGCTCTGTAGGAGGCCGGTGAGGATGACCTGGTCAGCAGCTTCCTAGTTCACAATATCGCAGTGTGACCACTGTCGGCCAATTGTTACATTAACACTAAACTCACTATCTGGTATAAGATATGGATCCACTGAACCAAACTGCTACACATCTCCGAGGTCTGTCAATAAGTATAGGTCCTTTTTATTTTTTCAAAAACTATATGGATTTCATTCATGTTTTTACGTCAGACATGCTTTGAACCCTCGTGCGCATGCGTGAGTTTTTCCACGCCTGTCGGGTGACGTCATTCGCCTGTGAGCACTCCTTGTGGGAGGAGTCATCCAGCCCTCGTCGGAATTCCTTTGTCTGAGAAGTTGCTGAGAGACTGGCGCTTTGTTTGATCAAAATTTTTTCTAAACCTGTGAGGCACATCGAAGTGGACATGGTTCGAAAAATTAAGCTCGTTTTCGGTTTAAATTTTAATGGCTGATGAGAGATTTTGAGGTGATACTGTTGCTTTAAGGACTTCCCACGGTGCGAGACGTCGCGCAGCGCTCTCAGGCGCCATTGTCAGCCTGTTTCAAGCTGAAAACCTCCACATTTCAGGCTCTATTGATCCAGGACGTCGTGAGAGAACAGAGAAGTTTCAGAAGAAGTCGGTTTCAGCATTTTATCCGGATATTCCACTGTTAAAGGAGATTTTTTTTAATGAAAGACGTGCGGACGGATTGCAGCGTCGGCTCGCAGCCGCCGTGACGCTCCTCCACAGGAAAAACACCTGTGTTGGAAGCCTTAAGGACAAGTTGGAACATGTCCAGCTGTCTCATATACTCACTCCACTGAAAGCCATCAAAAGCCGCCTGGATTTTACAAATGGTTATCAACACGGAGGTGTTTTTCCTGTGCCGCCGCACCGCGCCGGCTGCGTCCCGACGCACGGACCCATCCGCACGTCTTTGGGCCCCTCCCCAATCAGACCGGGAGTGACATGTTTAGCCGCATGTTCTCCTTGAATTGCTGGCTGTCTGAGTGGTGTCCAAAAAATTAGGTGGGCTTCATAGATAATTGGCAAAGCTTCTGGGGAAAACCTGGTCTTGTTAGGAGAGACGGCATCCATCCCACTTTGGATGGAGCAGCTTTGCCTTTGATTGCTGGATTGACCTGCATAGGATTGTCATGTGACAATCCTATGCTGTCGCTTTTCCTCAGATTTCTACAGCCAATTTGTTAACACTAACAGCAACACTAACCCTGATCCACAGGACTTGAAATTGTTATAGTGTATAGAAATATTTCTTCTACTTCTACTTCTCGTACCTTACTTATAGAATTCATGTTTTGGGATACATCTTCCGTATCTGGAGACACTTTGAAATATCCGTAGTTCTGCTAGGCCAATGCGACACAAAAAGGGGCGTGGCTAGCAGCAACTCCTTTCCTTTTAAAGGAGCAGGGGCATAACAGAATGTTTCTTTGTGATATGAAAATTGTGATTTTTTTTTTCTTTTTCAAATAATGCATAACCACTGTTTTAGACTACTTTTAAACAGCCATGGGCAGTGCAATTTTTACATCTTAGTTTACACTGTAAATAACATGTCTATTGTTGTCTCTTGCACCTTATTGCGCTTATATCTTATTTTTATTTATTTTATCTTTTATATTTAATCTTTGCTGCTACTGACTGGTTGTCACCAATGAAGTTTCGTTGTTTATTACAATGACAATAAAGTCTCTCTTATCTCTCTTGTCTTATCTTACATCCCAGTTTTAGTAATTGTTTTTAAGATACTTGGTGTATTTTCTTGCTTACAAAAAAAACAATATCCTATTGTTCTTTAAAACTTTACAAGCCAAACATAAACTGAAAACAAATTACGCCAAAAAATAAAAAGTTAGTTTGACATATACTGGTGTTTGAAATCACTTGGTTGCACTGAAGACATCATCAGACACCAATGCTGCTTTGCCAAGCTTCCACTCATAATCAGGTGACTGACTGGCCATTGCAGAACATTCCATTTGTTGTCTACACACAAAAAAAGAAGAAGGAAAAAAGACAGAATAGTCTCGGTGTGATTCAGATCACTGTCCAATGGCAATATGAATGTAACGATGCATTTTAGCTGAATCTGACCACATGATCCATAACTACATCCAAACTCTTTTGTTATTAGTTATAACATCAGTGAACGCTAGTAATCCACTTACATTAGCAGACACACGTGTAATGCCACATGCTTCACCGCTTAGATGGAATGCTTCAAATAATGAGGTGTTTCTCCGCTCACTGGACTTTTTTTCTCCTTGCCGTCATTATGGTCAAGCTTTGCCTCATCTATCCAAGTAGTTTTTGAGGCCTAAGGCTTAGTCAGTTTTTTATTTGTTTTGAGGATTATTGATGTTTTACATCTTGTGGTTAACACCCCCTGCGTGTTTTGTTTTGTTTTTTTCCCAGATTCATTTAATTGTTGATTAAAATATGTTGTTCACACCCACCTCTTCATCTGGCACATGATGTTTGGAGATCTTAAACAGTGAACATACCTCAAGTTGGATTTTTCACATTAGGAGCTCCTGTGGAACTTGAAAGGGGAGCGAAATTATAGCTAATCAACCATAAAATTTTAATGACATTCATAATCAGATGGTGCAAATAACTGATTATAAACTGTTAAGTTGGAGCAACTGCGCCCTTTGCCCATAAATATTTAAACACACAAGATGAAACCCAAAATCAGCATCGATCCTAAACTGTTACTTTGTTACTCGGGCAATTCATATTAAAGTTTTACAGCGCCACCTTGTGGGCGATCATCAAAACGTTGAGTATTAAAAAAAATTGCCTGTCCTCCCTTTAATTCGTCATCTCTATCTATCTATCTATCTATCTATCTATCTATCTATCTATCTATCTATCTATCTATCTATCTATCTATCTATCTATCTATCTATCTATCTATCTATCATGCCAATCAATTGGGACCTGATCCACCCAGTGACCCTGAAGCAATTTGAAATGATTTTTTAAGGTAAAGAAATGGAATCTTCCTCAGTGGACAAGTCAATCACCTGACCCCAAGTGGAAGCCTGACAGAGTATCATCTCTGATGATGTCTGTTTCACTTTTCACTGATTTTCAACACTTGCACATATCAAACTGACCTTTTAAACTTGATTTAGTCTGTCTTATTATGTTTGGTTTGTGAAAATGTGTATTTGCTTTTGTTCCTGCCCCCCTCCCCCCGGCAATCAAGTACAACCCCTGGCAATAATTATGGAATCACCGGCCTCAGAGGATGTTCATTCAGTTGTTTAATTTTGTAGAAAAAAGCAGATCACAGACATGACACAAAACTAAAGTCATTTCAAATGGCAACTTTCTGGCTTAAGAAACACTATAAGAAATCAGGAAAAAAAATTGTGGCAGTCAGTAACGGTTACTTTTTTAGAACAAACAGAGGGGAAAAAAAATGGACTCACTCAATTCTGAGGAATAAATTATGGAATCACCCTGTAAATTTTCATCCCCAAAACTAACACCTGTGTTGTGTGGGCCGCCAGAAGAGGAGGTACTGCTGGCCCACCACCAGAGGGCGCCCTGTCTGGAGTGCGGGCTCCAGGCACCAGAGGGCGCAGCCGCCTCACAGGAGCAGCCAGGGTGACAGCTGTCACGCATCACCTGCAACAGCTGTTACCAATCATCTGATCGGCAGGAGTATATCAGCAGGACGACGTCTCCACCTCTTTGCCGAGATATCGTTTCTACCGAGAAGGTAACGTGCTCAGCTGACTGTTTAACAGTGATCTTTGTGACTTTTGTGCATTGCTCTGAGAGTATTTTCCAACGAGAGGTGGAGGTAACTTACCTGCCGTTCGGATTCCTGGGTGCGAACGCGCCCTCCTTTAATTGTCCTTTGTTCCTCGCCAGCAGTACCAGGTCCGACACGCGGAGGCAGTGGCCACCTGGAGTTCGGGACTTGGCGGCTCCAGTATTCCCGGGGTCTGGTGGCGGAAGGAAACCGTGTGGTTCCGGTTCTACTTTGGAGAGGCGTCTCCTATCTTCGAGCCTGCCCACACGACACCTGTGTGAATTTGACTTTGTCCATTATTGTAATCTGTTGTACTTGCTGTGCATATTCACAACAGTAAAGTGTGTTATTTGACCTATTCCATTGTCCGTTCATTTGCGCCCCCTGTTGTGGGTCCGTGTACTTACACTTTCCCAACAGGATATCTCGGCCAACGTCATGGATCCCGAGGGGCATCAACCGGCTGTTGAACGGCCAATGGAAGAACAGGGCGCACAGGCGTCCGCAGGAGGAATGGTCGGTGAGTTGCAGCGGATCCTCACCGCTTTCACGGCTCGGTTGGATTTGATGACCGAGCAGAACGTCCTCCTTAACCGCAGGGTGGAGGCTCTCGCCGCACAGGTGGAAGCACGCCCTCAGGGCGCTGCTGCGGCTCTCCCTCCTGTCGACCCTGTGCGTAACAGTGACGTTCCACAGGTCGTTCAACGCCCCCTCCCACCTTCCCCGGAAGCATACATAAGCCCTCCAGAGCCGTACGGAGGTTGTGTGGAGACGTGCGCGGACTTCCTTATGCAGTGTTCGCTCGTCTTCACACAATGTCCTGTCATGTACGTGACTGATGCTAGCAAGATAGCTTATGTAATAAACCTGCTACGCGGTGAGGCACGCGCTTGGGCTACAGCGCTCTGGGAGCAGAATTCACGGCTCCTTCTGACATATGATGGGTTTGTGAGGGAGTTCAGAACAGTGTTCGATCACCCAAATAGAGGAGAGACCGCTTCAGCCGTGCTGCTGTCAATGAGACAGGGGCGCCGGAGCGCAGCTGCCTGTGCAGTCGACTTCCGCATCGTGGCTGCGAGGTCCGGCTGGAATAGCACTGCCCTCCGCGCCGCCTTTGTAAACGGACTGTCGGTCCTAAAGGAGCACCTGGTGGCTAAGGACGAACCGCGAGATTTAGATGGGCTTATTGATCTAGTTATACGATTAGACAATCGGTTAGAAGAACGCCGTCGGAACGAGACGAAGGGCATGGCCGGGCACGCGCCGTCCCTCTCCCTTCCGGTTCCGACCGCGTCCCGCCCTCCCCACGCTCCACGGCCCCTACGCTCCGTGTGGTTACAGCTCCCCCTGCTGACAAAGCTATGGACACGAGCAGGGCCACATTTAGGGCGCCAGATAGACAGAGGAGGCTGGCCCACGGAGCGTGTTTTGTTTGTGGCTCGATAGAGCACCAGGTAAGAGGCTGCCCCGAGCGGTTAAACACCAACGCCCGCCCCTAGAGACTGGGCTAGGGGTGGGCTGAGACATTCACGTGGGACACACCCACATTGCCACACAACTCCCAGTTACAATCCTTTATGAGGATTTAACCCTGAAGGCCCCAGCACTGGTGGACACGGGCTCTGAAGGGAATCTGTTAGACAGCAGATGGGCCCGGGAGATAGGGCTCCCTCTGGTGGCGCTTACCTCGCCTGTGCAGGTGCGGGCACTAGATGGCTCCCTACTCCCTCCAATCACACATAAGACACCACCTGTAACTCTGGTGGTGTCAGGAAATCACCGGGAGGAGATCGAGTTTTTGTGACTCCTGCTACCTCCCGTGTGATTTTAGGGTTCCCCTGGATGTTAAAACACAATCCCCGGATTGATTGGCCGTCCGGGGTAGTGGTTCAGTGGAGCGAGACCTGCCATCGGGTATGTTTAGGTTCCTCGGTTCCTCCCGGTTCCCAGGCTAAGGAGGAGGTCAGAGTCCCGCCCAATCTAGGGACGGTGCCGGTGGAGTACCATGACCTTGTAGATGTGTTCAGTAAGGATCTGGCGCTCACCCTTCCCCCCCCACCGTCCGTATGATTGTGCCATTGATTTGGTTCCAGGCGTTGAGTTCCCGTCCAGCAGGCTGTACAACCTCTCACGGCCTGAGCGCGAATCAATGGAGACCTACATCCGGGACTCTTTAGCTGCCGGGTTGATCCGGAATTCCACTTCCCCGATGGGTGCAGGTTTCTTTTTTGTGGGAAAAAAGGATGGCGGACTACGTCCATGCATTGATTACCGGGGGCTGAACGAAATCACGGTTCGTAACCGATACCCATTGCCCTTGTTGGATTCAGTGTTCATGCCCCTGCATGGAGCCCAAATATTCACGAAGCTAGACCTTAGAAATGCGTATCACCTGGTTCGGATCCGGAAGGGAGACGAGTGGAAGACGGCATTTAACACCCCGTTAGGTCACTTTGAGTACCTGGTCATGCCGTTCGGCCTCACAAACGCCCCCGCGACGTTCCAAGCATTGGTTAATGATGTCTTGCGGGATTTCCTGCACCGATTCGTCTTCATATATCTAGACGATATACTCATCTTTTCTCCGGATCCTGAGACTCATGTCCGGCATGTACGTCAGGTCCTGCAGCGGTTGTTGGAGAACCGGCTGTTTGTGAAGGGCGAGAAGTGCGAGTTTCACCGCACTTCTTTGTCCTTCCTGGGGTTCATCATCTCCCCCAACTCCGTCGCTCCTGATCCGGCCAAGGTTGCGGCGGTGAGAGACTGGCCCCAACCCACTAGCCGTAGGAAGCTGCAACAGTTCCTCGGCTTTGCAAATTTCTACAGGAGGTTCATTAAGGGCTACAGTCAGGTAGTTAGCCCCCTGACAGCCCTGACCTCACCAAAAGTCCCCTTCACCTGGTCGGATCGTTGCGATGCCACGTTCAAGGAGTTGAAACGGCGCTTCTCGTCTGCACCTGTTCTGGTGCAGCCCGATCCTAGTCGCCAGTTAGTGGTTGAAGTGGACGCCTCGGACTCAGGGATAGGAGCTGTGCTTTCCCAGAGCGGGAAGACCGATAAGGTCCTTCACCCGTGTGCCTATTTTCCCGCAGGTTGACCCCGGCCGAACGGAACTATGACGTCGGCAATCGAGAACTCCTTGCGGTGAAAGAGGCTCTTGAAGAGTGGAGACATCTGTTGGAGGGAACGTCCGAGCCATTCACGGTTTTCACTGACCACCGGAACCTGGAGTATATCAGGACCGCCAAGCGGCTGAACCCCAGGCAAGCCCGCTGGTCACTGTTCTTTGGCCGTTTTGACTTCCGGATCACCTACCGTCCCGGGACCAAGAACCAGAAATCAGATGCCTTGTCCCGGGTACATGAAGATGAAGTCAAAATGGAGTTGTCGGATCCACCGGAACCCATCATCCCGGAGTCCACTCTCGTGGCCACCCTCACCTGGGACGTAGAGAGAACCGTCCGGGAGGCCCTGGCACGAAGCCCGGACCCCGGGACTGGGCTGAAGAACAGACTCTACGTCCCACCAGAGGCTGGGGCTGCAGTCTTGGACTTCTGTCACGGCTCTAAGCTCTCCTGTCATCCAGGGGTGCGAAGAACCGTGGCAGTTTTCCGGCAGCGCTTCTGGTGGGCGTCCCTAGAGGCCGACGTCCGGGATTATATCCAGGCCTGCACCACCTGCGCCAGGGGCAAGGCTGACCATCGCAGGGCTTCGGGACTGCTCCAGCCGCTGCCCGTGCCCCATCGCCCCTGGTCCCACATCGGCCTGGATTTTGTCACGGGCCTCCCGCCGTCCCAGGGCAACACCACCATCCTCACGATAGTGGACCGATTCTCCAAGGCGGCCCACTTCGTGGCCCTCCCGAAGCTCCCGACGGCCCAGGAGACAGCGGACCTCCTGGTCCACCACGTCGTCCGGCTGCATGGGATACCATCGGACATCATTTCGGATCGTGGTCCCCAGTTCTCCTCGCAAGTCTGGAGGAGCTTCTGCCGGGAACTGGGGGCCACGGTGAGTCTCTCATCCGGGTATCATCCCCAGACCAACGGGCAAGCAGAACGGGCCAATCAGGAGGTGGAGCAGGCCCTGTGTTGCGTGACAGCCGCGCACCCGGCGGCCTGGAGTACCCATCTGGCCTGGATCGAGTATGCCCATAACAGCCAGGTGTCGGCAGCCACCGGCCTCTCCCCTTTCGAGGTGTGTCTGGGGTACCAACCTCCTTTGTTTCCGGTGGTTGAGGGAGAGGTCGGTGTGCCCTCGGTCCAGGCCCACCTACGGAAGTGCCGTCGGGTGTGGCGTGCCGCCCGTTCTGCCTTGCTGAAGGCCCGGATGAGGACGAAGGCCCATGCAGACCGTCAGCGGACCCCGGCCCCTACGTACCGGCCAGGGCAGGCAGTGTGGTTGTCTACAAAGGACATACCCCTTCAAGTGGACTCCCCTAAACTGCAGGACCGGTACATCGGTCCGTTCAAGATCATCAAGGTACTCAGTCCAGCCGCAGTGAGGCTTCAGCTTCCGGCCTCACTGCGGATCCATCCCGTTTTCCACGTGTCCCGGATCAAGCCCCATCACACCTCACCCCTCTGTACTCCCGGTCCGGCACCACCTCCTGCCCGGATCATCGATGGCGAGCCGGCTTGGACTGTGCGCCGACTCTTGGATGTCCGTAGGATGGGCCGGGGCTTCCAGTATTTGGTGGACTGGGAGGGGTACGGACCTGAAGAACGCTCCTGGGTGAAGAGGAGCTTCATCCTGGACCTTCATCCTGGACCCGGCCCTCCTGGCCGATTTCTACCGCCACCACCCGGACAAGCCTGGTCGGGCGCCAGGAGGCGCCCGTTGAGGGGGGGGGTCCTGTTGTGTGGGCCGCCAGAAGAGGAGGTACTGCTGGCCCACCACCAGAGGGCGCCCTGTCTGGAGTGCGGGCTCCAGGCACCAGAGGGCGCAGCCGCCTCACAGGAGCAGCCAGGGTGACAGCTGTCACGCATCACCTGCAACAGCTGTTACCAATCATCTGATCGGCAGGAGTATATCAGCAGGATGACGTCTCCACCTCTTTGCCGAGATATTGTTTCTTCCGAGAAGGTAACGTGCTCAGCTGACTGTTTAACAGTGATCTTTGTGACTTTTGTGCATTGCTCTGAGAGTATTTTCCAACGAGAGGTGGAGGTAACTTACCTGCCGTTCGGATTCCTGGGTGCGAACGCGCCCTCCTTTAATTGTCCTTTGTTCCTCGCCAGCAGTACCAGGTCCGACACGCGGAGGCAGTGGCCACCTGGGAGTTCGGGACTTGGCGGCTCCAGTATTCCTGGGGTCTGGTGGCGGAGGAAACCGTGCGGTTCCGGTTCTACTTTGGAGAGGCATCTCCTATCTTCGAGCCTGCCCACACGACACCTGTGTGAATTTGACTTTGTCCATTATTGTAATCTGTTGTACTTGTTGTGCATATTCACAACAGTAAAGTGTGTTATTTGACCTATTCCATTGTCCGTTCATTTGTGCCCCGTTGTGGGTCCGTGTACTTACACTTTCCCAACAACCTGCATCAAATCAGATCTGCTCATTAGTCTGCATCTAAAAAGGAGTGATCACACCTTGGAGAGCTGTTGCACCAAGTGGACTGACATGAATCATGGCTCCAACATGAGAGATGTCAACTGAAACAAAGGAGAGGATTATCAAACTCTTAAAAGAGGGTAAATCATCACGCAATGTTGCAAAAGATGTTGGTTGTTCACAGTCAGCTGTGTCTAAACTCTGGACCAAATACAAACAACATGGGAAGGTTGTTAAAGGAAAACATACTGGTAGACCAAGGAAGACATCAAAGCGTCAAGACAGAAAACTTAAAGCAATATGTCTCAAAAATCGAAAATGCACAACAAAACAAATGAGGAACGAATGGGAGGAAACTGGAGTCAACGTCTGTGACCGAACTGTAAGAAACCGCCTAAAGGAAATGGGATGTACATACAGAAAAGCTAAACGAAAGCCATCATTAACACCTAAACAGAAAAAAACAAGGTTACAATGGGCTAAGGAAAAGCAATCGTGGACTGTGGATGACTGGATGAAAGTCATATTCAGTGATGAAGCTCGAATCTGCATTGGGCAAGGTGATGATGCTGGAACGTTTGTTTGGTGCCGTTCCAATGAGATTTATAAAGATGACTGCCTGAAGAGAACATATAAATTTCCACAGTCATTGATGATATGGGGCTGCATGTCAGGTAAAGGCACTGGGGAGATGGCTGTCATTACATCATCAATAAATGCACAAGTTTACGTTGATATTTTGGACACTTTTCTTATCCCATCAATTGAAAGGATGTTTGGGGATGATGAAATAATTTTTCAAGATGATAATGCATCTTGCCATAAAGCAAAAACTGTGAAAACATTCCTTGCAAAAAGACACATAGGGTCAATGTCATGGCCTGCAAATAGTCCGGATCTTAATCCAATTGAAAATCTTTGGTGGAAGTTGAAGAAAATGGTCCATGACAAGGCTCCAACCTGCAAAGCTGATCTGGCAACAGCAATCAGAGAAAGTCGGAGCCAGATTGATGAAGAGTACTGTTTGTCACTCATTAAGTCCATGCCTCAGAGACTGCAAGCTGTTATAAAAGCCAGAGGTGGTGCAACAAAATACTAGTGATGTGTTGGAGCGTTCTTTTGTTTTTCATGATTCCGTAATTTTTCCTCAGAATTGAGTGATTCCATATTTTTTTCCCTCTGCTTGGTCTAAAATGTAACCGTTACTGACTGCCACAATTTTTTTCCTGATTTCTTATAGTGTTTCTTAAAGCCAGAAAGTTGCCATTTGAAATGACTTTAGTTTTGTGTCATGTCTGTGATCTGCTTTTTTTCTACAAAATTAAACAACTGAATGAACATCCTCCGAGGCCGGTGATTCCATAATTTTTGCCAGGGGTTGTATATTTCATCACGTGTCTTAAAAAGAGATATTAAAAGATATTAAAGATATTTGATGCATTCTAAATATACATTTTCATATCACAAAGAAACAATCGTGCCTGTTCCTTTAAATGGAAAGGAGCTGCTGCTAATCAATTTCTCCTCATATTTTTATGAGACTCCTTCTCGACTCCACTCCACCATGAAACTGTGTAACTGATGAAAATGAGTTTCTCTAGTCAGAGAACTCCTTCAAAGCTATCATGAGAATCTTGATGGTTTCCCTTACTAATCTCCTTGTTGCAGACAGATCTACCATAAAAGAATGATATTGTTTGTATTTCTTAACCCTTAAAGCCCTAATGATATCAACTTTTTGTCATATATTAGAGCATATCATTAAACAGTAAGTAAGTCCCTTCGGCTGCTCCCTTGTTTGCACTCGGGGTCGCCACAGCAAATCCAAGGTGGATCTGCATGTTGAATTGGCACAGGTTTTACACCGGATGCCCTTCCTGACACAACTCCACATTACATGGAGAAATGTGGCAGGGGTGGGATTTGAACCCGGAACCTTCTGCACTGAAACCAAGCACATTAACCACTTGGCCACCACCCCTAGACAAATGCATGCCTCACATTCAGAAAGGCGAGATTGTTCTGAATGGTAAATGATAAATGGACTGCATTTATATAGCGCTTTCCATATGCATCAGACGCTCAAAGCGCTTTACAAATAATGCCTCACATTCACCCCGATGTAAGTGTGATATGTGTTCTGAATACTTTGATATGCAACACATGGCATTACACCAAAAGAAAGTACTTTAAAAGGGGAATTTCTTAATGACAGAACCTAGAAAATACCCTTTGGGGTCAAACAGTTAATGACTGTTGTAAATGAATTCAACACATATTCAGTGATTTGAAAATGTTTGTGTCCATTCCCTGATTTGTCTAAAGAAAACTAAAAGTGTTGATTTGTATTAATAGTAATCTTTATATGTAGTTTGTACAATTACTAAAATAAAGAGGGCTGCGTGTACAAATAATTCCTAAATAATTAATGTGGTGTTTTTTGTTTAACCCTTTGAATTAAAATCCAAGGGATTAAACAATCCCATGATTCTTTCAAGAAGGTGATGGTCAAGTGGTTACAGCGTTGGGCTTGCGTTTTCAATTCAAATCCCCATCAGGCCAGAAAATCACTAAGGGCCCTTTGTTCAAGGTCCTTTATATCCAAGTTGCTCCTGGTGTGCAGTTGAGTGCCTTCCATGGCAGCACCCTGACATTGGTGTGTGAGTGTATGCGAGGCATCACTGTAAAGTGCTTTGACCATAAAAGTGCAATCTAAATGCAGTCTGTTTACCATAAAGCTGAAAGTGTACACTACAAACACATCAATTGCTTTAAAAGTCAAAACGTCAAAAATTGTGTCACTGCCCAAATATTTGTGAACATGAACATAACCATTTTGTCTATCTTAGCTGGCTAGCCAGCCAGATGGTTCGCTATGCAATATGAAAAAAGCTATATTTGTTAGCAATGAATAACTGTGGCTAACCCCACCCCCATTACCTCTTTACATGTAATATTATAGAAAAATAGAGAAAAAGTGTGAAACTCTTCCATAATTGTCAGTTAAGAGACAATTAAAGATAAATGTTGCGTTAACTCATTTTGTTTATTGCAACATTGTTTACAGTACAATAACTGCCAGCAACATTATTAAAATATACAGATACAATAAAATAGACATTTTTGAAGGACAAAGAGTTTTAAAAGCACTTTGAAAATGATTACATTTAGATCTTTATCAGGGCTAAAACTTTAATTACTATTTACATTTTACAAAGTAGATATGCATATATAATAAAAGGGTATACATTTATATACATCATTTATAAATGCTGGCCAATGTCAATATTACTATTCAATCATACACGTTTCAACAAATTACACAAAGAATGACACTGAGATATAAAGAACAGCTGTTGGAGATCATTAGGTATCAGTCAGTGCAGGCTAAAACCAGTGATGGGCACGCTTCAGCTAATCAGATATCAATTAGCTTTTACGCTAACTTTGAAAAAAACAATTCCCACTTTATTTAGTTCCACTAACTTCAAGTCAGCTAATATTTTTTAATACAGTGTAACAGTCACAAATGGTTGTAAACCCTGAAATCATTCCCGTCAGCGCTTATACACTAACCGCAATAAGCAAAATTGGCGCATTGCAACAATCACCCCGAGCAGATGGAGGAGCAGGAGGTTAAACCACAGTAAATGACTTAATAAGGTTATTACATTTATTTCCCATATTTTTTTTATTTGTTAATGTGTCTTATTTATTTAAAACTTTCTCTACTGTGAATAAACTGCATACAAACAACTGTTTAATTTCTGTTTATTAAACTGTTTATCTATGTCTTGATGATCATCTGATGTTGGCATGCTTAATCTATTTGGGAACTTCCAAGTTTACGTTACAATATACTCAGTTTTCAGTTATTTAGGTGTATTTTTCAGGGTTGTAGAGCCCCACCCTAAAAATAAAACAAACAAACAAACAGGCCAAAGCTACGTCAATTCATATGATATGTCAGCAATTAGCAGCAGTAGCTTTAGCTGAATGTTTTTAGTGACTTAGCATTATCACAGTTTACCTTTCAGTTAGTGGATATATATATATATATATATATATATATATATATATATATATATATATATATATATATATATATATATATATATATACTCAACAAAAATATAAACGCAACACTTTTGGTTTTGCTCCCATTTTGTATGAGATGAACTCAAAGATCTAAAACCTTTTCCACATACACAATATCACCATTTCCCTCAAATATTGTTCACAAACCAGTCTAAATCTGTGATAGTGAGCACTTCTCCTTTGCTGAGATAATCCATCCCACCTCAAAGGTGTGCCATACCAAGATGCTGATTAGATACCATGATTAGTGCACAGGTGTGCCATACCAAGATGCTGATTAGATACCATGATTAGTGCACAGGTGTGCCTTAGACTGCCCACAATAAAAGGCCACTCTGAAAGGTGCAGTTTTGTTTTATTGGGGTGGGGGGTGGGGGGGGGATACCAGTCAGTGTCTGGTTTGACCACCATTTGCCTCATGAAGTGCAACACATCTCCTTTGCATAGAGTTGATCAGGTTGTCAATTGTGGCCTGTGGAATGTTGGTCCACTCCTCTTCAATGGCTGTGCGAAGTTGCTGGATATTGGCAGGAACTGGTACACTCTGTCGTATACGCCGGTCCATAGCATCCCAAACATGCTCAATGGGTGACATGTCCGGTGAGTATGCCGGCCATGCAAGAACTGGGACATTTTCAGCTTCCAAGAATTGTGTACAGATCCTTGCAACACGGGGCCGTGCATTATCCTGCTGCAACATGGGCCTCAGGATCTCGTCACGGTATCTCTGTGAATTCAAAATGCCATCAATAAAATGCACCTGTGGTCTTCGTCCATAACAGACGCCTGCCCATACCATAACCCCACCGCCACCATGGGCCACTCAATCCACAACATTGACATCAGAAAACTGCTCACCCACATGACGCCACACACACTGTCTGCCATCTGCCCTGAACAGTGTGAACCGGGATTCATCCATGAAGAGAACACCTCTCCAACGTGCCAAACGCCAGTGAATGTGAGCATTTGCCCACTCAAGTCGGTTACGATGACGAACTGGAGTCAGGTCGAGACCCTGATGAGGACAACGAGCATGCAGATGAGCTTCCCTGAGACGGTTTCTGACAGTTTGTTCAGAAATTCTTTGATTATGCAAACCGATTGTTTCAGCAGGTGTCCGAGTGGCTGGTCTCAGACGATCTCGGAGGTGAACATGCTGGATGTGGAGGTCCTGGGCTGGTGTGGTTACACGTGGTCTGCGGTTGTGAGGCTGGTTGGATGTACTGCCAAATTCTCTGAAACGCCTTTGGAGACTGCTTATGGTATAGAAATGAACATTCAATACACGAGCAACAGCTCTGGTTGACATTCCTGCTGTCAGCATGCCAATTGCACGCTCCCTCAAATCTTGCAACATCTGTGGCATTGTGCTGTGTGATAAGACTGCACCTTTCAGAGTGGCCTTTTATTGTGGGCAGTGTACGGCACACCTGTGCACTAATCATGGTGTCTAATCAGCATCTTGATATGGCACACCTGTGAGGTGGGATGGATTATCTCAGCAAAGAAGAAGTGCTCACTATCACAGATTTAGACTGGTTTCTGAACAATATTTGAGGGAAATGGTGATATTGTGTATGTGGAAAAAGTTTTAGATCTTTGAGTTCATCTCATACAAAATGGGAGAAAAACTAAAAGTGTTGCGTTTATATTTTTGTTGAGTGTATATTTAAACATGTGCCCACCACTGGATAAAACTGAACAAAGTTGTGTTTCAGTGGCTGTTTCAGATGATTCCTTCTGCATACAGACACACAAACACACTCCAGATAAAATGAAATACAAAGGTGGTCTGTTGTGCAACAACACTGATGGGACAATACTATGTACAGTAAAAAGCAGCAAGTTAAAATGGTCCAAACTATACCACTGACATAAGACTACACAAAACAATAATACGAGAGGGGTGGGAGGGGTGGGGAGGGGAGGGGGGTCCAAATATAAAACAGATTCATCAACAGGCTTTTGCATCTGGAATTTCATTACTGACTCAAATGAATAAACATTAAACATGAATTTTAAAACAACAGTTAATCCACTTCTGATCGCAGTATAGGTCCAGCTTCAACAATACTAATGAGTACATATATACGTATGATAATTCA
The DNA here is from genome assembly GCF_902500255.1 of Thalassophryne amazonica. Classification (NCBI taxonomy): domain Eukaryota; kingdom Metazoa; phylum Chordata; class Actinopteri; order Batrachoidiformes; family Batrachoididae; genus Thalassophryne; species Thalassophryne amazonica. The sequence goes on along the minus strand of NC_047105.1, from coordinate 67,892,556 downwards.
AATATGTTTTCTTTTCAACAACATACAGATCATTTCTTAGACATTTATAACCAGTGAGTAAACTAACAATTACAGAGGCTCTTGGGAAAGCTAAGGTCAGTGTTACTTCAAGTAATGTTTGAGAAGCCATCTATTAAAATCACATCTGCTTACCAAAGGAAAGTGCTATTGCTAACCATCTTTTAAAGATTGTTAAAGAGACAATATTCTCATGTCGGTGTGCCTTTAGTAAGTTATTTATTTCCACTAGGAATCAAGCTTGTGCTGGACATGAATATTTACAGACATCAAACCACAGACTGTAAGGTGACCCTGTTTTGATACATATTTTGGTTATCTAAGATAACTTTCAGTAAATCTTCAGTAATATCTCACCCATACTACCAGGTGGGAACCATCCTTTGCCTGACGACAAACACTTACCGTTTGTACGATCTGTACAAACCAGCCGATGAGGCTTTCAGTACCATTTAGAATCACTGTTTACATACTAACACTGAAAAAAGCACAGTATAGGCTTTTCTTTACTTTTCTTTTTAATAGTGGTCTGAATGACCAAGAACTATTGAAAATGCTGAAGCATGACCTCTGATATTGATCGGCTCAGTAAGCCCAAGCTAAAGATCATCTCAACAGCTCATACTGCAAAGTGTGAGGTTTTTATCAAGTACAAGGTATTAAAAATATAACTCTACATTATTTTGTCTAGGAATGTTATGATAAATACAGTTTAACATATCTTTAGTGGTTCTGCTGTAACAACAAGGAATTATAAAATAAGCAGCAGAGTGGGCACTGCAGGCTGCACCTTAACTTATTCTTTCTGGGCAACAGCTGCACAAAGATGCAGATACTCAAAAAGACAGAATATCAGGGTTTTGTTTTGTTTTTTTAAATCATTGCATTTAATCAATTTCTTTTGACAGTATTTACATCCAAATGAGGTGAACAGTGCAGGAGTTATAGGTTTTTTTGTTTGTTTAATTGTGGTCTGTTCCTATTTTAAATGGCCAAATGTAATTGACAAGGTTAACAGTAATTTTTGTTATTCGTTGCAAATCTTTAACTCAATGACAGCTTGAATTTGGTACAAATAAACACCACCAGACTGAGTTTGTTCCCTGGTGATCCTTTGCCAGTTCTTTACTGTTGCAGTTTTATCTTCCTGCTCGTTCTACCAACCTTTTTCCTTCAGGTTTGCCATCAGCAAATGAAATACTCAGTTGGATCCAGGACAGCTAATTAAGTTGGCCATGGAAGAATATTCTATTTCTGTGGCTTATTCTGTTGTTTTCACTTTGGGACGTATCCTTCTGTACAGGGTGTTGTTGATCTAACCAAGTGGTGCAAATTGGGTTGTTAGTATTATGAAGGCTAGCTGGTGTTTATGGTGTTGTCGAAGTTTGCCTTATTTTATTTTTTGCCATCTCTCTGATGGCTTTGTTTTGGTTTTCTAGCCTAGCGATGGCTTGCTTCATTGGCAGTGACAGCTCTTTGGATTTCATATTGACAGTTCAAAGGAAAAAGGCTTGAAAGGCAACATTTTAAATCAGACCTAGACCTTTTATCTGCTTACACGAAGAAGAAATAAGAATGAGATAATTCACCTTTGGCCATTAAACAGCTGAACAGTCAATTTGTCCAGTTATATTTGGTCCTATAAAAACCTGAACTTGGGATAAGGAAATGAACTACCAATATGTAGACCTGTGTTTGATTCCCAGTCATGCTACTTGTCTGTGTCCTTAACTCAGTCCATCAGCTGCACATGGGTACTGGCCTTGGCTGGGGAAGTAACCTGCAATCGACTGACGTCTTTTCCAGATGGACTGATAGACTCTCATCCACTTCATTCTGTGGAATCTGAGGATAAGCACAGGCAACAGCAAAGCACGGATCAACCTGTAACCTACAGGCATAACCACCGGGTGGATGCGGGTGAGCTTATGCAGAAAGTATTGTGGGGCAGGCAGGGTGGGCCAAAACGTGACAACAAAGCATTCCCAGTAAGTAATTAATACTTTAAAGCTGTGTTATAGGATGTAAATTTCACACAACTGGCTAAAATGGGATTACTTCCATCTTCCCGTGTCCTTCTCACACACGCACGCACCAGCGGGTGCACTGATTGCACTCTGTGCTGCTTGAAGTTCATACTGTGTTCACAGCGGCAGAAGAAAAAGCGCCATACCAGTTTGTCGTAGCAGAACTGCTGTCATGTGAAGCAACAGTCTGTAAGTGATGACGTGAAACGCAGTCATTTTTCAATGCCAACAACACAGATAACAATTTACTTCATTGAATGATGCAGTGTTTTGCACATTTAAATTAAAACAGGAAGCCCTGGCTGTGATGGCACCTTAAAAAGTGAACTTTTGTGAGGTTATAGATGAATTCCTCTTTGTAATGTCAAACAAATTATTCACATTTACCTGATTAAAACCAGATAATTCTGCACTTAAATAATCCATCTCTCGCTGTCTGCGTTTCCTCCTCGTTAAAGATAAAACAGCTCCCGGTTTACCGTCTGCTGCTTACAGCCAACATGTGATTGCAGCACAAGGAGTGTAACCTACACTCACAGTGGACATCCTTGTTGTTTGTATCAGCTTCTATCCTTTTCAAGATGGTAATTAAAAAAAAAAAAATTCTACTTAAATGATGTGGATTTCATCATAAAGTTTTTTGTTTTTTAAATCGGCGCATATTTTTGCATCATCAGTTAGCACCAGTGGGCCTCACACGCTATATAGGATTGCGCTTTTTTCTACTACAGAAACCAAAAGTGTTTATGTGTGTGGTGGGGGTGGCTTATATACAAAATATTGGTATAATTCCCACTCTGTTTCTTGGATTTAGATGTAAACACCATCAAATTAAAACTGCATTTTTGTGCCATTACTTGTTCACAACCCGACTATGCTGTGGGGGGACAGCTAAAATAAACTATTTTCTAATACGCATGCATTTAAGGACCTGAATGTAAATTTGTGTCAGCTGCACTAATTAAAACAGATGAGTCTCAGACATAGTAATATAATTTTAGAAGCTGTATATAGATGTTATGTCATACAAGGTGTAGACAGACAGCAAAAGACAGTATAGGCACACAAGCAGCACAACTCTTAAAAGGGGCTGGTGTATAAAGACTGTGCATTCATTCATCATTAGTTTTTAACATTCGCCTCACAAGGCACTGCCTCCATCTGTCAACACTGTTCTTTATGCACCTGTCCAATTAATGAGTTCACAGTCTGCTTTCCCAGAAAGTCTACCTGACTGGATCTGCTGTCACAGTTTGGCAATACAACGTAACGTTATTAGAGTGGGAGCTACTGTGGAGATGTCTTCTCCTTTGTGGACAATATTATCACATAGAAAAAAAAAAAAGAAAAAGCTGGGCAACATCAACATCAAACATAATCCCAAGCATGACATTAACATAACACTGATCTAAATGAATAATATATAAAAACTGAAAAACTGTAGGGTGGGGCTTAGTGACCACTGCTGGCATTGCTGTTCCCAGATGTCCAGTCAATGATGATAAAGCTGAGACTCATTATCATAACCACGAAGCCTATTCCAGCGAAAATGGCAGCCTAAAAGAGAGGCACAGTGAGTAAGTGCACATCACATTCATACATGAAATTGTTCCCATTGTGAATTATTTACTACAGGAGCAATCACTAAATAAAACCCCAAATCTACCAGTAATCTGGTCAATTTCATTAACATTTTTTCAAGATATGCACATTATTATTATCATTATTAATGTTATTTATGGAAAGAAATATTTTGAAATACTATATTTTGTAATGCAGAAAGTGAGACATTAACCCTACAGTCACATTAGCTACAAATGACAGTGACAAGCAGTTGGCTAACATCTCCGTAAGGTGTCTTGTAAATCACTTCAAACAGTGGTGGGCACAGCTAATTGAAAAGTTAGCTTTGATAACTGCTAATCCGCTAACTTTTATAACACTAAACCGATAAACCGCTAAAAAAAATTAGCGAAAGTTACAGCTATCCGCTAACTTTTAGCATTGACTCGGCACACTGTCGGCTACTGATAAACCAGTTTCGAGTTTATGCACCGCAGGCGGCTTCTGAGTAAATTCAGAGGCAATCACAAACCCAAAACAAACAACAAGCCACAGCTTTTGTCTTTATGCACCATGCCCACTGCTGCAGCAGCACAGCAGGGGGAGCGGAGTTTCTTTTTCTTTTTATTTTAAGTGCGCGCGCGAGGGAATCGTCCATGGAGATTATTTTACTTATTAACTACACAGATGTATAATAAAGCAAATGGTGACTGGTTTCTAAAGACAATTATGACAGAGTTTTTTGGGAAAGAGCGAGGAGCAGCCTCACAGCAAGCCACAGAGTTTCTTTCTTTCTTTTTTTTTCTTTTTTTACGTGTGCGCATGAGCGAATCGTCTGTGTGGAGAATATTTTATTAATTAACTACACAAATGTATAATAAAACAAATGGTGACTGGTTTCTAAACACAATTATGGCAGAGATTTTTGGGGGAAGAGCGAGCTGCAGCAAGCAACGGAGTTTCTTTTTTTTTTTTTTATTGTTTACATGTGCGCGCATGAACGGGACAGTTGGTCCTCAAACTGGGTCCAGCAGAGGCGGCAGGACCGCTGAAAGCGGCCGTCATCCAGACGCAGCTCCTGCAGCAAATAATGATACTCTCTGTATTGGGAGTTTTTCACAACAACTCGCTCCGTGTGATCAAGGTCCGTCATGATGACTTGACGCCGAGCGGAATGGAAGCTCCTCCTATTTGATGACGCACCGGGGCGAATTTTCGCAGCGAAAGTCCACCCAGGCAGAGTGACACACCGGGCGAAGGAGGCACGTCCGTCGCCACGCGACACCCGCAAATTTGTAGCATCTGATCGCACCTGGTGTGAACGCGGCATTAGATTTATACAGAAAAAAGGGCTGTTTCTGAGCGTATTCCTCTATTTTGTATTATTTTGTTTGTGTGAACAACCAGTTGACAACACGCTGCCTATTCACTCAGACTGGCAGTCACCGTGTCGCATCGCTCATCATTTGCATAAAAAAACCCCTTCTGGTCTATTTTGGCCCTGCCTAGCTGGCAACAGAGCGACCGTTGTCTGTTGTCATTGCAAAATGCTCACTCTGATCGAAAATGATTGTCAAGTTGTCTGCTTCTGTTGTTTTGCTTTTGTCGCTTACTGTCAGTTGTGCGGTTGTAGCTAATGTGACCATAGAGTCAGAGAGTACACACATGTGCTGTTGTCAGTAAGAAAAGGAAAAATCAAGAAATTGTTTGAGGTTATCTAAACTTTCCCATCCCTCAAGGACACTACTGTAATCACTCTGTTTTTGTTGTTCAAATGGGTTGCATTTCTACAGAGCTTTTAAATCTATATCAGAAGCTCAAAGCACTTTACAATTATGCCTCACATTCACCCATACATGCTCATGTCAGGGTGCTGCCATGCAAAACGCAACTAGGGGATTGAGGACCTTGCCCAAGGGCCCTTAGTGATTTTCCGGTCTGGCTGGGTTTTGAAATGAGGATCCTCTGGTCTGAAGCCCAGCGCTTAACCACTAGACCAGGGGTGGCCAATTTTGGTCCTCGAGAGCCACCTTCCTGACACTCTTAGTTGTCTCCCTGCTCCAACACACCTGAATCCAATGAAAGACTCGTTACCAGACTTTTAATGAGCCTTTCATTGGATTCAGGTGTGCTGGAGCAGGGAGACAACTACAAGTGTCAGGAAGGTGGCTCTCGAGGACCGAACTTGGCCACCCCTGCACTAGACCATCACCTCCCCGTTGTTTTGGGTTTGTTTGTTCATCCAACAATCTACATCATAAAGGTGACCTACTGCTGGATAGACAAATGAACCCAAAACAACAACAAAAACCACAGACTGTAGTCTTTCTAGCTCTTACATCTATCTACAGTGAGGAAAATAAGTATTTGAACACCCTGCAATTTTGCAAGTTCTCCCACTTAGAAATCATGGAGGGGTCTGAAATTTTCATCTTAGGTGCATGTCCACGGTGAGAGACATAATCTAAAAAAAAAAAAAAAAATCCGGAAATCACAATGTATGATGTACAATTTATTTGTATGTTACTGCTGCAAATAAGTGAAAATCAATGTTAATATTTGGTACAGAAGCCTTTGTTTGCAATTACAGAGGTCAAATGTTTCCTGTAGTTTTCACCAGGTTTGCTCACACTGCAACAGGGATTTTGGTCCACTCCTCCATACAGATCTTCTCTAGATCTTTCAGGTTTGGAGTTTCAGCTCCCTCCAAAGATTTTCTATTGAGTTCAGGTCTGGAGACTGGCCAGGCCACTCCAGGACCTTGAAATGCTTCTTACGGAGCCCCTCCTTAGTTGCCCTGGCTGTGTGTTTCGGGTCATTGTCATGCTGGAAGACCCAGCCATGACCCATCTTCAATGCTCTTACTGAGGGAAGGAGTTTGTTTGCCAAAATCTCGCAATACATGACCCCATCCATCCTCCCTTCAATACGGTGCAGCCGTCCTGTCCCCTTTGCAGAAGAGCACCCCCAGAGTATGATGTCTCCACCCCCATGCTTCATGGTTGGGATGGTTTTCTTGAGGTTGTTCTCATCCTCTAAACATGGTAAGTTGATAGTGAGTTGATTCTAAAAAGCTCTATTCTGGTCTCATCTGACCACATGACCTTCTCCCATGCCTCCTCTGGATCATCCAGATGGTCACTGGTGAACTTCAAACGGGCCTGGACATGTGCTGGCTTGAGCAAGGGGACCTTGCTGCCCTGCAGGATTTTAGACCATGACAGCATCATGTGTTACTAATGTAATGTTTGTGACTGTGGTGCCAGCTCTCTTCAGGTCATTGACCAGGTCCTCCTGTGTAGTTCTGAGCTTTCTCAGAATCATCCTTACCCCACAAAGTGAGATCTTGCATGGAATCCCAGACCGAGGGAGATTGACAGTCTTCCTGTGTTTCTTGTTGGGAAAGTGTAGGAACACGGACCCACAACAGGCGCCTCCTGGCGCCCGACCAGGCTTGTCCGGGTGGCGGCGGTAGAAGTCGGCCAGGAGGGCCAGGTCCAGGATGAAGCTCTTCTTCACCCAGGAGCGTTCTTCGGGGCCATACCCCTCCCAGTCCACCAAATACTGGAAGCCCCGGCCCATCCGTCGGACATCCAAAAGCCGGCGCACAGTCCAAGCCGGCTCGCCATCGATGATCCGGGCAGGAGGTGGTGCCGGACCCGGAGTACAGAGGGGTGAGGTGTGATGTGGTTTGATCCTTGACACGTGAAACACGGGATGGATCCGCAGTGAGGCCGGAAGCTGAAGCCTCACTGCGGCAGGACTGATGACCTTGAGGATTTTAAAGGGACCTATGTATCATTCCTGTAGTTTCGGGGAGGCCACTTGGAGTGGAATGTCCTTGGTTGACAACCACACTTCCTGCCCTGGACGATACGTAGGGGCCGGTGTCCGCCGATGGTCTGCATGGGCCTTTGTCCTCATCCGGGCCTTCAGCAAAGCAGAACGGGCGGCTCGCCACACCCGACGGCACTTCCGCAGGTGGGCCCTGGACCGAGGGCACACCGACCTCTCCCTCAACCACCGGAAACAACGGGGGCTGATACCCTAGACACACCTCAAAAGGGGAGAGGCCGGTGGCTGACGACACTTGGCAGTTGTGGGCATACTCGATCCAGGCCAGATGAGTACTCCAGGCCGCCGGGTGCGCGGCTGTCACGCAACGCAGGGTCTGCTCCATCTCTTGGTTGGCCCGTTCTGCTTGCCCGTTGGTTTGGGGATGATACCCGGATGAGAGACTGACCGTGGCCCCCAGTTCCCGGCAGAAACTCCTCCAGACGTGCGAGGAGAACTGGGGACCGCAGTCGGAGACGATGTCTGTTGGTATCCCATGCAGCCGGACGACGTGGTGGACCAGGAGGTCCGCTGTCTCCTGGGCCGTTGGGAGCTTCGGGAGGGCCACGAAGTGGGCGCCTTGGAGAATCGGTCCACTATCGTGAGGAAGACGGTGTTGCCCTGGGACGGCGGGAGGCCCGTGACAAAATCCAGGCCGATGTGAGACCAGGGGCGATGAGGCACGGGCAGCGGCTGTAGCAATCCCGAAACCTTGCGATGGTCGGCCTTGCCCCTGGCGCAGGTGGTACAGGCCTGGATATAATCCCGGACGTCGGCCTCCAGGGACGCCCACCAGAAGCGCTGCCGGACAACTGCCACGGTTCTTCGCACCCCTGGATGACAGGAGAGCTTAGAGCCGTGACAGAAGTCCAGGACTGCAGCCCTAGCTTCTGGTGGGACGTAAAGTCTATTCTTCGGCCCGGTTCCGGGGTCCGGGCTTCGTGCCAGGGCCTCCCGGATGGTTCTCTCTACGTCCCAGGTGAGGGTGGCCACGATAGTGGACTCCGGGATGATGGGTTCCGGTGGATCCGACAACTCCGTTTTGACTTCGTCTTCATGTACCCGGGACAAGGCATCCGATCTCTGGTTTTTGGTCCCGGGACGGTAGGTGATCCGGAAGTCAAAACGGCCGAAGAACAGTGACCAGCGGGCTTGCCTGGGATTCAGCCGCTTGGCGGTCCTGATATACTCCAGGTTCCGGTGGTCAGTGAAAACCGTGAATGGCACGGACGTTCCCTCCAACAGATGTCTCCACTCTTCAAGAGCCTCTTTCACCGCAAGGAGTTCTCGATTGCCGACGTCATAGTTCCGTTCGGCCGGGGTCAACCTACGGGAAAAATAGGCACACGGGTGAAGGACCTTATCGGTCTTCCCGCTCTGGGACAGCACGGCTCCTATCCCTGAGTCCGAGGCGTCCACTTCAACCACTAACTGGCGACTAGGATCGGGCTGCACCAGAACGGGTGCAGACGAGAAGCGCCGTTTCAACTCCTTGAACGCGGCATCGCAACGATCCGACCAGGTGAAGGGGACTTTTGGTGAGGTCAGGGCTGTCAAGGGGCTAACTACCTGACTGTAGCCCTTAATGAACCTCCTGTAGAAATTTGCAAAGCCGAGGAACTGTTGCAGCTTCCTACGGCTTGTGGGTTGGGGCCAGTCTCTCACCGCCGCAACCTTGGCCGGATCAGGAGCGACGGAGTTGGAGGAGATGATGAACCCCAGGAAGGACAAAGATGTGCGGTGGAACTCACACCTCTCGCCCTTCACAAACAGCCGGTTCTCCAACAACCGCTGCAGGACCTGACGTACATGCTTGACATGGGTCTCAGGATCCGGAGAAAAGATGAGTATATCGTCTAGGTATACGAAGACGAACCGGTGCAGGAAATCCCGCAAGACATCATTAACCAAAGCTTGGAACGTCGCGGGGGCGTTTGTAAGACCGAACGGCATGACCAGGTACTCAAAGTGACCTAAGGGGGTGTTGAATGCCGTCTTCCACTCGTCTCCCTTCCGGATCCGAACCAGGTGATACGCATTTCTAAGATCGAGCTTGGTGAATATTCGGGCTCCATGCAGGGGCGTGAACACCGAATCCAACAGGGGCAACGGGTATCGATTACGAACCGTGATTTCGTTCAGTCCCCTGTAATCAATGCATGGACGAAGTCCGCCGTCTTTTTTACCCACAAAAAAGAAACCTGCACCCATCGGGGAGGTGGAATTCCGGATCACCCCGGCGGCTAAGGAGTCCCGGATGTAGGTCTCCATTGATTCGCGCTCAGGCCGTGAGAGGTTGTACAGCCTGCTGGACGGGAACTCACCGCCTGGAACCAAATCAATGGCACAATCATACGGACGGTGGGGGGGAAGGGTGAGCGCCAGATCCTTGCTGAACACTCGTACTCCACCGGCACCGTCCCCAGATTGGGCGGGACTCTGACCTCCTCCTTAGCCTGGGAACCGGGAGGAACCGAGGAACCTAAACATACCCGATGGCAGGTCTCGCTCCACTGAACCACTACCCCGGACGGCCAATCGATCCGGGGATTGTGTTTTAACATCCAGGGAAACCCTAAAATCACTCGGGAGGTAGCAGGAGTCACAAAAAACTCGATCTCCTCCCGGTGATTTCCTGACACCACCAGAGTTACAGGTGGTGTCTTATGCGTGATTGGAGGGAGTAGGGAGCCATCTTGTGCTCGCACCTGCACAGGCGAGGTAAGCGCCACCAGAGGGAGCCCTATCTCCCTGGCCCATCTGCTGTCTAACAGATTCCCTTCAGAGCCCGTGTCCACCAGTGCTGGGGCCTTCAGGGTTGAATCCTCATAAAGGATTGTAACTGGGAGTCGTGTGGCAATGTGGGTGTGTCCCACGTGAATGTCTCGGCCCACCCCTAGCCCAGTTTCTAGGGGCGGGCGTTGGTGTTTAACCGCTCGGGGCAATCTCTTACCTGATGCTCTACCGAGCCACAAACAAAACACGCCCCGCGGACCAGCCTCCTCTGTGTAGCTGGTGCCCTAAATGTGGCCCTGCTCGTGTCCATAGCTTCGTCAGCAGGGGGAGCTGTAACCACATGGAGCGCAGGGGCCGTGGAGCGTGGGGAGGGCGGAGCGCGGTCGGAACCAGAAGGGAGAGGGACGGCGCGTGCCCGGCCACGCCCTTCGTCTCGTTCCCGACGGCGTTCTTCTAACCGATTGTCTAATCGTATGACGAGGTCAATAAGCCCATCTAAATCCCGCGGTTCGTCCATAGCCACCAGGTGCTCCTTAAGAACCAATGACAGTCCGTTTACAAAGGCGGCGCGGAGGGCAGTGCTATTCCAGCCGGACCTCGCAGCCGCGATGCGGAAGTCGACTGCATAGGCAGCTGCGCTCCGGCGCCCCTGTCTCATTGACAGCAGCACGGCTGAAGCGGTCTCTCCTCTATTTGGGTGATCGAACACTGTTCTGAACTCCCTCACAAACCCATCATATGTCTGACGGAGCCGTGAATTCTGCTCCCAGAGCGCTGTAGCCCAAGCGCATGCCTCACCGCGAAGCAGGTTTATTACATAAGCTATCTTGCTAGCATCGGTCGCGTACATGACAGGACGTTGTGCGAAGACGAGCGAACACTGCATAAGGAAGTCCGCGCACGTCTCCACACAACCTCCGTACGGCTCTGGAGGGCTTATGTATGCTTCCGTGGAAGGTGGGGGGGGTCGTTGAACGACCTGTGGAACGTCACTGTTACGCACAGGGTCGACAGGAGGGAGAGCCGCAGCAGCGCCCTGAGGGCGCGCCTCCACCTGCGCGGCGAGAGCCTCCACCCTGCGGTTAAGGAGGACGTTCTGCTCGGTCATTAGATCCAACCGAGCCGTGAAAGTGGTGAGGATCCGCTGCAACTCACCAATCACTCCTCCTGCGGACGCCTGTGCGCCCTGTTCTTCCATTGGCCGTTCAACAGCCGGTTGACGCCCCTCGGGATCCATGACGTTGGCCGAGATATCCTGTTGGGAAAGTGTAGGAACACGGACCCACAACAGAGGGCGCAAATGAACGGACAATGGAGGAAGTCAAATAACAAAGCTTTACTGTTGTGAAACACGCACAACAAACACAACTGATTACAATGTTGAAATAAGCCAAATGTCAACGGTGTCGTGTGGGCAGGCTCGAAGATAGGAGACGTCTGTCCAAGTCGAACCGCAACCACCCGATTTCCTCCGCCACCGAACCCCGGGAATACTGGAGCCGCCAAGTCCCGAACTCCCAGGTGGCCACTGCCTCCGCTCGTCGGATCCGGTACTGCTGGCGAGGAACAGAAACAGTCAGGTGTGGGTGCGGCAGCACCCAGCAACACGTAGGGTGGAAACACCACCTCCACCTCTCGTCAGAAAAATACTGTAGTGTAAGAATGTGAGTGCTTATCCAAAAAAGTCCAATACAGTCTCCAGCTGTACTACTCACTGTCTGCACACAAGCAACAAAGTATTACTGTCAGGAAGACAATAGAATCGGCTGAGAACGTTACCTCTTTGGTAGAGCGATATCTCGGCAATGAGGTGGAGATGCCGTCCTGCTGATATACCCCTGCAGATCCGATGATTGATGACAGCTGTCGCAGGTGATGGGTGACAGCGGTCACTCTGGCTGCTCCTGCAAGGCGGCAGCGCCCCCTAGTGCCTGGAGCCCGCACTCCAGGCAGGGCGCCCTCTGGTGGTGGTGGGCCAGCAGTACCTCCTCTTCAGCGGCCCACACAACATTTCTTCCACTTTCTAATAAATAATCATAACAGCTGTTGTCTTCTACGAAGCTTCATGCTTGTTGTCCTGTAGTCCATCCCAGCCTTGTGCAGGTCTACAGTCTCTTCGCTATGGTGGACAGGTTGGAGTGTGATTGACTGAGTGTGTGAACAGGTGTCTTTTATACAGGTAACAAGTTCAAACAGGTGCAATTAATACAGGTAAAGAGTGCAGAATAAGAGGGCTTCTTAAAGAAAAATTAACAGGTCTGCGAGAACCAGAATTCTTGCTGGTTAGTAGGGGATCAAATACACTCAACAAAAATATAAACGCAACACTTTTGGTTTTGCTCCCATTTTGTATGAGATGAACTCAAAGATCTAAAACTTTTTCCACATACACAATATCACCATTTCCCTCAAATATTGTTCACAAACCAGTTTAAATCTGTGCTAGTGAGCACTTCTCCTTTGCTGAGATAATCCATCCCACCTCACAGGTGTGCCATATCAAGATGCTGATTAGACACCATGATTAGTGCACAGGTGTGCCTTAGACTGCCCACAATAAAAGGCCACTCTGAAAGGTGCAGTTTTATCACACAGCACAATGCCACAGATGTCGCAAGATTTGAGGGAGCGTGCAATTGGCATGCTGACAGCAGGGAATGTCAACCAGAGCTGTTGCTCGTGTATTGAATGTTCATTTCTCTACCATAAGCCGTCTCCAAAGGCGTTTCAGAGAATTTGGCAGTACATCCAACCAGCCTCACAACTGCAGACCATGTGTAACCACACCAGCCCAGGACCTCCACATCCAGCATGTTCACCTCCAAGATCGTCTGAGACCAGCCACTCGGACAGCTGCTGGAACAATCGGTTTGCATAACCAAAGAATTTCTGCACAAACTGTCAGAAACCATCTCAGGGAAGCTCATCTGCATGCTCGTCGTCCTCATCGGGGTCTCGACCTGACTCCAGTTCGTCGTAACCGACGTGAGTGGGCAAATGCTCACATTTGCTGGCGTTTGGCACGTTGGAGAGGTGTTCTCTTCACGGATGATGCGAAGGAGATGTGTTGCACTGCATGAGGCAAATGGTGGTCCCACCAGATACTGACTGGTATCCCCCCCAGTAAAACAAAACTGCACCTTTCAGAGTGGCCTTTTATTGTGGGCAGTCTAAGGCACACCTGTGCACTAATCATGGTGTCTAATCAGCATCTTCGTATGGCACACCTGTGAGGTGGGATGGATTATCTCAGCAAAGGAGAAGTGCTCACTATCACAGATTTCGACTGGTTTGTGAACAATATTTGAGGGAAATGGTGATATTGTGTATGTGGAAAAAGTTTTAGATCTTTGAGTTCATCTCATACAAAATGGGAGCAAAACCAAAAGTGTTGCGTTTATATTTTTGTTGAGTATACTTATTTGCAGCAGTAACATACAAATAAATTATTAAAAAAATCATATATTGTGATTTCCGGATTTTATTGTTTTTTTTAGATTATGTCTCTCACAGTGGACATGCACCTAAGATGAACATTTCAGACCCCTCCATGATTTCTAAGTGGGCGAACTTGCAAAATCGCAACAACAACAATAATAATAACAATAAGAAGCATAATTTTATTTATAGATCCTGTTCAGGCAAGAGATTTCAAAGTGCTCTTCCTGAAAAAACATCAAAACACTGCAATAAAATGATAAGATATAAACATAAATTCAGTGGATAAATCACCAGAAATAAAAATACTTAAAATATACATTTCAGTAAATTTCCATCCATCCATCCATCCATTTTTTTCCGCTTTATCCAGAAGAAAATTTCAGTAAATTTATTAAATTAAATTAGTGGAGTATATAAAATCTCCCAAATACAACCCCTGGCAAAAATTATGGAATCACCGGCCTCAGAGGATGTTCATTCTGTTGTTTAATTTTGTAGAAAAAAAGCAGATCACAGACATGACACAAAACTAAAGTCATTTCAAATGGCAACTTTCTGGCTTTAAGAAACACTATAAGAAATCAAGAAAAAAGATTGTGGCAGTCAGTAACGGTTACTTTTTTAGACCAAGCAGAGGAAAAAAATATGGACTCACTCAATTCTGAGGAATAAATTATGGAATCACCCTGTAAATTTCCATCCCCAAAACTAACACCTGCATCAAATCACATCTGCTTGTTGACATTGACCCTATGTCATGAAATTGACCCTATGTGTCTTTTTGCAAGGAATGTTTTCACAGTTTTTGCTCTATGGCAAGATGCATTATCTTCTTGAAAAATGATTTAATCATCCTTAAACATCAGAAAAGTGTCCAAAATATCAACGTAAACTTGTGCATTTATTGATGATGTAATGACAGCCATCTCCCCAGTGCCTTTACATGACATGCAGCCCCATATCATCAATGACTTTGGAAATTTACATGTTGTCTTCAGGCAGTCATCTTTATAAATCTCATTGGAACAGCACCAAACAAAAGTTCCAGCATCATCACCTTGCCCAATGCAGATTCGAGATTCATCACTGAATATGACTTTCATCCAGTGATCCACAGTCCACGATTGCTTTTCTTTAGCCCATTGTAACCTTGTTTTTTTCTGTTTAGGTGTTAATGATGGCTTTCGTTTAGCTTTTCTGTATGTAAATCCCATTTCCTTTAAGCAGTTTCTTACAGTTTGGTCACAGACGTTGACTCCAGTTTCCTCCCATTCGTTCCTCATTTGTTTTGTTGTGCATTTTCGATTTTTGAGACATATTGCTTTAAGTTTTCTGTCTTGACGCTTTGATGTCTTCCTTGGTCTACCAGTATGTTTGCCTTTAACAACCTTCCCATGTTGTTTGTATTTGGTCCAGAGTTTAGACACAGCTGACTGTGAACAACCAACATCTTTTGCAACATTGCGTGATGATTTACCCTCTTTAAAGAGTTTGATAATCCTCTCCTTTGTTTCAACTGACATCTCTCGTGTTGGAGCCATGATTCATGTCAGTCCACTTGGTGCAACAGCTCTCCAAGGTTTGATCACTCCTTTTTAGATGCAGACTAACAAGCAGATGTGATTTGATGCAGGTGTTAGTTTTGGGGATGAAAATTTACAGGGTGATTCCATAATTTATTCCTCAGAATTGAGTGAGTCCATATTTTTTTCCTCTGCTTGGTCTAAAAAAGTAACCCTTACTGACTGCCACAATCTTTTTTTCTTGATTTCTTATAGTGTTTCTTAAAGCCAGAAAGTTGCCATTTGAAATTACTTTAGTTTTGTGTCATGTCTGTGATCTGCTTTTTTTCTACAAAATTAAACAACTGAATGAACATCCTCCGAGGCCGGTGATTCCATAATTTTTGCCAGGGGTTGTACAAATAAGTAACTATTTTAGTGAGTTTCTTTAGTCATAGTATTTATGAAATGTATGTTATTATGATCACAGCCAATACATTTTGCTATAAACTGGTGATTCATTCAGCATATAGCAATTACTGGAAAAATGCTGACAAAAATGTCCCAAGGTCCTTCTAAATTATATATATTTAATCCAGCTGCAGTTCATAATTAGTAAATGATGACACTACATTGTAGCATTCTTTCTTTAGTTTAGCAAAGTTACAGTTTTTGTATGCTGTATAATTGGCTTGGCGCTAGGTGCAGTGTTAAGCCGCTGACATCACATCTAACTTTAGCCTGAGCTGAATGCCTCCATTGTGAGCCAGAGGATTTATAATGTTCTTAACAAAATAATACTTGTGGTGGCTCAGAACTTGAGCCAAGGGAGAGCCTTAAAGTAGAGATTCACGATGGATTTATTTATTCACGTGTCTTGAAAATTTGCTAGCATCATATAACGTGATGCTAACAGACTAAGCATGAAAACTCGCTACTGTCACATAATGCGAACAGGCATCAGACTACATATATATATATATATATATTCTATTTCTATAGCATTACATAATGCGATGGTAATGGGCTAACGTTAGCATGAATTGAGTGCCTCCATTGTGAGCAATGGGATTTATAATGTGCTTAAAAACATACTTTGTATGACACTTTTACTTGAAAAAAACCTTAGTGCATGTCTTCAAGGAATGTTGCATGCTGCCTGAAAAAAAGGTAAGTGAACTATGTGTTGTATTTGAGGTTTTTTGCAGGACAGAATAACTAACTGACATAACAGACATACATTTGGGCCTTAGATAGTTGTGGTGCAGATTATTTATAGTGGATATGGAAAGGCTACAGTCCCTTGGGCTTTTAAACATTTTAGTTTCTTTATGCCATTTTATAAAAAGCACACAGGCTTTTGTATATTCAAATTTTGTCAATTATCCCCTTTAAACTCAAATAGAAAACACAACTCTTCAATATAAAGTATCAGTATAAATTAAATTAACTATCAATGTCAAAATAATGTAATTCATGAGTATTGGTCCCCTTTACTATAATACAACTAAATCATTACTTTTACAGACAGTTTTCTTTAGACATTCAGGGGATGGATACATGAATAAATTCTTTAGTAGAAAAGCTTGAATCTTAGAGATTTCACTTTTAACAAGAGATTTTGTCATGGAAAGCCGCGTGGAGGCTTCGCGCGTCAGGACCGATTCGCTGATCGAGCGAGACAAAGGAACACCTCCGTTTCGGAGTGCCAAGGGACAAGTTGGGACATGCCCAGCTCTCCACAATTTCTCTTATACTCACTGGGCTGGTAAGCATTGAAAGCCGAGATAGGCAGTGAAATCTGCCGGAAAATGGCTGATGTCCAGCTCTTGTGATAACCAGAGAAATTGCTCACGACGGTCCCAGCTCCACACAGCCATCCGTTTAGAAATGATGTGGTGTTTTCTGCCTCTCGATGGCGGCTCGGAGCACGGCGCGCCGTGCACCATTGTGGGGCGTCCTTAAAGCTGTAGTAACAGTCCTTATTCTCTGTGAATCCCGTAAAATTTTCACCGAAAGCCAGATAAATTTTTCGAATGGTTTCCAGCTGCTTGTCTCTAACAGTTTCTGAAAAAATTCTGATGGAAAAAAAGCCCAAATCATTCCACCATTTCCTGACAATGAAAAGCTGACGAGGGGGCTGGACCACTCCTCCCACAAGGCGTGCTCACAGGCGAATGACGCAACCGACAGGCATGGAAAAACTCACGCATGCACACGAAGGTTCAAGCTTGGCTGACGTAAAAACATATGAATCGAATCCATATGGTTTTTGAAAAAAATAATAAGGTTGGATACTTTTCTAATAGACCTCGTATACTACTAAAACCACACAGCCATTTACCACTCGCCATTCAACTGAAAAATGTGCAAAATTTATCCTATGACATAAGTACAATTTAAGCTTGTTCATTAATAAGCTTAACAGACAACGGAACATTCGAGGTGCATTTTTAATCTTCTTACTGCAATCTAACAGCATTCACAGTATACTGTGTTCCAAAACCATTTGGACTGCAGTCGAGAGCTGACGCATGCAGAATGTGCACAGTCGGTCGAGGCGGGATCTGCCCACATTCTAAGTAGTCGAACGGCATACTTACACAGCTGTTGGAATATCTGTCCCTCCTGACTGTGGCTTGATTCCTGACTGTGGCTTGATTCCTGCTCATTCATGCTAAGTGTGACGGGGCCCTTAATGACTGACGAGTATAAAGACCCAGAGAGTGATTTGGAAAAGTTAATGTATTCCGTTCCCCAACACATCTAAAGAAAACTAGCTGTAAACACGATGATTTAGTTGTGTTATATAAAGGGCACCATTACTTATGTAAGCCATTATTTTGGCCCTGATATTAATACAATAACATGCTTTTGGAGGGCGTTCACGCCCAGGCGCCCAAAATGACAGATATTCGCCTGAGTTAGACGAGGCCGAATATCTGTGCATACCGCACGACAACAGCATGTTATTTGCATTATTATCACTTTTTACTGAGATACACAACACTCAACGCGTACATAAAAAGTTGGCTCACTTTAACTTTTGTTGTGTTGGCTGGCGCGCGCGCTGCTCTCCAACTTCGCAAGTGCGTCCACATCAAGCTTGCTGCTTTAGCTGCTGTTAATTGTCGTACTATCCATGAGAAAATCATCCGGAATATCCATATTGGGACCAAAACATACTTCTCGCCTTTTCATCTTTTCCTCTGCGGACAGTTTTTTTTTTCTCCCCCTCTGCGGACAGTTCTTGGGCTGCGCGCTATGACGTCATTTGTTTACGCACAGCGGGCGGGTATAGCCAGGTAGCGTCGATGTAAAGCTACGATACCGGCCTAGCAATGCCCCGGTAAAGTGATAATAATGTTATTTATTATTAGATCATGTTGCAGAGATATGTGTTCAGTGTGAGTTTAAAGGGGATCATTTTAGAAATTTTAGGGTGCTATGGTTAGTTTTTCAACACATCACCTGATAAAAACCCAGCGTGTTAAGTCATAAAAACATACAAGTCTAACTTCATGGGTAACTGTGGTCTTCATAGTCTGGTTTGTCACTTTTTTGCAGCTGTCACACCTTGACAATTATCCAGCGTATGCCGACAGCCCCGTTTCAACACAGTGGTTCTGGTCGGTACTGCACCATGTAGTGCGTGTCAGAAACAGAGTAATTTAACATTATTTTATTTTTTATCTTGGTGGACCATTTTCATAGTGTACAGAATGCTGAGTGGACTGGCTGTGGAAAAACACTGACTTGAATGAATGGAGTGCTGTCTCTTTAAGTGCGGGCTGCTTCCTGAGCAGCAGAGCTGAAAGCGCCGAGCAGCTGCTTTCAGTTCCACTGATCAAGTCTGATCATCCACCGATCAGGTCATCACAGACCTGAATAATGAAATGCTGTGATGATTTAAACTTTTAAAGTGCCAGTCAACCGCGATCAGGTGTGATCAGAATGACGTGCTGTGTGATCTGTCGACGTGGTGATCACGGACAATGACGGCACTTTAAATCTTTAAACAGGGCGTGATCACACTGATCGATCGATCAGGTCATCTGATGATAACACCATAGCGACGGCGCTTTAAAAGTTTAAATCATCACAGCGCTTCTGTGTGTTCAGAGCGCAGCACTGGCTGAGAAACGCACCTGCAGCAGAAAAACCACAGAGGGACTTGCTTTAAAATGCTACATTTACAGCCACGAATTAAAGCATTTTTCGAGATCACTTTCAAAAATCAGGAGCTTTATGTGGATTCGTGTCCATCTGTGATGGTGAAATGGACTGAAATGAACAGGTCAGACTTTATATTTTTCCGTGTGTGAATGAAACAGTGGTTCTGCATACAGACCGCGGCTTTCAGCAAATCAGTGACCAGCATTAATAAACAGATGAGTAAATTACAAGAAACGTCCGCCAACAATCACATAACTTACCTACAACTTATGTCCAGCATGTGTGGGACGTGTGAGTCACACACTGGCACTCATGCCCAAGATTTTTTGAGGAGCTTAGCTTATTAGGACGTACATCAACGAGCATCAGCGTGTTTCAGCAAGCTTCAACTTACTCTTAACTTATAAAAAACTTACCCTTAACTTATTGGACTTATGCCAGCCTTTTAATACAGTTGGTATATGCTGGCTAAATCATCAAGGTGTGACAGGGCCTTTAGACCATGAATGTACAAGATGCATATCTATGAAAGTAAGAACGAGCATCAATGCACTGCTATAAATGTTCAATTATATGACAAGGGCCTCTGACTGAACCAAAGTCATGTGATGACTTACCAGGATTTTGGGTAATGAGTGCATTGGTTCTTCTTCTTCAGGTACAATTCGAATGTAGAAGATGGCAGGGAAGATGAAGATGAGACAAGGAGCAGATGTGGCCCCTGCAAGCACAGATGTCCATGAGTATTTTTCATATGCTAAAATCCCCCAATTAGTGTCCACTAAGGCAGTCCATTGAAGTCATATATGAGGTTAAACAAGCTACATAGTAAGTGATGTTACAAAAGTCAAACTTCATGACTTTGTGATTTCACATGACTGTCTAACAGTGTGTCAGTTTTGCTGGATGTAGCTTCATTTGCTGACATGTGAGAGCTAATCTTGATGATTATGAGTGTGAATGGTTGTCTCTCAATATGTGTTAGCCCTTTGATGGGTTGAGGGTATGCGTCTGTAATTTACACCACTTCTTGTTCAATCTGTGGAGCAGGGGCGCCGAAAAGGGGAGAATAAGGAGAATGATTCTAGGACAGCCATAATTGATAGGAGCCCAGAGAGGCCCTGAATACAATTATAATACTGACAAAATAATATGACACTCAGTAATAAACTTACAAACACACATATATTTTATTTACAATGTACTGGTAACACTAAGTTTATTTGTTTTGGAAGCATTTCTCAATGCCCACCTCCCATTTACGTAAAATGTTTCAGTCCACCTGCTCCACCAGACAGCTACAGAGCCTTTTCACAGACAGTGAGTGGACGTGGAGATGACAGGCAAAAAGAAAAGAAAAAAGCTGACAGGAAAAGAAATGAAGGTCGACAGTATGCCACCCATTTCTTTCATAGGCAAGGTAGGTCTGTTACTGGTTCATGTGATGGAAAGTTCTGGACCATTAATTAGCCTGTTGTCTGTTCCTAACATTGTCCATAGCTTATAAGCCAGCTCACTTTTCTCACCATATCAGCTCATATTTCTGAAGAAAACTCTGGATTTATACATTTCACTGTTGTTTTAGTAACTAATAAATCCAGACAAAAGTTTAGCAAGCTGCTCTGTTCAAAAAATGATGGATGTTCCAAACAGACATGTCAAGAGCAACAGCAACACATCAGTCAGCCGCCACCTGAACAAGCCCAAGTATCCCTGAGGAAGGAGGTGAGCAGCTGTGTGTTGAATAGATTATTATGAAGAAAAAACATGAAAGAATGAAAAATTGTTCTGAAATTTAAAAAAAAGCCTATAGTGTGTATTTATTTCAGAATGATTTTAATGGTTTGAAAAGCATCAGCTATAACTGAAATATAATGTTTGGTCAGTAGTGTGGGACTCTCACCCCCTTGCTTTGCAGGAGGAACAGAGAACATTTCTGCAACCCCAATTCCAATGAAGTTGGGCCTGTTGGGAAAGTGTAGTGACACGGACCCACAACAGGGGGGCGTAAATGAACGGACAATGGAGGAAGTCATATATGAACACTTTACTGATGTGAATAGCACAACTCAACACAGCAGATTACAGAATATGTACAAAAATCAATTAACAAAGGTGTCGTGTGGGCAGGCTCGAGGATAGAAGACGTCTGTCCTGAGAAGAACCGGAACCACACGATTTCCTCCGCCACCGAACCTGGAAAATACTGGAGTCGCCAAGTTCTGAGTGCCCAGGTGGCCACCGTCTCCGTGTGTCGGATCTGGTACTGCTGGCGAGGAGCAGAAACAATCAGATGTGGGTGTATGAACACTCAGTAACACTTATGGTGGATATTCCACCTCCACCTCTCATTCAGAAAACTGGCACGTGCAGTTGTAAGTGTACTTATCAAACGTTGGGGTGAGAAGGCGTCAAGCCCAACTCAGCCTCAGCTACAAGCACTCACAGAAACCCAACTGCAAAAATAGCACAAGCAAAAATATTGTAATGGACAATCACAACGGCTGAGAATTTACCTCCTTAGGTAGATGATATCTCGGCAACGGGGTGGAGATGATGTCCGGTCTTTATGGAGTGGGATGATGAAGTGTAGATGGGTGACAGCTGTCAAGAGATAATGAGTGACAGCTGTCACCCCCGGCTGTGTCCGTGGCGGCAGCGCCCTCTCGTGCCTGAAGCCCGCACTTCAGGCAGGGCACCCTCTGGTGGTGGGCCAGCAGTACCTCCTCTTCTGGCGGCCCACACAACAGGGCCATTGTGTAAAATGTAAATAAAAACAGAATACAATGATTTGCAAATCCTGTTCAACCTGTATTCAATTGAATACACCACAAAGACAAGATATTTAATGTTCAAACTGATAAACTTTATTGTTTTGTGCAAATACTTGGTCATTTTGAAATGAATGCCTGCAACACATTTTAAAAAAGTTGGGATGGGGCAACAAAAGACTGGGAAAGTTGATGAATGCTCAAAGAACACCTGTTTGGAAACAGGTGAGTGTCATGATTGTGTATAAAAGGAGCATCCCCAAAAGGCTCAGCTGTTCACAAGCAAAGATGGGGCGAGGATCACCACTTTGTGAACAACTGCCTGAAAAAATAGTCAAACAGTTTAAGAACAATGTTTCTCAACGTTCAATTGCAAGGAATTTGGGGATTCCATCATCTACAGTCCATAATATAATCAGAAGATTCAGAGAATCTGGAGAACTTTCTACACGTAAGCGGCAAGGCTGAAAACCAACATTGAATGCCCGTGACCATCGATCACTCAAGCGGCACTGCATTAAAAACTGACATCATTGTGTAAAGGATCTTACCGCATGACCTCAGGAACACTTCAGAAAACCATTGTCAGTTCATAGTTCACAGTTCATCGCTACATCTACAAGTGCAAGTTGGCGTCTGGGTGTGGAGTCCAGGGCTTGATTGGGGATTTGGGGTTGGTGGTGGGCCTTCGGGGGTCTGGGGGGTTAATTGGGCAGCCATCATTCCTTTTCACGTTGGGTCTGTCTACTCTGCCATTGGTGGGCTGGGGTCCAGTGCCTGGGCGGGGGGTGGTGCCTCTCCCCCGGGCTCGGGTCATATGTGGCCCTCCGTGCCCCTGCCTCTCCCTTTGGGCTTATGGGGCCTGCCTGTCTCCCTCTGGCTCCTCGGCTGCCCCTGCCGCTCCTGGGTCTCATCTCGCGCCTTCCCTGGTTTGGGGACCAATAGTCAAATAGTTTTGCAATCAGGTGTTGGGGATGGGTTTGCAGGGCAGTCTGTGGCACAGCTGTGCGCTGCAGCCTCCCACTGCGATCTCCATCCATCACTCCTGCCCTGCCATTTTAATGTACACACTTTATTTCTACAAATTTAGTAAAACACTTTCACTAATTTTGAGTCAGGGTCACTAGGTGGTGGTGGGTTTGCAGGGCAGGCTGTGGTGCAGCGGTGTGCTGCAGCCTCCCATGGCAGTCTGCCACCAGCCATCTCCTGCCCTGCTTTTAATGCAACACTTTATCTTTGCTCACTTAGGGGGTCACACACAGCAAGGGAGATTAATTATTACAACTATGGTGGGTTTGGTAGGTACTGTGAGTGTGGCATGTGGGGTTGGCCCTGGGTGGCTGTGGATGTCTGGGGCTCTGGGGGGGGGGGGGTCTGCCTCACCGGTTCTGCCGTGGTCTCGGGCCATACTCTGGGCCTTACGAGGCACAGGGTTCCGCGGCCGGTGGGCAGGTGGGTGGTGGTGGTGGGGTGTGGGTGTTGGCACTGGGGGGTGGACGGCTGCTGGGGAGTTGGGAGCCGTGGTCTCTGTGGGGTGGGGTGTTGCCCCGCTCTCGCTTGGGCGGTCTCCCGATCTTGGGCTTTGGTGTTTGGGGTGGGGGGGTGGACTGGGGGCTGGGGGGAGTTTGGAGGAGTCCTGCTGGCTGCACCAGGGGAGTCCTGGGTGTTGGGGGGGCCTCGTATGCTTCCTGGCCCACCCTCGTATGACTCAGTAGTCCCTGCCCGGGTTCGTTGCAGTGGCTCCTTTGCTCCCCATCCCCGCCGCCACTCGCTCCTCCGGCTGCTCCCGTTGGCTCGTCGTGCTGCCCCGGTGGCTCTGGTGGCTGCCCTTCCTGACCCCTGTGCCCTTCCACTGCCCTTTTTATCCTGGTTTCTCCTGGAGCCCTGCGTCCTGGACCCATTTCCGTCATTGCTTGCGGTCGGCCGTATGGCTTCTGACGTGCCGGAGTGGTCCATGTCATATCATAAGGTTCTGTACTCTTGTCTTGGCCCACCACACCAGCCACAGTAGTGATCAGATATTTAGCTGTGATCTGGGTCTCTGTGTGTGGGTGGTTGTGTGTTTGTGGCCATCACCACAATTCGGTTTTGGGTGCCCTCAAGGGGATTAAGACTCTGGTGTCCTAGATTAGGGTATAGATGCTCACTAATTAGACAATAGACTGTTGCTGTCACTACTTGTTCATGTGTGGTTGTTTGTCCTGGTATGTTGTATGGTTGGGCCCCGTCTCCTCTGTGTCTCACGTCACAGTTACTGTCTTCAGCACTTGTCTTTCATTCTTGTCTGTCTTTGTGTTGTTTGGGTGGTCGGCCCTTCTTGATAGAAGTTGTCGGTTGGCTTTGAGTAGGATGTTGTAGGCTGATCAGGAAGGGCGGATGGGGGTCACACACGCACACCACGTTCACTCACGCATTACATACCTTCTGTCTTGCAAGAATAAATTGCATATGTGTATTAATGTACATAAATGGTTCTGCCAGTGTGGCATTTATCATTACTATATATGCAGACAAGGGGAAAAAACAAACAAACAAACAAAAAAAAAAAAGTTGAAGTTAAAACTCTACCATGCAAAGCAAAAGCCATACATCAACAACATCCAGAAACGCCGCCGCCTTCTCTGGGCCCGAGCTCATTTGAATTGGACAGATGCAAAGTGGAAAAGTGTGCTGTGGTCTGATGAGTCCACATTTCAAATTGTTTTTGGAAATCATGGATGTCGTGTCCTCTGGACAAAAGAGGTAAAAGACCATCCAGATTGTTACCAGCACAAAGTTCAAAAGCCAGTGTCTGTGATGGTATGGGGCTGTGTTAGTGCCTATGGTATGGGCAACTTACACATCTGTGATGGTATGGGGTGTGTTAGTGCCAATGGTATGGGCAACTTATACATCTGTGATGACACCATCAATGCTGAAAGGTACATCCAGGTTTTGGAGCAACACATGCTGCCATCCAAGCAACGTCTTTTTCAGGGACGTCCCTGCTTATTTCAGCACGACAATGCCAAGCCACATTCTGCACGTGTTACAACAGTGTGGCTTCGTAGTAAAAGAGTGCAGGTACTAGATTGGCCTGCCTGCAGTCCAAACCTGTCGCCCATTGAAAATGTGTGGCGCACTATGAAGCGCAAAATACGACAACGGAGAACCCGGACTGTTGAACAACTGAGGTCGTACATCAAGCAAGAATGGGAAAGAATTTCAACAATTAGTGTCCTCAGTTCCCAAACGCTTATTGAGTGTTGTTAGAAGGAAAGGTGATTTAACACTAGGGATGGCTATCAATAAGATTTTATCGATACCATTATCGATAAGAGTTTATCAATATCGATACCATTATCGATTCCGCTTATCGATCCAATTCCTTATCGATTCCCTTATCGATACCTCTTGTGAATTTTTTGTGTACTAAAAGTAGGCTTTACAGGTTTTCTATGTCAAAGGGTCAAAGAGCTTTTTCTTATCATGCACCCGCTCTGTGGAACGGTCTTCCTGCGACCATCAGACAGTCAGAATCCGTGGACATTATTAAAGCCTGTTTTTAATTCTCTTTCTTATGAATAGTTTTTATTTTTTTATCTGTTTTATTCTTTTACTTCTGTTTTTAATTATGTATTAGAACTTTTTTTTATTTATTTATTTATTTATTTAAATTTTTATGTTGAACTGTTCTATGTGAGGCGCCTTGAGATGGCTTTTGTTGTGATTTGGCGCTTTATAAGCCGATTAAATTGAAATTGAATTGAAATTGAACAACATTTTATTGAGTCTTAAAGTAAATAAATATGAAATTGGTCACTTGATCCTTAAAATTTGGACATAATAAACTCTACATGGTGGATTCTTGATCTCTGGATATAAATAGAATAAATAAACAAAATCTGTAGTTTTTGTCAAAAGCATTTCCTTTCAGACATTATTGGCATGAATGTCTTTCCATACGTCTGAGCTGAGCTTCACGTCAGGATGTAATTTATAAAGAATGCAGGACGTCTCATTTTGGGAGGAAAAAAAAAACGTTTCAGTCAATTGCAGTTTCTTGTCTGTCTTACAACATTTGTAAGAGGTGTCATTTTATTTAAAGCGGAAATTTGTTTTGAAGTTTTAATTCCCACCGGACTCTGTCTCGGCAGAGAGCCGCGCAGCGTTTGGAGCTGTGCCAATGGAACGGAGGACGATTCTCATTTCTTGACTGCAACAAGACAAGAGTCCCAATTAGTGACTTTAATCCACACAAAAGTGACTCACGGTATTTTAATGGCTTTGAGAGGAGTTAAGAAGCGGACTTGCCGTTTCTGAAGAGCAGCGAATCAAAGAACCATGAGCCAGTGGATCGAAGCATTGTTTCATTGGTTCACGCTTCAAAGTGGTGTCGCACTGCAGAAACGGTTGATTACAAAGCCACTGCAGGGTCTGTAATCAACGGAGAGGAATGATCATTTTCCTGACAAACACCCTCAAAAACAACGGCTGCTCTGAAGGACTGATAAGGGAATTGTTAAGCAAAAAGGCTTTTGATATTGGTGGATCGAATCATTTATTAACGATACTCGAAAAGAACCGGTTCTCGATACCCATCCCTATGTAACACAGCGGTAAACATACCACCGTCCCAGCTTTTTTGAAACGTGTTGCAGGCATCCATTTCAAAATGAGTAAATATTTGCACAAAAACAATAAAGTTTATCAGTTTGAACATTAAATATCTTGTCTTTCTGGTGTATTCAATTGAATATAGGTTGAAGAGGATTTGCAAATCATTGTATTCTGTTTTTTATTTGTATGTTTACATTTTACACAACGTCCCAACTTCATTGGAACTGGGGTTGTAGTGCATGCAGACTGGGTGACTGCTCTCACTCCAATCAGAGAAATCTTTTGGAAATCAGAAGATTAAATAGCAACAACCATATAGCCTCATATGTATTTTTTCACTCTAGAGTATCAGTCTTGCAGCAAATAACTGAATTTAAATGAATTTCATTGTATTCATATTTACGGTGCATATTTACTGTCAGATCTTTTTTTTTCTTTTCACAAATATGAGAATGATAATAATAAATATCATTATAATGCATAGTTTTATGTAAAACAACCACATGGCGATGGCCCCCAGGAGGATGAGTGGGAATAGGAAGTGGATAGATCTGCTAGATCTGAGATGTTCTAAATGTCGGTCCTTACAGGTGCCAACATAAAGTTCATTTTGGAGTTGGTCTAACCTACCAATGACCCCAAAGATGCCGAGGATATTGGGGGCAAAGATGACCAGCAGGTCGATGAATGTCAGCAGAATGAAAGCAATGGCAATGTGGCGGGGCCAGTAGAAGGTTTTATTGGGGAAGAGCATCTGCTGGATGGCTCTCCGTACCTGATGATCAAAAAGGAGGCTGTTTATAACAAACAACATACTGATTGATGGAAAAATTCAGCTGAAATGAGTAAACTGTAGGCAGTAAAATTTTACTTACAGGAAAGAGGACAATGGGTACAGTAAGCGTCACAGCTGTAAGAACAGCCAGACGTACACACAAAATCAAAGTGTCGTATGGATCAATACGGCTGTAGGTGTGAAGAAGCTCTGCTTCCACCTCACCTGAAAAAGAGGACCATAGAGAAGGCTCACAGAAAGGGAAGTCCAGCAAAAATGGAATAATCCCTTACAAGGAAAGAGATTATTTCTTTATTTGATATAAATACACTTGTGCTCACAAGTTTACATACCCTGGCAGATCATTATTATTATTATTATTTTTTTTTTTTTGGCCATTTTTCAGAGAAAAAGAATGATAACACAAAAACTTTTTTCACTCATGCCCAGTGGTTGTATGAAACCATTTACTGTCAAACAAATGTGTTTACTCTTTTTAAATCATGACAACAGAAACTACACAAATGACCCTGATGAAAACTTTACATATCCTCCTGACTACCAGGACATATATATATATATATATATATATATATATATATATATATATATATGTGTGTGTGTGTGTGTGTGTGTGTGTGTGTGTGTGTGTGTGTGTCCTGGTAGTCAGACATCAATGACAGCTTGGAGTCTCTTTTGTGGTAGTTGTGGATGAGGCTCTTTATTTTCCTTGATGGTTAAACTGCCCATTCTTCTTGGCAAAAAGCCTCCAGGTCCTGTAAATTCCTGGGCTGTCTTGCATCTCCCCGGACTAGCTCAATGATATTGAGGAGGCATCTCAGGAGACTGAGATAGCCACTGCAGAACCTTCACTTTATTCTGCTGTAGCCAATGACAGGTGGACTTGGCCTTGTGTTTTGGATCATTGTCATGTTGGAATGTCCAAGTATATTCCATGCACAGCTTTCAGGCTGATGAGTGCAAATTTTCTTCTAGTATTTACTGATAACATGCTGCATTCATCCTGCCATCACGTTTCCTGTACCTTTGTAGCTCATACATATCCAAAACATCAGCACCTGCGTGCTTCATAGTAGGCATGTTGTACCTTTCATCATATAGGCCTTGTTGACTCCTCTCCAAATATAACGTTTATGGTTGTGGCCAAAAAGTTCAATTTTGGTCTTATCACTCCAAATGACTTTGTTCTCTATGCTGTTTGGTGTATTGTAAGTGGGATACTTTGTGGCATTTGCACAGTAAAGGCTTTCTTCTGGCGACTCAACCACGCAGCCCATTTTTCTTCAAGTGCCACCTTAAGGTGCCCTGACACTTGCATGACTTTGATCCATGCACTTGCACATACTCTGTCATGCAGGAGAGTAAACTCATCTCAAACTCGTTGTAAACCATTGTAAACTGTGCGCGGCTTCATGCAAGTGTGCAAAGAAAATTTTGAAATGTTCAAAATCTCCATCACGCATTAATTACGTGAACTTCATGTGAACATTGCTCAAAAAATTAAAAACACTGCATGTGAGTGCAAGTGACTGCATCAGCTCACCACATCACAGACCAGCTCGTCTGAACGATTATAACAAGGTCTTAAATCTATCATAAACATAATTTTACAGCTACTCATAAGAAGGAATGAACATGCAACTGTTTTACCAAGCTATTACAATATAAACACTACAAATAATGACCTTTTAGATGGTTCCAATGTGTTCTCCACATCATTAAGCACACCAGAGAGAGAGAGGAAAAAAGCAGCAGATGAAACGGTCCTCTGTGATTCCAGAAGCGATTAGAGGTGTTTTCAACAGCCAACCTCTGAGAGAAAATAATAAATCCACTATGAAATAAGAATTTTATATACGCACCATCCAGCACACACGCGCAGCATCCAGTAAACAAAGCACGACATCCAGGTTGGAACACAGTGGGTGGGATAGTCACAACAAAGTGTGTGCAAGTGCGCGGATCAGTCATGCAAGTGTCAGGGCACCTTTATTGTGCATCTTGAAACAGCAAGACCACTTTGTTTCAAAGAGCCCTGTATTTCAGCTGAAGGTATTTGTGGGATGATGGGATTGATGGCATTGATCTCAATCTCAATCCCATCGTCACATCTTCCGAAGAGGAAGCAGAGATAGGGGACTCAGAGGCGGACTTATCCATTACCCAGGCCGAAGTCACCGAGGTAGTCAGAAAGCTCCTCAGTGGCAAGGCTCCTGGGGTGGATGAAATCCGTCTGGAGTACCTTAAGTCTCTGGATGTTGTGGGACTGTCTTGATTGACACGTCTCTAGAACATCACGTGGCGGTCGGGGACAGTGCCTCTGGATTGGCAGACCAGGGTGGTGGTCCCTCTGTTTAAGAAGGGGGACTGGAGGGTGTGTTCCAACTGCAGGGGGATCAGACTCCTCAGCCTCCCTGGTAAGGTCTATTCCAGAGTACTGGAGAGGAGAATTTGACCGATAGTCAAACCTCGGATTCAGGAGGAGCAGTGTGGTTTTCATCCTGGTTGCGGCACACTGGACCAGCTCTACACCCTCCATCGGGTGCTCGAGGGTTCATGGGAGTTCACCCAACTAGTCCACATGTGTTTTGTGGATCTGGAGAAGGCGTTCGACCGTGTCCCTCGAGGCGCCCTGTGGGGGGTGCTCCGGGACTACGGGGTCCGGGGTCCTTTGCTAAGGGCTATCCGGTCCCTGTATGACCCCAGCAGGAGCTTGGTTCGCATTGCCGGTAGTAAGTCAAACCTGTTTCCAGTGCACGTTGGCCTCCGCCAGGGCTGCCCTTTGTCACTGGTTCTGTTCATTACCTTTATGGACAGAATTTCTAGGCACAGTCAGGGTGTAGAGGGGGCCCGGTTTTGGAACCACAGAATCTCATCTCTACTGTTTGCTGACAATGTGGTTCTGCTGGCTTTGTCAAATCAGGACCTTCAGCGTGCACTGGAGCTGTCTGCAGTCAAGCGTGAAGCATCCGGGATGAAAATCAGCACCTCCAAATCCGAGGCCATGGTTCTTGACCAGAAAAAGGTGCTTTGCCCTCTTCAGGTCGTTGGAGTGTCCTTGCCTCAAGTGGAGGAGTTTAAGTATCTCGGGGTCTTGTTCACGAGAGAGGGACGGATGGAGCGTGAGATTGACAGACGGATCGGTGCAGCATCTGCAGTGATGCGGCTGCTGTATCGGACCATCGTAGTGAAGACAGAGCTGAGCAGGGGGCAAAGGTCTCGATTTACCGATCGATCTACGTTCCAACACTCACCTATGGTCATGAGATTTGGCTTATGACCAAAAGTGTTCCGAGCACGTCCCATCGGGAGGAGGCCCCAGGGAAGACCCAGGATACGTTGGAGGGACTACGTCTCGCAGCTGGCTTTGGAACACCTCAGGGTTCCCCCAGAGGAGCTGGGGGAGGTGTGTGTGGATCGGGAGGTCTGGGCGGCTTTGCTTGAGCTGCTGCCCCCACGACCTGACCTCGGATGAAGCGGAAGAAAATGGATGGATGGATGGTATTCGTGGGATTTTCTTTGTATCCTGAACAATTTTCCTGGCAGTTGTTGCTGAAATTTTTGTTGGTCTACCTGACCGTGGTTTGGTTCCAACAAAATCCCTCATTTTCTACTTCTTGATTAAAGTCTGAACACTGCTGATTGTCATTCTCAGTCCCTTGGATATCTTTATAGAACCCTAATTCCAATGAAGTTGTGACGTTGTGTGAAATGTAAATAAAAACAGAATACAATGATTTGCAAATCCCCTTCAACCTATATTCAATTGAATACACCACAAAGACAAGATATTTAATGTTCAAACTGATAAACTATTGTTTCTGTGCAAACATTTGCTCATTTTGAAATGGATGCCTGCATCACATTTCAAAAACGTTGGGACACTGGTATGTTTACCACTGTGGTACATCACCTTTCCTTCTAACAACACCCAATAAGCGTTTGGGAACTGAGGACACTAACTGTTGAAGCTTTGTAGGTGGAATTCTTTCCCATTCTTGCTTGATGTACGGCTTCAGTTGCTTAACAGTCCCGGGTTTCTGTTGTCGTATTTTTCACTTCATAATGTGCCACATCTTTTCAATGGACAACAGGTCTGGACAGCAGGTAGGCCAGTCTGGTACCCGCACTCTTTTACTACGAAGCCACGCTATTGTAACACGTGCAGAATGTGGCTTGGCATTGTTTTGTTGAAATAAGCAGGGACATCCCTGAAAAAGACATTGCTTAGATGGCAGTGTGTGTTGTGCCAAAACCTGGATGTACCCTTCAGCATTGATGTGCCATCACAGATGTATAAGTTTCCCATGCCATGGGCACTAATACACCCCCATACCATCACAGATAATGGCTTTTGAACTTTGCACTGGTAACAATCTGGTTGGTCTTCTTCCTCTTTTGTCCAGAGGACACGACTAGGGATGGGTATTGATAAGATTTTATCGATATCGATACCATTATCGATTCCGCTTATCGATACGATTCCTTATCATTTCCCTTATCGATACCTCTTGTGAATTTTCTGTGTACTAAAAGTAGGCTTTACAGGTTTTCTATGTCAACAACATTTGATTGAGTCTTAAAGTAAATAAATGTGAAATTGGTCACTGGATCCTTGATCTCTGGACATAAAAAGAAATAAACAAAATCTGTAGTTTTTGTCAAAAGCACTTCCTTTCAGACATTATTGGCATGAATGTCTTTCCATACATCTGAGCTGAGCTCTTGCAGCTGGCTGCGCTGCACGTCAGGATGTAATTCATAAAGAATGCAGCACATCTCATTTTGGGAGGACAAAAACGTTTTAGCCAATTGTAGTTTATTGTCTATATTACAGCGTTTGGAAAGAGGTGTCATTTTATTTAAAGCGACAATTTGTTTTGAAGTTATTAATTCTGACCAAACTCTGTCTCGGAAGAGAGCCGTGCAGCGTTTGGAGCTGTGCCAATGGAACAGAGGATGATTCTCGTTTCTTGACTGCTACAAGACAAGAGTCGCAGTTAGTGACTTTAATCCACACAAAAGTGACTCACGATTAATATATTTAATGGCTTTGAAAGGGGTTAAGAAGTGGACTTGCCGTTTCTGAAGAGCAGCGAATCAAAGAACCAACGAGTCAGCGGATCGAAGCATTGCTTCATTGGTTCACGCTTCAAACTGGAATCGCGCTGCAGAAGCAGTTGATTACAGAGCCGCTGCAGGGTCTGCAATCAACGTAGAGGAATGATCATTTTCCCGACAAACACCCTCAAAAACAACGGCTGCTCTGAAGGACTGATAAGGGAATCATTAAGCAAAAAGACTACTGATATCGGAGACTCAAATCATTTCTTAATGATACCCGAAAAGAACTGGTTCTCGATACCCAACCCTAGACACGACGTCAATGATTTCCAAAAACAATTTGAAATGTGGACTCATCAGACCACAGCACACTTTTCCACTTTTTCAGGCCCAGAAAAGGCGGCGGCGTTTCTGGATGTTGTTGATGTATGGCTTTCGCTTTGCATGGTAGAGTTTTATCTTGCACTTGTAGATGCAGTGACAAGCTGTGTTAACTGACAATGGTTTTCTGAAGTGTTCTGAGCCCACACAGTAAGATCCTTTACACAAGGATGTCGGTTTTAATGCAGTGCCACCTGAGGGATCGAAGGTCACAGGCATTCAGTGTTGGTTGTTGGCCTTGCCACTTACATGTAGAAAGTTCTCCATATTCTCTGAATCTTCTGATTATATTATGGACTGTAGATGATGGAATCCCTAAATTCCTTGCAATTGTACATTGAGAAACATTGTTCTTAAACTGCTGGACTATTTTTTCATGCAGTTGTTCACAAAGTGGTGATCCACGCCCCATCTTTGTTTTTTTTTTGTTTTTTATTCTTTATTTTCAAAGAGTGGAAAACAAAACAGAGGGAGTCAATTACAGATTGGATCATTACAAGAGTCCACTCTTATTTTTCTGAAAAAGAATAATAAAGAAAGAACAAATAAAGAACACAACAAAATGAGAGAGAAGACCATCGCATGTTGTACAAAATTAATAAAGCCAACCATTAAAATGAGTGAAAAAGAGACAGACTAAGAGTTAGACACCATTACATAAAAGGGATGCAGTTCTGTTTTAGTCTCTCAAGCACCGGTTACTTCCATGAAATCTGGGCGGAAAGGTTTAACAAATTGGACCCACTGTTTCCATAGTTTGATAAAAACTTTCTTTTTAAGTCTAATTGCAAATGTAACTGATTCCATGACATAAATCCCATTCACAATATTTATCCACTCTGACACTGTAGGGGGCTCAGGCAGGAGCCAGTGTTTTGTTATTGCTTTTTTGGCTGCTGTTATTAAAACCAGAAAAAGATATTTATTAAAAGATTTTCTAAAATGAATCTTGGTCTTTCCCAGAAATAAAATAGGAAATTGCAATAATATACACTCAACAAAAATATAAACGCAACACTTTTGGTTTTGCTCCCATTTTGTATGAGATGGTGGCCTTTTACTGTCGATAGTCTAAGGCACACCTGTGCACTAATCATGATGTCTAATCAGCATCTTGATATGGCACACCTGTGAGGTGGGATGGATTATCTCAGCAAAGGAGAAGTGCTCACTATCACAGATTTAGACTGGTTTGTGAACAATATTTGAGGGAAATGGTGATATTGTGTATGTGGAAAGTTTTAGATCTTTGAGTTCATCTCATACAAAATGGGAGCAAAACCAAAAGTGTTGCGTTTATATTTTTGTTGAGTGTATTTTCACTAAAAATGGATATTAAAACATCCTGAATTTCAACCCAGTAGGATTTCAGTTTTGGACATTCCCAAAATATATGCCAGTGACCTGCCTTCTGCTCCCCACAGCGTCTCCAACATTCTGCTGCCCCTCCATCAAAATGTGCCTTTTGCTTTGGAGTAACAAAAAAATGCATAAGACACTTCCAGCTAAATTCACGCCATTTATGAGAATTGGTACACCTCCATTGCAATTCACATATATCAAGCCAATCATCATCTGTTATTGAAAGAGAACCCTCTCCTTCCCAGTTATCCCTAATATATTTTGTGGAGTGACTCATTTTTGACAGTAGACCTTTGTAAAGTGTTCCTATTGCTCCTTTAATCAAATTATTTTTATATGCCTTCAAGAAAATGACTAAAATTGGATCGTTAATGTCGGTTTTATTAATAATATTCTGTTGAAAGTAGTGTCGTAGTTGGAGGTACCGAAAAAAGTCGGAGTGTTGTAATTGAAATTCTCCCGCCCCATCTTTGTTTGTGAATGGGCTGAGCCTTTTGGGGATGCTCCTTTTATACCCAATCATGACACTCACCTGTTTCCAATGAACCTGTTCAACTGTGGAATGTTCCAAACAGGTGTTCTTTGAGCACTCATGAATTTTCCCCAGTCTTTTGTTGCCCCTGTCCCAGCTTTTTGAAACGTGTTGCAGGTATCCATTTCAAAATGAGCAAAATTTTGTACAAAAACAAAAAAGTCTACCATTTTGACCATTAAATATCTTGTCTTTGTGGTGTATTCAATTGAATATAGGTTGAAGAGGATTTGCAAATCATTGTATTCTGTTTTTATTTACATTTCACACAATGTCCCAACTTCAATTGAAGTGGGGTTGTACATCCCTTTCCTGTTTTATCCAGTTCAATTACCTTTTTTTTGACAATTCTTTTGCTTTCCTTATGACTCAGAAACCAGAAATGTCAATGCAACACTGGATGAAACATGCAAGGGTCTGCCAGGAGCCCAGAAACTCAATGACCTTTTACACACACACACACACACACACACACACACACACACACACACACACACACACACACACACACACACACACACACACACTTTACAAGCATTACAAGCAAACAGATCACAGGTAAGGATGGTTACCCTCTGTAGCTATTTAAACCTACTTGTGTCAACTTGTGTGCATTTTATCAGACCAAAATCACCAAGGTATGTAAACTTTTGATCAGGGTCATTTGGTTAGTTTCTGTTGATATTATGATTTAAAAAGAGTAATCACAGCTGTTTGACAATAAATGGATTTACCCAACCACTTACCATGAGTGGAAAAAAGTTTATGTTAATTATATTCTCTGAGAAATTGGCAAAAAAAAAAAAAAAAAAAAATTAAATTCTGCCAGGTATGTAAATTTTTGAGCAAACTTTTATAAGTTACTATTATACAAATAAAAGACTATAAAACTTTTAAAAATCTTTTAAAAAATCACTTAGCTTCTGCTTCACACAGAACTCAGAGTATCTGTGTACACTCTAAAAATTATGTTATAAATTATAATTATAAATGTTGCATTTACTTATTATATGTAGTTATGCCAAAAGGCATTAAATGGGAAACATTAAAGCTAGTTAACTGTATCAATTTGTAACAATTTGCTTTCCCTATTTAAACAACCACATTTTGTGGAACCAGTTGAAATAACCAGGTTAAGTAAATATAGTAAATTTTATAGTGAACAATCTGGCTACCATCCTGTCCAGCAGTTTTTTTTTGGACATCCAACAGATTTTTAGAATGTCCCAGAGCACAGCCCAGTCAAATGAAACACTTTACGAAAGTCAATATATGCTTCAAAAAAGCACTTGCATTTAGTAAGTAATCACGGAGCTAGCAGTGGTTGATTGATTTCTTGGGTGTGAGGCACAACTGCTATGGCTACTGAGCAGCAAGTAAGTGGGACTGAATCCTGTGAAGAGTAATCCTTGCAAGCATCTTTCCTGGCACAGAGAGCAAAGCAATACACCAGTAGTTGTTGCAATTCAGGCGATTACCCTGTCCTTCCAGAAAGGGGGTGGGGGGGAGTCCTTTGTTCCAGTCTGTAGGGATCATACCTGTCTCCCATAATGAAACAAAGACTGTTTACAATGCCAGAACAGTACATCCAACTGCCTGGAAGAGTTCATCTCCAATACCACAGATTTCTGGAGGTTTTCCTGCCCTCAGGTATTTCGTTCTATTTGCAGTCTCACTAACACTGGCAGGAGGATCATTGTTATACAGCTGCCCAAAGTAGCCACCCCAATGGGACAGTACAGCAGAGGCATCTGTCAGGACTGATCCGTCAGCTGCCACGACTGAGTTGGGATGAGGTCTCGGTTTTGAGGTATGAAAAGGCCACAGATGATGAGTCACCTGATCACAGATTCCTTAAACAAATGCCTCTGTGTCTATCCTTAGGGCTGCTTTCACATTTCCCTATCCCACCTGGAATTTCATTCCAAAACACACACACACAAAAAAAATGTACAGTAGTTTTCAGAATAATAGTAGTGCTATGTGACTAAAAACATTAATCCAGGTTTTGAGTATATTTCTTATTGTTACATGGGAAACAAGGTACCAGTAGATTCAGTAAATTCTCACAAATCCAACAAGACCAAGCATTCATGATATGCACGCTCTTAAGGCTATGAAATTGGGCTATTAGTAAAAAAAAAAAAAGTAGAAAAGGGGCGTTCACAATAAAAGTAGTGTGGCATTCAGTCAGTGAGTTCATCAATTGTGGAAAAAACAGGTGTGAATCAGGTGTTCCCTATTTAAGGATGAAGCCAGCACCTGTTGAACATGCTTTTCTCTTTGAAAGCCTGAGGAAAATGGGACATTCAAGACATTGTTCAGAAGAACAGCGTAGTTTGATTAAAAAGTTGATTGGAGAGGGGAAAACTTATACGCAGGTGCAAAAAATTATAGGCTGTTCATCTACAATGATCTCCAATGCTTTAAAATGGACAAAAAACCAGAGATGCGTGGAAGAAAACGGAACACAACCATCAAAATGGATAGAAGAATAACCAGAATGGCAAAGGCTCACCCACTGATCAGCTCCAGGATGATCAAAGTCAGTCTGGAGTTACCTGTAAGTGCTGTGACAGTTAGAAGATGCCTCTGTGAAGCTAATTTATTTGCAAGACTCCCCCGCAAAGTCCCTCTGTTAAATAAAAGACATGTGCAGAAGAGATTACAATTTGCCAAAGAACACATCAACTGGCCTAAAGAGAAATGGAGGAATATTTTGTGGACTGATGAGAGTAAAATTGTTCTTTTTGGATCCAAGGGCCACAGACAGTTTGTGAGATGACCCCCAAACTCTGAATTCAAGCCACAGTTCACAGTGAAGACAGTGAAGCATGGTGGTGCAAGCATCATGGGCATGTTTCTTCTACTGTGGTGTTGGGCCTATATATCGCATACCAGGTATCATGGATCAGTTTGGATATGTCAAAATACTTGAAGAGGTCATGTTGCCTTATGCTGAAGAGGACATGCCCTTGAAATGGGTGTTTCAACAAGACAATGACCCCAAGCACACTAGTAAATGAGCAAAATCTTGGTTCCAAACCAACAAAATTAATGCCTCGCAAATGTGAAGAAATCATGAAAAACTGTGGTTATACAACTAAATACTAGTTTAGTGATTCACAGGATTTCTAAAAAAGCAGTTTGAACATAATAGTTTTGAGTTTGTAGCATCAACTGCAGATGCTACTATTATTGTGAACACCCCCTTTACTACTTCTTTTTTTTTACTAATAGCCCAATTTCATAGCCTTAAGAGTGTGCATATCATGAATGCTTGGTCTTGTTGGATTTGTGAGAATCTACTGAATCTACTGGTACCTTGTTTCGCACGTAACAATAAGAAATATACTCAAAACCTGGATTAATCTTTTTAGTAACATAGCACTACTATTATTCTGAACACTACTGTATCTACTTTTGCTGTTTTTGATGGATTTAATTTTCAGTACTTGTAAAACAAATAATGTTTTCTTCCGTTTTCTAATGCTGCATATTGAAAATCTGAAGCTCCTGTTTTTGTGTGAAGCATCTGTTTCATATTCATTTCAATGTATTTATAGAGCACCAAATTAAAAGTCATCTTAAGGTACTACACACATGTAAATTCGAGACCTTGCGTGTGTATGTTCAAGGATTTTTTTTTTTTTATGCAAGGCAACTCAAGACCTTGAATTTGTCACATTTTTCGTCAAAATTATTGTGGCAATAAACAATTTTTTTTAAGAATTGATCTTGTATATGAACTTTTATTTCTCAGGTCGGTATTTGCCTTTTGTGTTGCCTTTTGTGTTGTATGAAAAGAAGTATTTGGCTAGACAAGGATAGTAACCAGTTTTAAGTACTTTCCATTGGTTGTGTGCATAGTTACTGCATAGTATACAGTGTGACCACTAGAGGGGGCCAATGCATCACCAGGACTCACCATAGAAAGTTAGGTATCCAAAGAGCGCAGCCAGGAAGTACATGACATACATGACTGCAATGGAGATGTTTGCCACATGCTGCATCTTTTTCTTGGTGGCACTGTAACAAAGAAAATATTATCATATATTATCAAACATACATATAACCCATGTTAAATTATATAACTACAGAGAAAATATCAGAATTATGAACAAATCTAATGCTGAGCTGCTCTGTTGCTGCTTTTGCACAACTCATTAATTCAAATTCATCTTATAAATAAACAGGCAACAGTGGTTCAAAGCTGAGTGAATAAGCTACCAGCATGCGACATCATACAAGCAGTGACGGTGCATCGCAATGTAAAACAGTGCATGAGGCTAAGCCAAGCGCAAAGCAGACAGTGCACCTTTCCTCTCTGTTATGTAACTGATGTTTTATCCCGTAGTGTTCAGGACGTTTTCATCATTAGAACATACTTGCGCAGCTCTGTGTAGATGGGCAGGACCTCAGGGTGGCACACAAAGGCGAACGCCAGGATGGGGATCGTGTAGGCCGTCTGAAAATGAACCCCAACAAGTCACCATAGATACAGCAGCGCCATCCCAGACGTCTTACCACCAACCTCTCTCAGACACACCACAGAGAGCTAATTGTTTCTGCTGTGATTAACTTTGACCTGGCCACAGACCAGCTTTAGACTATTTAAGAATGCCATACTCGGAAGCTGCTAAGCAGCAGGGATTGGACTTCATAGGCCAGGTTAAGAAAATTTCATATATCTTTAAGGGAGGCTATTAAGGACTTGATGGGATTTCAGAATCAGTGGCCGGTTGTCAACAGCTGCTCATGCAATTGAAAGCAAAATAGATGAAACAATATATAGAGAGGTTACATTCAAACTGATTTAATAAGATAAGTCTGATTAGCGGCTGTGTCTTGTTGTGAAGGTGAGGGCGCTTTGGGAAATGTCAGGTCTTTCCCATTTCACACACTGCCAAAGTCCTTGGCACACAAAGGGCAAACTTCATAATGTCACAGTATGCAGCAGAATGTCAAAGCAATATTTTTTACTTTTCTGCTGGCAAGAGTCAACATCACAGGGGTCACTGTCCATTATGAATCATGCAGAGGAGTAGGTGCCTGCTGCATTCACTGACACTTTCATATAAGCTCTGATATCTGTTTTCAGTGCACTGGGGGTTTACAGAGTGCTCCAAACCAGGTGTGATTTCCATGCTTGCACCATCTCTGGCAACATGCTGAAGATGACTACGACATAAGTGCATGGCTGTCATTGGTCAGTGGAGTTGGATTTGAAGTTCAGACCTTTGAAAATAGGTGTGTGGGGGGCATGCATAAACCTACTTGTGAGTTTAGATTTGCCATTTTGGGAACACAAGCAGGGTCATCCTCCCCACCATGATCTGTGGCGTTGACTGTTAGCCCTTTGAGAGTACCATTGAGTGAGCTGAAGTCCACAAAAGGGCAAGGAACAGCAAACTTCTTGTAAATGACCTGAGCAGTGCAGAGAAGAAAGACGTTAACCAAGAATAAAAGTGGTGCGATACAGTGAGCATGCAGACGGATGGAAAATACACCACCGGTACAGCCTGAGAAAGAGATTACAGCTCACACAGCAAAAACTGGGTCAGTGAAACACAGAAGGAAAGCTGGCACTGCAGCATACAAAAATTAATGAATACAAAACACACACACACACACACACACACGTCACTACAAGATGAGGTTTTTTTAATCCCTTCTTTTAAATTTCTAGTGACAAGCAAGAACTAAAAAGCAAAGACTTACTGTTGAGTTCATTTATACAAAAGTCAAGAGTGACATGACTTACTGCACTAAGGAAAAAAACCATGCAGCTCAAGGAGAAGCCAGAGGTGTATCCCAGGTATCCTAAAACACAAAGGCTTCATTAGCAGAGCACCCATCTGTTTTCATAGTCACTCTGAATGACATCATGCTTCAGCAAGTTGTGCAAAATTAAGACTTTAGGTTTATGCCATTTATCAACACAGAGGTTCCCACAAAGTTTTATAATGCTAAGATCACATGATCAAGATGTACATAAACAATTAAATGAACAAATGAAATTTAACAGCAGTTTCCATTCAAAATATTCATTCACAATACATAAACTATCATCTGAATAACATATTAAAAAATAAAAATACACATGAAAAATTATTTTAATAATCCAATTAATGCATTTCCTCTAGCTGGACCTCCTGCGCCTCTGTCTCCTCGAGGCAATGCTTGTGGCCTTTACATGTGACAGTTTTGCTTATTGGATTTGTGGTTGAGCTCCAACAGGAACAAACTTGTGCGATTTTAGGATTTACAAAACTAAAATTAAAGTTACTTCAAAACAATGTTACTTGCACAATAACTTAATGAGTAACTTTTGTTTGTGGTCCTGAAGGAGAACAGGGTATCCAAAGTTTCCAAAGACAATATTTTAAAATAATTGTGTCAGGGTTTGAAATTTTGTCTGGTTTTCTGTTTTATTTTTTTGGTCTGTGTGTTCATTCTCTTGCTGGGTTTTTCTGCTTGGGTCTGTCTGTCTCTATCTCTCTTGTCTGTCCCTGGGTTCTTGGTGGTGGGCGTCTCTCTGTCTCTCTCTGGCCACACCCTTGTTCTGATGCTTTCCACGCACACCTGTTCCTGAATTGCTGCTCATCACCTGGGTTACAGAAGCTCACTGGGTGCTTTAGTCCCTCGCCAGATTGATGCACCTTGTGCCTTCTCTTCAGCTCTGTTTTTCGTGTTCCATAGTCCTGCCTGCCTCATTGTGTTCCTGACCTCCCGCCTGTTTGAATGACCACGCCTTAGCCTGATGATTTTTGTACTGCTGTGTTTTTTGGACATCCTTCTCATGTACCAACCAGTAAAGCCTTTTACTAATCAGAACTGTTTGTTTGAGCCTTGCATTTGCATCCAACCGTTTTTGACCAACCTTCTTGTCAAATTGTTAGACTAAGTTGCAACATGAACAGTATCAGTGAATTAAAAAAAATATTGCCTTTGCCAAAATCAGAAAAAGTACAAAAAAGAAAAAAGGAGCAAAACAGATCTAAGTTTATTACTTTAACATACACTCAACAAAAATATAAACGCAACACTTTTGGTTTTACTCCCATTTTGTATGAGATGAACTCAAAGATCTAAAACTTTTTCCACATACACAATATCACCATTTCCCTCAAATATTGTTCACAAACCAGTCGAAATCTGTGATAGTGAGCACTTCTCCTTTGCTGAGATAATCCATCCCACCTCACAGGTGTGCCATACCAAGATGCTGATTAGACACCATGATTAGTGCACAGGTGTGCCTTAGACTGTCCACAATAAAAGGCCACTCTGAAAGGTGCAGTTTTGTTTTATTGGGGGGGGGATACCGGTCAGTATCTGGTGTGACCACCATTTGCCTCATGCAGTGCAACACATCTCCTTTGCATAGAGTTGATCAGGTTGTCAATTGTGGCCTGTTGAATGTTGGTCCACTCCTCTTCAATGGCTGTGCGAAGTTGCTGGATATTGGCAGGAACTGGTACACGCTGTCGTATACGCCGGTCCAGAGCATCCCAAACATGCTCAATGGGTGACATGTCCGGTGAGTATGCTGGCCATGCAAGAACTGGGACATTTTAAGCTTCCAAGAATTGTGCACAGATCCTTCCAACATGGGGCCGTGCATTATCCTGGTGCAACATGAGGTGATGTTCTTGGATGTATGGCACAACAATGGGCCTCAGGATCTCGTCACAGTATCTCTGTACATTCAAAATGCCATCAATAAAATGCACCTGTGTTCTTCATCCATAACAGACGCCTGCCCATACCATAACCCCACCGCCACCATGGGCCACTCGATCCACAACATTGACATCAGAAAACCGCTCACCCACACGACGCCACACACTCTGTCTGCCATCTGCCCTGGACAGTGTGAACCGGGATTCATCCGTGAAGAGAACACCTCTCCAACGTGCCAAACGCCAGCAAATGTGAGCATTTGCCCACTCAAGTCGGTTACGACGACGAACTGGAGTCAGGTCGAGACCCCAATGAGGATGACGAGCATGCAGATGAGCTTCCCTGAGACGGTTTCTGACAGTTTGTGCAGAAATTCTTTGGTTATGCAAACCGACTGTTTCAGCAGCTGTCCGAGTGGCTGGTCTCAGATGATCTTGGAGGTGAACATGCTGGATGTGGAGGTCCTGGGCTGGTGTGGTTACACGTGGTCTGCGGTTGTGAAGCTGGTTGGATGTACTGCCAAATTCTCTGAAACGCCTTTGGAGACGGCTTATGGTAGAGAAATGAACATTCAATACACGAGCAACAGCTCTGGTTGACATTCCTGCTGTCAGCATGCCAACTGCACGCTTCCTCAAATCTTGCGACATCTGTGGCATTGTGCTGTGTGATAAAACTGCACCTTTCAGAGTGGACTTTTATTGTGGGCAGTCTAAGGCACACCTGTGCACTAATCATGGTGTCTAATCAGCATCTTGATATGGCACACCTGTGAGGTGGGATGGATTATCTCAGCAAAGGAGAAGTGCTCACTATCACAGATTTAGACTGGTTTGTGAACAATATTTGAGGGAAATGGTGATATTGTGTATGTGGAAAAAGTTTTAGATCTTTGAGTTTATCTCATACAAAATGGGAGCAAAAC
Organism: Thalassophryne amazonica; assembly: GCF_902500255.1. Lineage (NCBI taxonomy): Eukaryota > Metazoa > Chordata > Actinopteri > Batrachoidiformes > Batrachoididae > Thalassophryne > Thalassophryne amazonica. Next base: position 67,849,143 of record NC_047105.1, on the reverse strand, counting down.
CAAAAGTGTTGCATTTATATTTTTGTTGAGTGTAATTATTACTTTTAATTTATCTGTTTGTTTGTTTTCATTGAAGAGATGCTGATGTTCATTCAGTCTGATACATGATATGACACACTTACCTAGCTGTTTCATTAAGGCCAGTGGTAATATTACTGCAACAGATACTATGATCACAAGGTAGTTCCCATTCAAGTACCATTCACTGCAGAAAACACAATACAAACATGATTTTAGAAAAGTACAGACTGTTCTCAGTGCTAGGAGACAACTGATAGTTAGAATACAAAAAGTGTGTTTAAAGCGAACAAATGAGTTGCACGTAAAGATGAGGCTTTACGGCGACTACCGGATATGTCTAACAACCAAACGTGACCCTGGACATCTCACGTGCACAATCAATGCACTCCCTGAGGCTCTGACTGTTTGTTTGATCAGTCTGCCTATCAGAGACCTGCTGTACTGTCAGTGTGGATTGTTAGCCTGTGCTTGTCCATCCGTATTTATTCATCATTTCTTACCCACCACTGTTTGCGATTATTCGTGAGCGTGCATGCGTGTTTGGGCGTATTAGTGTTGGTGAGACACGGTGTCCCGGTGCCAGATGACTGGCTGGCTGGTTGATGAGAGGATATATGACCGTCTTCATTCTAGAGATGTGTGGTAACTAGCAGATGCTGCGTCTCTGCAGTGTCTCCTGTCTCACAGAAGACGTGCATTAAACACCCATACTGTGCCAAGCTAAAAATAGGCCCTGGTTTCCTCCACATGCTGTGTGTGACAATGAGCCAGTAAGACACAGCTTCTATGTACTGTATTATGCATGTTCCCAGTGCAGTCCCATCTGGGTAGCTTTAGTTTAGTTGCAGAGGTTATGTCATCACGCCTGTGTGTCAACTAGCTCTTAAAGGTCAAACTCAAGGTCATAACTGTTAAATGGTTTGTAGCCAAAATTTATTAAAGATGGTGGAATGTTTGTGTGTTTGCGGAGGATAAAGTGGTTCAGTTCTGGACAGAACTGATCAAATATCTCGTCCATCATGACATCTCATTCACTTCGCTTTCAGTGGATAAGCACTGACCGGATGAGCCTCAGCGTCTCTTTCAGGCTTAGTCTCTCTTACTAAATCACCAAGAATTAATTCACGTGACGCACTCTTTGAGTGTCCCTTCTTGGTATTTTGTATTATATTTATTTGTTGTATTTATTATGATTTTGAGATTTTAGAAAAGTTGCAGACAGAGCCAACAAAATATGACCTTTCAAACTTTAATCCTGTCTAATAAGGTGTTTTCATGTTAGACTGTTTTATTTGTTACGGAGCTTCAGTATTCAGTTTTACTGGATTCAGAAGTGTTTTTGTTTCTTTGCGCATCACCCATATAGTTTATCATTATAATCAAACACCCACTGGCAGGATGAAATATCACTCTGACAATCTGTTCCGCAGAAAAACAAGGTGATCACAGAACCCAGTCATGCCACACACAGACAGAGCTGACGCTGCCATCTAACAATTCCCATCATGAATACACTTAAAACACCTTTTGTGTGAATACTTATAATAACCTAATCTACAAACTGACCTGTGATTGCACTGATCGGCTGTTTCCTCCCTGCAGCTGGAGTACACACACGATTTTCCTGTGTTTTTATTTGTAAGAGAAAGTACATGTACAACTCTTCCACTGTCCATTTTAAGCTGTAAAAACAGTTCCATGCAGATACTCTTTTCTCTTTCCTTCTCTCAAATCTGTCTTCATATACCAGTAACGGGTAAGCTGTAAGTGGGCTAAGGGTGAAGAGGTGCAAGGGCAACATTACGCTCCAAATCCAGGCCAAGGCAGTGAGTGCTGTTTGTCTGAGGCCACCTGCACTAGCCAGTGATATCCCGTGGTTTACGTTTTCAGCCATGGGGCCTCGCTGTGTTTTGATGTGCTGCTCTCCTCCTCTGGGGTCACTCTCACAGCTGTTCTCACACCAGCTGCTCTGCACGTTCAGGGCACAGAGCACGACAAATGGGCACCACCTAACCAAACTCTTTTACAGACTTTAATTTCTGTCAGCCCAGGAAGGCAATGTTACTCTCCCACAATGATAAGATAACACGCTGCTCTTTTTTTTCTTCATAAAAAGCAATATAAGTCAGGTCCATAAGTATTTGGACAATGGCACCATTTTCTTTTTTTTTATTATGATTCTGTACCACAAGGGAATTGAAATAAAACAATCAAAATATGCTTGTAGTGTAGACTTCTAACTTTAATTCAAAAGGTTTAACAGAAATATTCCATCAACAATTTAGTAATTACAGCCATTTGTATTGGCAGCCCAGTCTCATGGTATTAGATCATGATACCATCATTAAATTTTGTAGATTTTCATGATGGGGCAGTCTAACCCTAACCCTAACACCCTATGGCGGGTCCACAAAGCAGCCCAGTCTCATGGTACTGGATCATGATACCATCATAAAATTTTGTGGATTTTCGTGATGAGGCAATCTAACCCTGACCCTACTACGGTTGTATACAAAAGTTTGGGCACCCCTGATAATTTTCATGATTCACTTTATAAATCACTGGTCGTCTGGATCAGAAATTTCAGTTAAATATATCATATAGCAGACGAACACACTAATATTTGAGAAGTGAAATGATGTTTCTAATATTTACAGAAAGTGTGTAATAATTATTTAAACAAAATTAGGCAGGTGCATAAATGTGAGCACCCTTGTCATTTTATTGATTTGTGTTGTGTGGGCCGCCAGAAGAGGAGGTACTGCTGGCCCACCACCAGAGGGCGCCTTGCCTGAAGTGCGGGCTTCAGGCACGAGAGGGCGCTGCTGCCATGGACACAGCCGGGGGTGACAGCTGTTGCTCATTACCTCTTGACAGCTGTCACCCATCTACTCAACATCATCTCACTCCATAAAGACCAGACGTCATCTCCACCTCGTTGCCGAGATATCATACTTCATAGGAGGTAATACTCTCAGCCTTTTTGTGAGATTTGTAACACTGTTATTGTGAGAATTTGCAGGAGAACCGGTCGTTTGTGAGGAGGCTGTGCAAGACGGCGCTCCTTTTCAGCTGAGACCGCTGCAACATATTGAATGAGAGGTGGAGGTGGCATTCCCACCGTTGTTGTTACTGGGTATACACACACCCACACTTGACTGTCTTTGTTCTTCGCCAGCAGTACCAGATCCGACAGTCGGGGACGGTGATCACCTGGGAATTCGGGACTTGGCGGCTCCAGTATTCACCAGGTTCTGGGGCGGCGGAAATCGTGTGGTTCCGGCTCTTCTCAGGACAGACGTCTTCTATCCTCGAGCCTGCCCACACGTCACCTCTGTGTATTGACTGTTATGATATTCTGTGATTGTCTGTATGTTCGTTGTGCACATTCACAACATTAAATTGTTACTTTTTGGCTCATCTATTGACCGTTCATTTGCGCCCCCTGTTGTGGGTCCGTGTCACTACACTTTCCCAACAGATTTGCATACATTTAGCACTAATTATTGGAACACAAAATTGGTTTGGTAAGCTCATTGACCCTTGACCTCCTTACACAGATGAATCTAATCATGAGAAAAGGTATTTAATCAATCAATCAATCAATCAATTTTTTTTTTATATAGCGCCAAATCACAACAAACAGTTGCCCCAAGGCGCTTTATATTGTAAGGCAAGGCCATACAATAATGATGTAAAACCCCAACGGTCAAAATGACCCCCTGTGAGCAAGCACTTGGCTACAGTGGGAAGGAAAAACTCCCTTTTAACAGGAAGAAACCTCCAGCAGAACCAGGCTCAGGGAGGGGCAGTCTTCTGCTGGGACTGGTTGGGGCTGAGGGAGAGAACCAGGAAAAAGACATGCTGTGGAGGGGAGCAGAGATCGATCACTAATGATTAAATGCAGAGTGGTGCATACAGAGCAAAAAGAGAAAGAAACAGTGCATCATGGGAACCCCCCAGCAGTCTACGTCTATAGCAGCATAACTAAGGGATGGTTCAGGGTCACCTGATCCAGCCCTAACTATAAGCTTTAGCAAAAAGGAAAGTTTTAAGCCTAATCTTAAAAGTAGAGAGGGTGTCTGTCTCCCTGATCTGAATTGGGAGCTGGTTCCACAGGAGAGGAGCCTGAAAGCTGAAGGCTCTGCCTCCCATTCTACTCTTACAAACCCTAGGAACTACAAGTAAGCCTGCAGTCTGAGAGCGAAGCGCTCTATTGGGGTGATATGGTACTACGAGGTCCCTAAGATAAGATGGGACCTGATTATTCAAAACCTTATAAGTAAGAAGAAGAATTTTAAATTCTATTCTAGAATTAACAGGAAGCCAATGAAGAGAGGCCAATATGGGTGAGATATGCTCTCTCCTTCTAGTCCCCGTCAGCACTCTAGCTGCAGCATTTTGAATTAACTGAAGGCTTTTTAGGGAACTTTTAGGACAACCTGATAATAATGAATTACAATAGTCCAGCCTAGAGGAAATAAATGCATGAATTAGTTTTTCAGCATCACTCTGAGACAAGACCTTTCTGATTTTAGAGATATTGCGTAAATGCAAAAAAGCAGTCCTACATATTTGTTTAATATGCGCTTTGAATGACATATCCTGATCAAAAATGACTCCAAGATTTCTCACAGTATTACTAGAGGTCAGGGTAATGCCATCCAGAGTAAGGATCTGGTTAGACACCATGTTTCTAAGATTTGTGGGGCCAAGAACAATAACTTCAGTTTTATCTGAGTTTAAAAGCAGGAAATTAGAGGTCATCCATGTCTTTATGTCTGTAAGACAATCCTGCAGTTTAGCTAATTGGTGTGTGTCCTCTGGCTTCATGGATAGATAAAGCTGGGTATCATCTGCGTAACAATGAAAATTTAAGCAATACCGTCTAATAATACTGCCTAAGGGAAGCATATATAAAGTGAATAAAATTGGTCCTAGCACAGAACCTTGTGGAACTCCATAATTAACTTTAGTCTGTGAAGAAGATTCCCCATTTACATGAACAAATTGTAATCTATTAGACAAATATGATTCAAACCACCGCAGCGCAGTGCCTTTAATACCTATGGCATGCTCTAATCTCTGTAATAAAATTTTATGGTCAACAGTATCAAAAGCAGCACTGAGGTCTAACAGAACAAGCACAGAGATGAGTCCACTGTCCGAGGCCATAAGAAGATCATTTGTAACCTTCACTAATGCTGTTTCTGTACTATGATGAATTCTAAAACCTGACTGAAACTCTTCAAATAGACCATTCCTCTGCAGATGATCAGTTAGCTGTTTTACAACTACCCTTTCAAGAATTTTTGAGAGAAAAGGAAGGTTGGAGATTGGCCTATAATTAGCTAAGATAGCTGGGTCAAGTGCCACCACCTGGCCACCTTAAATGGCCATTTAAGGTGGCCATTTACAGATGTTTCTCCTCTTTGCATCTCTTCTTATGAGTGGCAACATGGGAGCCTCTAAACAACTCTCACATGACCTGAAAACAAAGACTGTTCAACATCATGGTTTAGGGGAAGGATACAAAAAGCTATCTCAGAGATTTCAACTGTCGGTTTCCAATGTGAGGAATATAGTGAGGAAATGGAAGACCGCAGGCACAGTTCTAGTTAAGGCCCGAAGTGGCAGGCCAAGATAAATCTTAGATAAGCTGAAGCGAAGGATGGTGAGAACAGTCATAGTCAACCCACAGACCTGCTCCAAAGACCTACAACATGATCTTGCTGCAAATAGTGTCTCTGTGCATCGTTCAACTACACAGCGCACTTTGCACAAGGAGATGTTGTATTATGCTGTAATGCAGAGGAAGCCTTTTCTGCATACACGCCACAAACAGAGTCGCTTGAGGTATGTTAAAGCACATTTGGACAAGCCAGCTTCATTTTGGAATAAGGCGCTGTGGACCAATGAAACTAAAATTTAATTATTTAGACATAACAAGGGGCAGTATGCATGGCTGAAAAAGAACACAGTATTTCAAGAAAAATGCTTGCTACCTACAGTAAAATTTGGAGATGGTTCCATCATGCTGTGGGGCTGTGTGGCCAGTGCAAGTACTGGGAATCTTGTTAAAGTTGAGGGTTACATGGATTCCAGTCGATATCAGCAGATTCTTGAGAACAATGTTCATGAATCAGTGACAAAGTTGAAGTTGCGCCGGGGCTGGATCTTTTAAAAAGACAACGACCCTAAACACTACTCAAAATCTACTAAGGCATTCATGCAGAGGAACACATACAATGTTCTGGAATGGCCATCTCAGTCCCCAGACCTGAATATTATTGAAAATCTGTGGTGTGATTTTAAGCGGGCTGTCCATGATCGGAAATCAAAAAACCCATGTAAATTATTATTTACAAAACATTCTTCAAGTGTTTTGTAAAGAAGAATGGTCCAAAATACCTTCAACCAGAATCCAGACTCTCATTGGAAGCTATAGGAAGCATTTAGAGGCTGTTATTTCTGCAAAAGGAGGATCTAATAAATATTGATGTATTTTTTTTCTGTTGGGGTGCCCAAATTTATGCACCTGCGTAATTTTGTTTAAAGAATTATTGCACACTTTCTGTAAATCCTATAAACTTCATTTCACTTCTCAAATATCACTGTGTTTGTCTGCTATATGATATATTTAACTGAAATTGCTGATCCAAACAACCAATGATTTATAAAGGAAAATCATGGAAATCATCAGGGGTGCCCAAACGTTTACATACAACTATATATTCTTTTCTACTCTACTCTATTTTGATATCTGTAAAATGTCTTGTAAATCACTCCAGAAGTGCAATCAAGTTATAAAAACAGTATTTTTCATTTTAGATTTGTTTATTTCTTGCTAGCTCTTACATAATATATGAGAAACATATATTAAACATACATTATATTGCACAAAAATGCAGCAGTTTTAGAGTGTTGGATTAGGAGCCAGAGAGAGACAAGCCAGCACACGTCACGGTGCCTCTCTACTCTGATTGGCTGCAACTATGTGCTTCCCATAATGCTTTGCACAAGTCTGGGAAGCCCCCATATGATCTGTCATGGGGATCTTCAACTCCAGTCCTCGAGGGCTGGTGTCCTGCAAATTTTAGATGTGTCTCTGCTTCAACACACCTGAGTCAATTAATAAAGTTATTAGCAGCACTCTGCAGAACTTGACTGCATACTGAGGAGGTAATTCAGCCATTTGATTGAGTAGTGTTGGACAAGAGACACATCTAAAAGGTGCAGGAGACCAGCCAAGACAGTCTGGTTTTTTTTTAGATATTTTACCCTTCAGGGGAACGTTTTATTAATTTTTTCGATACAAAACAAATTATGATGGTATTAGTAATGTCATATTATGAATCCCTTACTTAAAGGCCAATAAATAAAATTATAGTAGTGCCAGTGAAAATTCTTTTCATGCCTTAAATGTTAAAAAGCTCAATGGCCCGATAGTTTTCAGACAAAGTTCTGCTCCAGCTTCAGTGGTTACTGAGAAAGCAATTGTCAGAACACACGTTTTCAAATATTTCTGGAAAAATGTTCAGTAGGATCAAATTACAAGCCTGGCTTCCTCTGAGTAATTTCAGCTCATTATTTGCTCTCTGATCTAAGTGCTTACTGAGATCTGAGTATCAGATGAATGTTGTTTGAGGCCAAGTGTTGCATAAAGCCCCTTTCACACCGGGCCAACATACAGTCGCATAATGTGACGTACCGACTATGCCGAGCTTATGCAGCCCTATGTGGCAATACGCTGAGGGACGCAAAGGAGTCCATGAAAGGGATGCAAAAAATTAAACCACACCTGTGAGGTGGGATGGATTATGTCAGCAATGGAGAAGTGCTCACTAAGACATTTACACAGATTTGTGAACAATATTTGAGAGAAATAGGTCCTTTTGTGTTTATAGAAAAAGGTTTAGTTCTTTGACTTCAGCTCAAGAAAAATGGGAGCAAAAACAAAAGTGTTGCATTTATTTATTTATTTTTTGGTTCAGTGTATTTATCCCTAGTATGAAATATCAGCATTTTCCATGTACATCATGAGCAGGACTGGTGACAAGGGACAGCCCTGGCAGAGTCCAACACCCACTGGGAACAGTTCCGATGTAATCCCAAGAATGTGGACACGGTGCCTACGTTGGTCACACAGAGACTTGATTGCGCATTTCAGCGGTTCTGGTACTGCATACTCACGCAGTGACCCCCACAGGATGCTTCAAGGAACCCGGTCATACTCCTTTTCTCAAAAGGCACAAGTCTGACTGCAGAAACCATCGCAGAATCTCCTTCCTACCTACCACAGGAAAGGCTCTTGCATGGATTGCCAACAATCATCTGAGAACACTAGCAGAAAACATCCTTCCTGTAACACAGAGTGGCTTCCAATCATCAGAGGGACAACAGCCATGATGTTCACTGTCCAGAAATTTCAAGAAAAGTGTCAAGAGCAAACCAAACATTGTACTTTGCCTTCAATGACTTGACAAAGGTATTTGACAGCGTGTCACACGCACTTCTGTGGAAGATCCTGAAGAAAACGGGCTGTTCACAGAAATTAAACAAGATTGTGAGGCTTTTCCATGATATGTCTGCGACAGTTATAGTAAATGGATGAAGACAACATTCCCGTTGAGGTCTTTAAAGAAGGTCCTTTTCTCCAACACTAACTGCATCAACTCATCATCAAAATCTAGACTCAAGAAGAAATACCAGCAAACCTGAAAGACTCAATGATTGCTACCATCTACAAGTGCAAAGGACAACAACCTTCAGCACAAGACAAAATTCCTCATCTCGAAAGCCATCATCATGCAAACCCTGCTCGGCGACCTAGACTACCCACTGCTGCCACCTGAAGAACCAGTTTTGACGGGTGACTCATGTTGTTGGGATGGATGACAACTTCCCAAGCAGATCTTCTATTCTCAGCTGAGTGAATGAAAACGGTCCACAGGAAGGCAGAAGAAATGCCATAAGGACATCCTGAAGCACAGCCACAAGAACTGCTCCACCGACTGGAAGACCTGGGAAGAACCCACTAGGGAATGAGTCAGCTCTCAAACAATGATCCGCACTGGAGTGAAAGTCTGAAAATGTGAACAAACACAGAGCAGAAGAGGAGAAAGAGAAATGAGAGAGCCTTCGCTGGCCTAATTACACCGTACTTACTGGCCCGGGCTCTGCGTTCTCAGGGCGTAGGACTACTTTGTGTCCCTAAGATTAAATAAAGTCAGCAAGCCATAGGACCTTGTATTATGGTAAATGAAGTGCATTTTTATAGCGCTTTTCCATCTATATCAGAAGCACAAAACGTTTTACATTGATGCCTCGCATTCACCCATTCAAACACACACACTCACACACCGATGTCAGGGTGCTGCCATGCAGTCACAACACACTGGGAGGAACTTGGGGATTAAGGACCTTGCTCAAGGGCCCCATCTCAACGGATTTTCCGGTGAGGTAGTGGTCTGAACCGAGGATCATCTGGTCTCAGGCCCACTGCTTAACCACTAGCCCATCACCTCCCCTCCCCATTATCACACACCCGTCTTGTGCAATGATCTCCCTGCAGAGATAAAACTGTCAAATTCCATAGAGACATTCAAGTCCACACTAAAGACGCATCTGTTCTCCCTCTCCTATGGCTAGCATAGTGATGTACAACCCCAGTTCCAATGAAGTTGGGACGTTGTGTAAAATGTAAATAAAAACATAATACAATGATTTGCAAATCCTCTTCAACTTATATTCAATTGAATACACCACAAAGAGAAGATATTTAATGTTCAAACTGGTAGTCTTTTTTGTTTTTTGTGCAAATATTTGCCCATTTTGAAATGGATGCCTGCAACACATTTCAAAAAAGCTGGGACGGGGCAACAAAAGAATGGGAAAGTTGACAAATGCTCAAAGAACAACCCACAGGTGAACAGGTTAATTGGAAACAGGTGAGAGTCATGATTGGGTATAAAAGGAGTACCCTCAAAGGCTCAGCCGTTCACAAGCAAAAATGGGGCGAGGATCACCACTTTGTGAACAACTGCATGAAAAAACAGTCCAACAGTTTAAGAACAATGTTTCTCAATGTTCAATTGCAAGGAATTTAGGGATTCCATCATCTACATTCCATAATATAATCAGAAGATTCAGAGAATCTGGAGAACTTTCTACACATAAGCGGCAAGGCCGAAAACCAACATTGAATGCCTGTGACCTTCGATCCCTCAGGTGGCACTGCATTAAAAATTGTATAAAGGATCTTACCGCGTGGGCTCAGGAACACTTCACAAAACCATTGTCAGTTAACACAGTTTGTCGTTACATCTACAAGTGCAAGTTAAAACTCTACCATGCAAAGCGAAAGCCATACATCAACATCCAGAAACGCAGCCACCTTCTCTGGGCCCGAGCTCATTTGAAATGGACAGACGCAAAGTGGAAAAGTGTGCTGTGGTCTGATGAGTCCACATTTCAAATTGTTTTTGGAAATCATGGACGTTGTGTCCTCTCGACAAAAGAGGAAAAAGACCACCCAGATTGTTACCAGCGCACAGTTCAAAAGCCAGCATCTGTGATGGTATGGGGGTGTGTTAGTGCCCATGGCATGGTCAACTTGCACATCAATGCTGAAAGGTACATCCAGGTTTTGGAGCAACACATGCTGCAACCATGCAACGTCTTTTTCAGGGACGCCCCTGCTTATTTCAGCAAGACAATGCCAAGCCATATTCTGCACGTGTTACAACAGTGTGGCTTCATAGTAAAAGAGTGTGGGTACTAGACTGGCCTGCCTGCAGTCTCGACCTGTCGCCCACTGAAGATGTGTGGCACATTATGAAGTGCAAAATATGACAACGGAGAACCCGGACTGTTGAACAACTGAGGTCGTATATAAAGCAAGAATGGGAAAGAATTCCACCTACAAAGCTTCAACAATTAGTGTCCTCAGTTCCCAAACGCTTATTGAGTGTTGTTAGAAGGAAAGGTGATGTAACACAGTGGTACATCCAAATTCTGGGTCTGTTAGTAATTGTTTCTGCTTCCCTGTTGATTTACTGCTGGTGAACAACAAAGAGCAGAATCAGCCAGCAGGAAATAAATGCATATAAGGTAAATACCATAGGTGCTGTTATTTACCTTAGGTGCAGGAAATAACTGCACCTAAGGTATTTACCTTAGGTGCAGTTATTTCCTGCTGACTGGTTCTGCTTTGTTGTTCACCAGCAGTAAATCAACAGGGAAGCACTGACTGCTGACTGATTCTGCTCTGTTTCTCTCTGCGCGAGACAATGACAAGACTTTTATTGGATGCTGGCGCTGCACCCCAGGGCCAGACTGACGTCAGGATGCCCTGCCTGTTGCACCAAAGACAGTGTGCCTTTTATTTCAATAACCAGGGCTGTGAAATGATAATTGTGAAATCCGAGGAAAATATGCAGGGAGTCTGGGGGGCTGTATAGCCCCAGACACCAAATTCATTTTGTATCTAATGATACATTTTCAGCATCTGCTGGAAGAAAGAATCTCAAAAGAAGTGCATATTTAAATGATCCTAGATTCAACCTTTCATTTGAACTGTTAATGATAATATTGAAATAACAGAATATGACATGGAAGTAGGTCTTGGAATGATTTTCTTTTTAATTGTAAATCAAATTATGCATTAACTCAGAACAATTAAACTACATGATATTCATGAAGACTGAAACGACTGTTAAAGCTTGTCAAAAACCACAGCTAAAGCTTGTAGAATATTTTGAAAATCATGGTAAAATACAGTATCAATAACATACCTTATAGTAAAAAAGTCACTTATAGCCTTGTGTAAATTCCTGTAAATCCATTCGAAGCCACAATGTTTTTTCCAATGAAAGAAAGTCGACATTAACAAAAAAAGGTCACATAATCTTGTCTGAAATCCTGTTTGAACAGCACAATGTTAATTTTCTTACCATTCTCACCATAATGAATTAATTAATCATAATTAATCTTACCATAATTCTTATTACGTTTTCCGAGGGCACAAGATGCAGTTCACTTTTCCAGGTTTCTTTTATTTATTTTTCTATTATTATTTTTCTATTATTTTTCGGATGTGTTCATGAAAATGACTTTAAATTCAATTCAGCATCTTCCCTCTGTCCTATGTCACTCTGTGACACAGACATACCGCAAAATTCTTCTTTTAAAAAGCTTTAAAAGTATGCGATGTCCACATGCTGCGTTTAGCTTAAGAACAGTGTCTTGCAGCTGGCACAAAGCATCGCCGTAGCAACCAACTAGTTCCGCTTTACGACAACTGTCGTAACAGCCATGCTTTGAGTGAGGCATTTTTTTCTCCGTGGAACTCCACAGAATTTACAAAACAACAACAAAGAACACTTTGCGACAGGCATTTTACAAACTTGTTGATGAACATGATTACAGAGTACAACACTAACAACACCATCCCCCTCCCCCATGATGAAATCCGCGGAGTTTTCACCGCCCTGAATAAGACTCTGTCTTTGTTGCTGTTGTTTTTCTGTTTTTGTTTCTTCTGCTCGTACAAATAGGTAAAATTTTGTAAAAATCCTGTAACTGTAAGAATGGCCTCAGCAGTGGGTCACCCCACTGAGTCTGGTCTGTTTGAGGTTTTCTTCCTCATATCATGATTTTTCCTTACCACTGTTGCCTGTGTGCTTGCTCAGGTGGGTTGGCAAGGTTAGACCTTACTCGTGTGAAACGCCTTGAGGCAGCTTTGTTGTGATTTGGTACTATATAAATAACATAAATTGAACTGAGAGAGAGCAAGATCCTGACTGGTAGAAGCTTCCCGCAGCAATCACGGGCAGTGTCTATAAGAAACAGTGCACGTTAAGAGTGGACCTGCTCAGTCATCTCTCTGTCTACCATCCTGTCTGGGATTCGATCAACAAACTATCTTTCTTGCTACTCAGGGATAGCCATTACAACACCAGCATGTATTCCCTGGAGCTCCTTTCCCTCATACGCAAATGAATAATTTTGTAATGCATTTAATGACTCACCCTGCAGGCTTATCCACCTTCAGAAAGGCCTGGATGACCAGAGGAAACTCATACTTGACTATATACATGTAGCTGGACATTGCTGTGAAGGAGACACACACACACACACACACACACACACACACACACACACACACACACACAGACACACACACACATAAATATAACAGTATGTTAGTTTATCGTATACAGCACACATGTAAGGTAAAATGTTGAAACTACAGCACATACAGATACGCACATAAAGCAAATATGCAAAACATGTTCAATATATCTGAGAATACAATCAATATAACTCTAGAATCATCAGGGTAACTGAAAAAAACATGTGTGGACAGATGTGTGACAGTAGGGTGTACCTCCAATATTTTGCAGCGTGATGGCAATACCTGCTGCCATCTTCCCCGGGGTGCCAAAGGCTCTGTAGCCAAGTTGCTCATATGCACGAATACCTGAGTCATTAATTAAATATCAGCCATATCTAGCTGTATGCATGGTCTGAGATTGTGAAGTGATGCAGAATGTGGTTACGACAGTCAAAACGGGCATACATACCTACAATGCCGGACGACTTCAGCAGCAAATGGATGGAATAGGCTGACAGGGCGGCCACCACTGTAAGGAGTATCCTGAAAGAAACAGGCAACAGATATATAATATTAATATTTCTACTTCTCTCAATAGCTAAACCCCCATGATAATCATCTAATCATTGTATTAATGAATTTATTTCAAGCCTTTTTCTTTGACTGCAGAAAACCAGCTTTACATGTTACGCTCTTACACTGTACACTACATTGGGATCAAAAAGTAATATGGACAAAATTACATTATGTATCACCCCCAGATTGGAAGAGTGGTTCCAGCAGATTCCAGGCACAACACCAGAGGTCTCTGTCCAGAAGAGTGCAATCCTAGGAACAGCTAAGATGCTACTGAATCCTCAAACTCCAAGACCTCTGGTAGAGGACCCGAGCTTGAGAAACACACATACCATCCTCCAGGGTGATCACACAGGGGTGAGAGAGAGATTTTTTACATTTTCTAAATTTCTATAGTTTTCTATATATTTTCTTCAAATAAATTTGCTGTAAAAGGAATTGTGTGGTTTTCAAAGGGATGCCTAGCAGCCAAGCTGTAAATTAAATTTCCAAACCTTAAAGGACATGCCACATGTTAATGAACATCCCAGTTAGCAATACAACATCAAAGTATTCATCATTGTAAGTCTCGTCGCGCACATGCGGCAATAATTAGTGGTCGCTGATGTGTTTTATTGCTAATTATCCATACATTTTAGGGAAAACATAAACATCCTGTTGGCTAATAGACAGAGTGAAACCATAGCTGCTACATCCGATATCAACGCTTCTGAGTTTCCATTCAAAAGTGACGGCTTGGATTTACATAGGATGTACAGAGAGGAAATGACACATGTCATCCCCAAACTCTTAATTTTTTGAGAGAGTCTGTTGTATTTTGGATCCTAACATGTGCTGACTCTGCTGTCTGTGTCTCAGGACACTATTTTACTGTGCAGATGGAACGTCTCCATGGTGCTGTTTTTATAGGCTGCCTGAACATGCAAATGTAGTATTTCTTACACTGGAAAAAGTCAGAATATGTTATTTTCAGGAGACAATGGACTTTCTACATAGCTTTGCCGAAATAGATGATTTTTCATTGGTAGTTAACTAGAGAAATAACACTAGTGAAATTAACATTCCTGCCTCTCTCTCTTTCTCCATTTACTAGGCTAGCCAGACTATTGAAATAGGAATGGAGGAGTAACAGGGATATCAGGCAGTTGCAGACTATTTTAGCCACCGTTAAGCCCCGTTTATACATAGACGGTAAGAGTTCCCGGAAGCGTCCCGGAAGAGTTTTTGGCCGTCTTAAGGATCAAACGCCATTGTCAACGCCAGCTAGGGGGCGTGGCTTAATTCCGGCTTTACCGGGAATCGTCGAAAAAATTATTCAACATGTCGAATAATTCCAGGAGCGCTCCCGGAGAATTTGCGTGATGACGGAGACAACGCGAACAACGGCGTTTGATACTTTTTAATTGCCGTTTCATCCTGCCCCTTCCTGTAGTGCCACAGTTTACACCGCTGTAATTGGCGGCCGGCATTGTATCCCTAATCAACAGTGTGTAAAATGGCGATAGAGCCCACATCGGCGTCCTCAAAGGCGTTTTAACCGGCGACAGAGGCAGACAAAACGGCGGCGCTAGCGGACAGTACGCCGTTCTAAATGCCACCTCCCGGTTAACGGCGTTTCCAAACGGTCCGATAGGCAGCGGTCATATAAAAAACGCTAGCGCGCTGCATGCAGGCCTCTCACTCGCGGCCAGCTCCAGATATTTTTGCAGAGAAGCTCCAGTATGCCTCCTAAAAGAAAATTGGCAGCGGCAAGGACTTACCAAGAGGTCTGGTTCAGAAGCAGAGGGAAGCCCTGTGGTGGAGACGAGCAACACGTTGAGGAGGGGAAAAGGAAAGGAGAAGAAAAGGCTGAGAGATGAGCTCCCTCCCCCTGCAGTGACAGCTGCTTCAGCCTATTATACTCTGGGGGTGGTGCCTATATGTAAAAGTTCCTGGAGTAATGCAGGATTTGCCTGGATAAATCCAGTGGTACACAGGGCATTATCGGCGGCAGCAGAACACTGCCGTTCTCACACGCGTCTTAACCTGCGATTGTAAAGCATAGAACTGGGTAATAACCCCCGTTGCCTGACGTGTGGCAGATGCTACGGCGTCAAAACGCCGCTTTATTCGGCGAATTTAGCGGCATTTTATCCGCGTATTTGCGGCTAGTACAGCGCTCAAAATGCCGGCGAAATGTCCCGCCCCTTTCTACCGCGAAAACAGCCGGAACTACCACGAACTTCGGTCTACGTACTACCCGCCGACAAAACTGTCTATGTGTAACCTGGGCTTTATTCTACAAAGAGGCAGGAATTCTTTAAGTTTCACCCACAACAGGATGCCACAAATCCTGTTGTCCAGAGGCTCTTCACTAGAATGGACAGCATGGCATGGAAATGGATGACTTATTGTGGTCAACGCCATGCTTTATTTTGCTTTGTTTGCCTTGCTTTTAGCAAGTCCAGTGATCCAAGTATTTTCATTAGAGGCATGTCAGACTGGAAGCATGTGCACCAAAGAAAGGAGGAGCAAGACAGAGGCATAGCACATAGACAGTGTGCTGGGCATATTTTTTACTGCTCCAGAGAAAGCACTGGTCACCTCCTGAGGGAAGACAGCTGACACTAAAAACACTGAAGACATCTCTAGTAGTATTTCTTTGACATCCCTTTCACTTCAAGATGGGAACTGCAACACTGTGGCCATCTCTCCCAAGATGAAAGTTTCTGTGAGTAGAGTGTATCAATTTTTAACATGGTTACGCTTTTCCATGTAGGCTGCTGCGCTTTATTTTAATTTTTGAACAACACAATGTGGACATATATCCTTTGGTATGACATGCGCCTTCACATATTGTATAAATAATCATGGTGTGCTGCCATGGCCAAAAATGCCAGGGCGATTTTTTTGGTCCCAGTCCAGCCCTGGACCTGGACATTATTCTCCAACTGGTGATTGTGCACCATCCATGCGTGATGGTGCCAGTTGGGATCTCTTTGATGGTGTGGACCTGGACATAATTCTCTGGCTGGCAATTGCACATGATCCCTGCATGATGACTTCTTTGATGGTGTGGACTTAACATATTTAATCTTGGAAATCATTCTACAATGGGTGAGTGCCATGTTCAGTTTTTTTTTTTCCTTTTGAATTTTGTTCTCCTCAGTGGAGCTGATAGACTGTTATTTTACTTTGAGAGAGTCTGTCAGATTTTGGATCTCGATGTGTGTGGAGTCTCTTCTCTGTACGGAGTTTTAATCCCGTCACAGCTCCCACCGCACTGTGCACACAGACCTCGCCATTGTTTTCCAGGCTGCCTGTTCGCACAGATGCATTTCTTAGATTTTTCACAGTTATATCGATGGCAACACTTATAAGCATGCACAAAACTGACCCTCTAGCAGAGACTGTTTTTAACAGGCTGCGTTTATGACTAATAGCTGAGCACATGCATTAAGTCTTCTCATAGTGGAGAGTGGC
This sequence comes from Thalassophryne amazonica, assembly GCF_902500255.1. Classification (NCBI taxonomy): domain Eukaryota; kingdom Metazoa; phylum Chordata; class Actinopteri; order Batrachoidiformes; family Batrachoididae; genus Thalassophryne; species Thalassophryne amazonica. The sequence goes on along the minus strand of NC_047105.1, from coordinate 67,831,967 downwards.
TGCTGCTTTTACTGTGACTGCATCAAAATTAACAGTTATTACTTAAATATGAGTCATCATAACACGACGTCATACTCATGTAAACTTTGGAATTAATCTGGGGCTCCTTTCTTAACTTTAGCAGCTACATAGCATTCAACAGTGGGATGGGACTTTCCTCAAAGCTACCTAAGCACTGTCAGAAAAACGAGTATGAGTACTGAGTCTCCGTAACTGTTGTAAATGTCATATACTTTGAGACTGGTCATGTAATCTCACGTAATCTCGGTGTATCATCAGATGGTCACTAAAAGCCTAAATCTAAGTTGTTATGATTTCTGTACAACATGTCCTTTAAAAATGTATAGCATAGTTCTTACTATGTTCATGCATTTAATGATTACTTGCAACATGCTGGTGATATTAATACCTTTCTATAGGAACTGCTTACTGTGTAAAAAATCTACCTTAAAGAAACTGACCAGATCTGACTTCTAAGTCTGAGAGAGGACTGACATAAAGTGGGATATTAGAGACAATGTGCAGAGCTTACATATTTATTCAGACGTTTTGTACCACTAACATATCATTGAAAGTTGGTTGTTGGAATTAATCTGTTGTTATTTGGGATCTTAAACTTCTTGTACGTCTCCCTATTGATGTCATAGATCAATTTTCACAACTAATTTTCAGAAGAAAATTTAAATCATTTACAAAACATATTTTAAAGGCAACTCTGAGAAATCATCTAGTGAAATACTCAGGCAATTTTGTCAAAAGTTCTCCTACTAATTCCCCTTTACTGCATCTGTTTATGACGCCCACCTCTTCTGTTTGGTTACATTAACTTTCTATCACACATTCACATACACACAACACCCATTATTCCGCCTTGCTATTTATTTTCTTCCTGTCTCTTCATGGGGTTATTGATTTGCAGTGTAGGATTAGGTTGGTGCGGCGGTCGTGGGTGAACAAATCTGCTGACACACAGGCTCACATAGTTCAGTCACTATAGCTCCAGTCACAGTTTACCAACCCGCCACATTCCTACCAAGGCCACAGCCACTGACCTGCTGAAACCTTGGCACCCACCAACAAATATCTGTCATATAGAATGTGACAGTTTTAAGATTTTAGGTTCCAAAGACAGTACTTCAATGAAAAGCTTTGTGATTGACAGATCTTTGTGGATTGCGGCATTACTGTGGTTATCAAAGTGTCCTCATCTCTTCCCGTGTTCTCATCACAGTCTGCACACTGCTGGTTTTACTGCCTCAAATAGGATTAGATACAGGATGTAGACACTACCATGTCAACAGCAAACATGCATGTTGATCAGTTAATGCCTGACAGTAAGACCACTCAGAATTCCGTTATTTTAAGGATAACACAGTTACACAGAACAGTCAAATTATGTCAAATGTTCATAAATAATTCTTCACAAGTGAAGACATGAATGCAACACTGTCTGATGTGTCAACCTTGTAACAGTGTGTAGAATTTACAATAGATTAACAGGTATGATCATCTTTTGAGGTACAGAAATGCAAAGAAGGTGTCAACACCAGGTGGCAACCCTTATTACAAAATACAGTACATCACAGTATTTACTATTTTATAAATACATCAGTACATTCACATTTATTCAGTTTCTGCATGTTTACTGATCAGCTCGAACCTTTCCTATATTTCGGGCAGTATAGCTTTGATGTCTGTGGATTAAGGGGATCAAATATCAGTTCAAGATCACCCAAAACATTTTCTGAAAACTAAAATTTGCTTATATGTAAGCATGAGAATACCTGCTGTACACACCTGATTATTACTGTACATGTTGCATATGTTAGATAGCATGATTCCAAAAAACTACTGATTTGTAGGTCAAAGCTGTCATGTATAAACCCAAATGCTGCACAGTAACATGTACTGTGCAATATCTAATCACACTTATTATGGTTAGGGTCACAGTGAGTTACCCACAGGTACCCAAATGCACAACATGCAAGCCAGGCAGTTTCCGCATTAGCCAACACCACAAAAGCCGTGTTGTCAAGATATATGCAGACATTTGTGACAGAGAAACGTACACTGAAAGACATCTGAAATTGCAGTAACGAAACAAATTTCATGACAAATAATCATAAAAAGGCAGAATTAGTTGAGTTAAGACGGATAAGTCTGGTGTTCCATCACGAGAAGCCAACGATAAGGAGGACAATTACAAACAGTGATCAGTTTTATGTGATGGGAAAATGATTTTGTTACCACGGATTTCCATTTTTAAAACTCCCTGACAAATTGTCCAGATGTAACCACTGTTATTTGAGAACTGCCACCATGAGAAGATTGGACTTTCCAGCACTGCACCGTTACAGTAACTCTACGAACGCCTCATTTCTGAAGATGGCAACGTGCATTCGGCAGGCTGTCACTGCACAGAGTAAGTGGTAGTGCTGCACAATTCATCACATTTGCATCGTCATCACAATGTGAGCATGCTCATTAACCACACTGCAAAAGACTGCCTAAGGCGCAATGTTTTATTTTAATCATTTTATTTGCACACACCGTGATGTGAGGTAAGATATGATCCTGAAGTGCTGACACTCAATGTTTTTACAGTGAGTAGAGTTGGAAGTTGGTATAAGTTCAACATTTGTGTTTTAGGTCAAACAGTGGTATGTCAGTGGGCATGCAAGAGCCAGAAATTATGTTGGTTCATAAATGTGTCGTCATCACAGCACTGAACAGTGACATCTCACATCGCCGGTTTTCCTGGCAGTGCATTCCACAGTTTGGGAGCCACAACCTCAAATGCACTGTCTCCTTTGGTCTTCAGCCATGACCTTGGTACAACCAATAGGTTCTGGTCCAAGGACCTCAGAGACCTGCTTGTCACATACGAGTGCAAGAGTTCACTGATGTAGAGTGGCATTTGACTGTACAGAGCTCTATAAGTCATCACTAATATTTTAAATTGCAGTCTGAACCAAATTGGGAACCAATACAAATAGGACAGAACATTCATGTGTTGTACAACTACATCCAGATACCTCCACATTGATGCATGTGCACAACAACCCTAACCACTTGCTCACTCATCTTCAACTGCTTATCCGGAACCGGGTCACAGGGGCAACAACTTCAGCAGGAGAACCCAAGCTTCCCTAACCATCCATCCATTTTTTGTACCAGTTCATTTCAGTTAAGGATTGCTGGGGTGCTAGAGCCTATGCCAGTGGTTAATGCACAGGTATGTTACGAACTAAATGGGGTGGATGATTACTATCAGCTCTCAATAAAGTATTTCTGCTAAGAGGTTTACGGTAAATAGTTGATTGCAAAGAATTATTGACATCCTTATAAATAGTGAGATCTAAAAAATCTATGGAATGAGAGTTATAGTTCATAGTAAAAGATAAATAATCTGTGGTGGAATTGATATAATTCAAAAATTGATGTAACTCATCATATGTGCCCCTCCAAATTAAGAGGACATCATCAATATATCTGCGCCATAATTATATTTTTGAGTGAAAAGGGCTATTTTCAGTACTAAAGATATGTTTCTCTTCCCAAAAACCCATCACTAAACAGGCATAAGATGGGACAAAAGCACTCCCCATAGCAGTGCCCTGTAGTTGTATATAATATTTGTCTGAGTATTTAAAAAAACTATTCGATAAGACAATCTCAACCAATTTAATCAAAAAATCTGAAGGTGGCAGCACATCAGTAGGACGTTCGGCAAGATAGAAAGAAATGGCTTCTAAGCCTTTACTGAGCTCTCAATAAATACTTTATTGAGAGCTGATAGTAATCATCCACCCCATTTAGTTCGTAACATACCAGTGGGTCAGTTCTTGCGAGTTAGAAGAAATTGCAGTTCTATCACGGACTTCATGTTAAAAGCAGCCCATCTAGCAACTCTGAACAATGTGGTTATAGTAGAACTAACATTGGTAAAGCATGGGACAGAGCTCTAAATACTGATCGTGCCTCTTTACTCAAGAAAAAATCTAAATCTTCTTCAACATCTAAATTGTTTTTTTCTACTTGCTATACTCCATTTGTGGGAAGAATAAAAAACATAATTTATAGATATTTGCACATTCTGAAGAGTGATCCCACACTTAAAGACATCTGTGCTGAACCACCTAAATTTATATTTAGGCGTGCCCGAAATATTCATGACAGACTTGTTCATTCAGATATGATTATTCCCGTCTCAACTGCTTGGCCCTCCAGCCCACCAAAAGGTTTCTTCAGATGTGGTAATTGTGCACATTGTTCAAATTCCACTAATACTTCATGTTTCTCTCATCCTCGCACTGGTAAGCAATATCCTATTTCTTCATTCATCAATTTAACACTACTCATGTAGTATATATTTTAAAATGCCCTTGTGGATTGGCATATATTGGCCAAACAAAACGTCAACTTAAATTACGGATAGCTGAACATAAAACGGCAATCCGTACTCAGAATTTAACTTATGCCATGGCAAGGCACTATAAACAGGCCAGTCATGGCTCTCCAGCATCTTTAAAATTTTGGGGGATTGAGAGAATCATAGCTTTTACTAATTAGTCCTATTTGGTTGCACCAGATTTGTTTGGGCTATACAGAAGCGCAGTGAACTCTTTGTTTTTGCATTAAATATCTTGTCTGTGGTGTATTCAGTTGAATATAGGTTGAAGAGGATTTGCAAATCACTGTATTCTGTTTTTATTTACATTTCACACAACATCCCAACTTCAATGGAATTGGGGTTGTACAATAGTGTGACTAAATGCATTCTCTCCCTGATGCCTTGTGATACTCATTTTAAAAAATAAAATTATCCTTATGGGTATTCACAGATGTAAAGTAGGGACTGACCTGTGAGTTCCAACTCCAGTTTAGTTAAACATCTATGTGAACAGCTAAGTCCTGCTGGCAGATCCAAAATACTACAGTCACACCATTCAATTCAAAATAAGGAGCTTTCTCCAACACAACAGAAAATCCTGCAGATATGACTGCATTGGCAAAGACCTTAAATAAGATTTCTGAATAATATTTTACCATAGCAGCATTAAATCCACCTTTTATTGGGTCTTTAATACTAACATGAACATCTTGCTGTTGTGTGGGCCGCTGAAGAGGAGGTACTGCTGGCCCACCACCACCAGAGGGCGCCCTGCCTGGAGTGCGGGCTCCAGGCACCAGAGGGCGCTGCCGCCGACGAAGGCTGCCAGGGTGACAGCTGTCACCCATTACTGGACACAGCTGACTGCACTCAGGACGGAGGTATATCAGCAGGACAGCGTCTCCACCTCAGTGCCGAGATATCGCCTTGAGATTAAGGTAACCTTCTCTGCAAGCTCATATTGAAGACTCTGATAAACCTTGGTAAACCTTTTCAGGACAGCTGACTACAGAAAGCTACTTGCTTGGATAAGTACTCACCTTTCCTGCTTCATTGTAACAAGAGGTGGAGGCGGCTTCTCCCCTCTCTGTCTACTGGGTGCTGTCGCACCCATACCTGTGTGTTTGTGCCCTTTCCCGCCAGCAGTACCGGATCCGACGAGCGGAGGCAGTGGCCACCTGGGAATTCGGGACTTGGCGGTTCCAGTACTTCTGGGGTTCGGTGGCAGAGGAAATCTGGGTGGTTCCGGTTCGACTAGGACGGACGCCTCCTACCTTCGAGCCTGCCCACACGACACCAGCAGATTTCGGCTTCAAACTCCAAATTATTAATTGTTGTATTGGTTGTGCTCTTTTCACAACAGTAAAACTTGTTATTCACCTTTCTCCATTGTCCGTTCATTGCGCCCCCTGTTGTGGGTCCGTGTACCTACACTTTCACAACACTTGCTCCCTACTTAATTTTCTTGTAAAATGAACAAAGGTGGGTGGGTGGGGGTAGTTGGTATTATTGTTACTTTGTATTGTGGGTATTATAGTACTGATTAGCTGCCAAAAATATAACACAATATTAAAGACAATAACTTGATTAATTTTGTTACTGTCTGTAGAGCCGTAGATAAGGAGTTAGACTATCAGTATGGAGACCAGGGTTTGCTTCCCAGTTACATTACCTGCCTGTGCATTTAAACGAGAAAGTTCATCTGCATTGTCCCAGCCAATCCAGTTCTTGAACACTGTTCTTTCAGGTACTGTGTGTAACACCACCTGCAGTGATGTTGTGGATTTATTAAGGCAAACAGACATGCATTCCATCTGAGCACACTGGACAAGATGGTGCCATTGTGCAGTCGCACAGTAGTAAAAACCAGTCTTAACACTGCACTGCATGATTTCCATTTACCCACAACATAGGATAAGATGAGTCAGGTCTGTTTAAGCAAACACCAGCTGAGACAGGTGTCAGCGGACCAGTGAGAAATTGAAAAGTGCATGATGGGAGTACACGTAGAGCATCTGGAAAGTATTCACACTGCTTCCCCTTTTCCACCTTTTGTCATATTACAGTCTTATTCCAGAATGGAATAAATTAATTTTTTCCCTTAAATTCTACTCAACACCCCATAATGACAATTTTTTTTAATTTTTGCAAATTTATTAAAAACAAAAAGATAAGAAATCACATATACATACGTATTCACAGCCTTTGCTCAATACTTTGTTGATGTACCTTTGGCAGCTATTACAGCCCAAAGTCTTCTGGAATATGATGCACCTGTCTTGCAGTTTTTGTCCATTATTCTTTGCAGCACCTGTCAAGCGCCATCAGGTTGGATAGGGAGCGTCGGTGCACAGTCATTTTCAGATCTCTCCAGAGATCTTCAACTGACTCCAGGTCTGGGCTCTGGCTGGGTCACTCAAGGACATTCAAAGAGTTATGCTGAAGCCACTCCTTTGATATCTTGGCTGTGTGCTTAGTGTTACTGTCCTACAAAAAGATAAACCATCACCCCAGTCTGAGGTCAAGAGCACACTGGAGCAGGTTTTCATCCAGGATGTCTCTGTACATTGCTGCATTCATCTTTCCCTCAATCCCAACTAGTCTCCCAGTTCCTGCCATTGAAAAACATCCCCACAGCATGTTGCTACCGTCACCATGCTTCACTGTAGGGATGGTGCCTGGTTTCCTCCAAACATGTTGCCTGGCATTCACGCCAAAGAGTTCAATTTTTCATCAGACCAAAGAATTTTGTTTCTCATGGTCTGAGAGTCCTTCAGGTGCCTTTTGGCAAACTTCAGGTGGGCTGCCATGTGCCTTTTACTAAGAAGTGGCTTCCGTCTGGCCACTCTACTATACAGGCCTGATTGGTGGATTGCTGCAGAGATGGTTGTCCTTCTGGAAGGTTCTACTCTGACAGATTGACCAGAAGGTTCTTGGTCACCTTCCTGACTAACCTCTCCCTCAGTTGCTCAGCTTAGATTTGCAGCCAGGTCTAAGAAGAGTCCTGGTGGATCCAAACTTCTTCCATTTATGGATGATGGAGGCTACTCTGTTCATTGGGACCTTCAAAACAACAGAAATATTTCTGTACCGTTCCCCAGATTTCTTCCTTGAGACAATCCTGTCTCAGAGGTCTACAGACAATTCCTTTCACTTCATGCTTGGTTTGTGCTCTGACATGCACTGTCAACTGTGGGACATTATATGTTGACAGGTGTGTGCCTTTCCAAATCAAGTCCAATCAAATGAGTTTACCCCAGATGGACTCTAATTTAGCTGCAGAAACATCTCAATGATGACAAGTGGAAACAGGATTCACCAGAGCTCAATTTTGAGCTTCATGGCAAAGGTTGTGAATACTTATGTACATGTGATTTCTTAAATTTTTATTATTATTTTCAATAAATTTGAAAAAAATCTCAAAACTTTTTTCCTATTGTCATTAGGGGGTATTGTGTGTAGAATTTTGAGGGAAAAAATGAATTTCCTCCATTGTGAAATAAGGCTGTAATACAAAATGTGGAAAAAGTGAAGCGCTGTGAATACTTTCCAGGTGCACGGTAAAGACCAAGTTTGGGTACCATGGTAGAGCTGTTTCTGAAAACTGCTGTGTACTTCACTTGTGCTGTAGACACATGACAAACACATGACAGAAATTGAATGGAAGAGAAATGCAGATAATGCATGATTTATTTGTTTTTTAAAATTTGATATCAGGAATACAAAACACCATACAATATATTTTATTTCTCCCCAATGCAGCAAATGAAATTACTGAAATGCAAATATTTTCCAGTTCAAGCACATGAACTGGAGGAGTGAAAAAAGCATGAAAGAAGCTTTCATTGTAAATGTCGTAAACTCTGCATGGTAATTACCAGTGATGCCGGTAACGCGTTACTTAGTAACGCGTTACTCTAATCTGACCACTTTTTTTAGTAACGAGTAATCTAACGCATTAATCTTTCCAAATCAGTAATCAGATTAAAGTTACTTCTCCAAGTCACTGTGCATTACTATTATTTTTGCATTGTGGGTCGATAGCAGCATTAAACTTGGTCCGTGGGCAAGAGGTCGGGGTTCGACTGAACTGCCCACTTTAAACGAGCTGTGAGCTTTTCATCCACGGTTTTCTACAGCAGCTACAACTCGTCCTCACCTCTTAAAGCGCAGTGATAACAGCACACCTGCACTGAGATTTACAAAGACATTTTTATGCTTTTTTTTCTCCTTTATTTAGAATTCGGAGCTGAGCCGCTCCGTATCTGCTGCTAAAAACAGCTGATCCTCCGCGACACGTCAACAACTAACACTATTTTCCACTCAAATGCACTTAAACTCTCTTTCTGAGGACCACATGATGTGAAAACGCAATAAAACCTTCTTACCTGTAAATCTGGTCATGTTTTCTGCATAAATAAATGTTATCCATTCTTTGTGCTCAGACGCCAAAGCAGGGGCGAATCCAGATAGAATGGGGGCGTGGGGCAAGGATGTGCCCCCCCCCACAACACCCTAGATTAAAGGTCCAGTTTTGAAGCCTTTTTTGTTTACTACAACTACTAATACTACTTATAATAATAATTTGGACAAGTAAACTGTTTAGAGAGAATTTAAATGTTAGAAAAATGTTAGAAAGAATTCAATAGTTACATTTAGAAACAATGTAGGTTAGAAATGGCAAGTTTTACTGTTACAGTGCTGTCAACAGTTAAATATGAGGTCAAAGACGTCTTTATTTTACTTTTTATAAAACAAGTATTTATTTTCATTGAAGTCAAGAAAGGGTGACTATAAAGTGAGTTTTGGCAAAACAGGTATCATTGTCATGTTGAGGTGGCAGAGGGTTGTTGTCGGCAGCTGGGAAAAGTAACTAAAAAAGTAACTACAACCCCTGGCAAAAATTATGGAATCACCGGCCTCAGAGGATGTTCATTCAGTTGTTTAATTTTGTAGAAAAAAAGCAGATCACAGACATGACACAAAACTAAAGTCATTTCAAATGGCAACTTTCTGGCTTTAAGAAACACTGTAAGAAATCAAGAAAAAAAGATTGTGGCAGTCAGTAACGGTTACTTTTTTAGACCAAGCAGAGGAAAAAAAATATGGAATCACTCAATTCTGAGGAAAAAATTATGGAATCACCCTGTAAATTTTCATCCCCCAAATTAACACCTGCATCAAATCAGATCTGCTCATTGACACTGACCCTATGCCATGACATTGACCCTGTGTGTCTTTTTGCAAGGAATGTTTTGCAGTTTTTGCTCTATGGCAAGATGCATTATCATCTTGAAAAATGATTTCATCATCCCAAAACATCCTTTCAATTGTCCAAAATATCAACATAAACTTGTGCATTTATTGATGATGTAATGACAGCCATCTCCCCAGTGCCTTTACCTGACATGCAGCCCCATATCATCAATGACTGTGGAAATTTACATGTTCTCTTCAGGCAGTCATCTTTATAAATCTCATTGGAAAAGCACCAAACAAAAGTTCCAGCATCATCACCTTGCCCAATGCAGATTCGAGATTCATCACTGAATATGACTTTCATCCAGTCATCCACAGTCCACAATTGCTTTTCCTTAGCCCATTGTAACCTTGTTTTTTTTTCGGTTTAGGTGTTAATGATGCCTTTTCGTTTAGCTTTTCTGTATGTAAATCCCATTTCCTTTAGGCGGTTTCTTACAGTTCGGTCACAGACGTTGACTCCAGTTTCCTCCCATTCGTTCCTCATTTGTTTTGTTGTACATTTTTCGATTTTTGAGACATATTGCTTTAAGTTTTCTGTCTTGACGCTTTGATGTCTTCCTTGGTCTACCAGTATGTTTGCCTTTAACAACCTTCCCATGTTGTTTGTATTTGGACCAGAGTTTAGACACAGCTGACTGTGAACAACCAACATCTTTTGCAACATTGTGTGATGATTTACTCTCTTTTAAGAGTTTGATAATCCTCTCCTTTGTTTCAATTGACATCTCTCGTGTTGGAGCCATGATTCATGTCAGTCCACTTGGTGCAAGAGCTCTCCAAGGTGTGTTCACTCCTTTTTAGATGCAGACTAACGAGCAGATCTGATATGATGCAGGTGTTAGTTTTGGGGATGAAAATTTACAGGGTGATTCCATAATTTTTTCCTCAGAATTGAGTGATTCCATATTTTTTTCCTCTGCTTGGTCTAAAAAAGTAACCGTTACTGACTGCCACAATCTTTTTTTCTTGATTTCTTATAGTGTTTCTTAAAGCCAGAAAGTTGCCATTTGAAATGACTTTAGTTTTGTGTCATGTCTGTGATCTGCTTTTTTTCTACAAAATTAAACAACTGAATGAACATCCTCCGAGGCCGGTGATTCCATAATTTTTGCCAGGGGTTGTAGTAATCTAACTTAGTTACTTTTCCAAATGAGTAATCAGTAAAGTAACTAAGTTACTTTTTTCAAGGAGTAATCAGTAATCAGTAATTGGATTACTTTTTCAAAGTAACTGTGGCAACACTGGTAATTACAAAGAACACATATATAAGACACAATGGCACAAACTGCAAAGCTTTGACAACCCATCAGTCCCCCACCAGCCAACCCTATTTAGCTTAGTTTTACCCTGTAGCAGTGTTTATATTTATACTCCTAAGATCTGTTGTCTCAGTTGGATCCATCCAACTATCATCAGTCACAACCATTTGCACTGCTAGAATTACCTGAGGAACAATAAACAGTGTCAAACAGATTCACTCTACCCTTTCTGATGTTAGAAAATTCAAACCAGGAATCTTTGAGATAACAGATTAAATGATCCACTGGCCTGCTGATGATTATGATGGTGATGTTACAACAGCACATGACAAGTCAACAAAGAAGTGGTCAGGCCAAAAAAAGTTATTTCCTGAAACCAACCACTGCAAGGTTTAATTAAATGTATTTTTCATGATACATTTATTTCTATGTTGCTATGATTGTTTTCACCTCCTGAGACCTTGTGTCCACTTATGGGGACATCTTTTTTCAAAAGGTACTTCCAGTTCAAGGTGAGGTCTTGAGATGACAATGCTGACCAAATCCACCTGGTCATTTCTCCATTCACATTTGGCAAGGGTTCCAGGTTTTGTTCACTGTTCTCATTTAATCCTCGCTTGGAGGCAAAATGTGAATACTCCCTGAAGCTGAGAAGAGCCTTGGTGCTTTTTAAAAAAATAATGGCATTTTCATGAAAACTGTACTAACCAGTGTGGACACTACAGCCTGCTGATGCTGAAAACTTTTCAATGTCACAGCTCTAATGCATGCACATGCTGTGACAATGGAAAAATCAGCTACGGAAACAGTTACATTATTTTTTTGCATCTCTTGTTGAAGTTACATTGATTTAAATTGTAATTATGCTGCTTCCATTATACTGTTAATTACCAAACAAAACAAATGCGCTGTGTGTTATCTGTTTCTGTGTCATACACAGGGACTGCTGCCTGGTTAATATGTGACAATTACAAAACAATTAGGTGCTGTTCATGTGTGACGCAGGCCACCAGTGGAAAGACTTCCTCAAGAACTTAATTAGCCAATCATCAACTGCAATTACAAATTTAGCTGTAATGCTTCCAAACTGCAATCATGATGTCAGATATTGATGTCATCAGATGTTTATGCATAACTTACAAAAACAGGATGACCCCCGTGTTGGCCATGGCGTATGCCAGTCCTAGGATTCCACTTCCCATAATTGCATTGCCCAGGTTGAACACTGACATGCCAAATGAAGTTTTTCCCTCAAACTATAACCAATGCAAAAGAACGGAGAGGAATAAATATGTTAGAGAGCCAATACTGCATGCATGGGCTGTTTAAGCATGGGACGGTACTGTGATACTTCTCGTTAATTTATTTGGACTTACGTCTGTAAATCGTGTAGCCTTTTTTTCCTCCACGCCTGATAAGAACTCCTGGCTCTCTGGGAGGTTCGCCTCTGCATTCTCACTTCTGTTACAACTTGTGAAAAGAAAAATTGTTATAAGTACACAAGGAAACAGCAGAAAGTCACACATCCCCTCAAGCATACATTAAAAGGATTCATCAGAAGGTACAATGTTTTTTTTTTTAAACATGTTCAGGATTAAAATTTGTGGATTTCAAACACATTCTCTTCATACATACCTGGAATTCTGGGCCCTATTAGATACAGTCTCCCTGTGAGCAGTGTTGAAACATCATCCATCCCCCAGTGACAGCACAAAGTAAATAAAACAATACTCTCAGAGTTGCATAAATACGCTGTATATTATTTTTTACCAGCTGTTGTGAAGAGATATATTTTAATGGTTCCATCTATTGTACAAAAATAATCAAGAAAAAAATCCATGCAGGAGAACCGCACCGTTACAATGTTCCATTTTACCATGTCCGTTCGCTGGAATGCCCCTGGCTGAGCATCACTCATCCTCTTTTTTCAGTTGGTTAAATGCCCGAATGTTAAATAATTTTTTAAGACTTTCAAAAATGGATTGAGAAATACTTTTCACAGATGTATAACAAATGAGTATTTGTTTGTGGAGATATAAATATTGATCTTTTAAATCCGCATCAGCATGAGGTGACAGAGGATTCATTAATACTATGAAAATTCAGTAAGGTATGTCTTCTATAATACATTCCAATTCTAAGGTAGAACTCTACAAGTGCATACTAAGGTATATTTAAATATCTTAAAAAAAAGAAAGTAGAATAGAGTAGAGTAGAGTAGAAGAGAGTACAGTAGAGCCATTTAGGTGCCTGGTCTTGAGAACCAGGGATGGTTCTGTGTACAGTTTAAATTTATATCCAAAAATCACGAGGCCTTCAAGAATAGCTTCACATTCAGCTACTCTCATTGATAATATTCATTCATTCATCGTCTACCGTTTAGTCCAATTAAGGGTCGCGGGGGGCTGGAGCCTATCCCAGCAGTCATAGGGCGCGAGGCGGGGTACACCCAGGACAGTACGCCAGTCTGTCACAGGGCCACAAACAGACAAACAAACACAGACACACCCACACACACCTAAGGACAATTTTAAAGATTCCAATCCACCTAACCCGCATGTCTTTGGATGTGGGAGGAAACCGGAGCACCCGGAGGAAACCCACGCAAACACGGGGAGAACATGAAAACTCCACACAGAAAGGCCATGGGAACTGAACCCACGACCTTCTCGAGGCAACAGTGCTAACCACTAATCCACCGTGCTGCCCACTGATAATATATTTACGAATTATATTGATACCAAAACACTAAGTGGCTTATTAATTACTGATATCAGTGACCATTTACCAATTTTTATAGTAACTGATCTAAACTTAAACAGGAAATGTACTGACAAAATACAATATTGTAAGCGTTTGGAATCTGAAGAAGCTATCACTGCCTTAAAACATGATTTACTTTTACAGAATCCCATTTATGCAAAACAGGATGCTAACTTGGCATATTCAGAATTTGAAAACATATTTCCCAATATATACAACAAAAACTGTCCAGTTATACAGTATAGTAATAAGAATAAATAAAAAGCTCATCCATGGATAACTAAAGGTCTTCAAAAGGCTTGCAAGAAAAAAAAATATGCTATACAGAAAATTAATTAAAATTAAATCAAGAGAGGCAGAGATTAAATATAAGGACTATTAAAATAAATTAACAATTATCATGAGGAATTGTAAAAAAAAATCATACTTTGGAAAAATACTAAATGATAATAAAAAGAACATAAAGGAAACATGGAAAATATTGAGTACTATTATAACAAATAAATCCAAATCAAATAACTATCCAACATACATTACATATAAGAACAAAGATGAATATGACATGAGTAAAGCAGTGGATAGTATTAATAAATTCTTTGCTAATGTTTGGCCAGATCTGGCAGCTGAAATTCCACACAGCCCATGGGAAAATCAGCAATTAATTGACAGAAATCCACACACAATGTTTCTTAGTCCAGTAGATGAAAGGGAAATTATTAAGGTAGTTAGCACAAGTAAAAGTAAAAAGTCAAGGGATCATAATGATGTACATATGTCTCTAGTAAAGCAAATAATTACTGAAATTGCAAAACCATTAAGCATATATTTTTAATAAATCATTTCAAACTGGAATTGTTCCAAGCAGTATGCAAGAGGCAAAAGTGATACCTTTATTTAAATGTGGTAGTAAACATCTTTTTACAAATTACAGGCCTGTGTCTCTATTGTCACAATTTTCTAAGATATTGGAAAAGCTTTACAATAGCAGATTGGATAAATTTATAGAACAACATAACTTGCTGGACGAAAGTCAATGTGGTTTCAGAGCAGGTAGGTCCACTGCGCTGGCTCTGCTCGATTCAGTAGAAGAGATCAGTAGTCATATGGACCAAAGGGAAATAGTAATAGGTTTATTTATTGACCTGAGAAAGGCTTTTGATACAACAGATATAAAATATTCAAAAGCTGGAACTGTATGGGATTAGAGGGGTGGCTTTGAACTGGATTAAAAATTACTTACAAAACCAGAAACAGTTTGTTAAACTTGCGGATTGCTGCTCTTCTTATCTGGACATCATTTGTGGGCTTCCTCAGGGTTCTGTGTTGTGACCAAAATTATTTATTTTGTACATTAAATATTTATGTAAAGTTTCGGATCTGTTTAAGGCAGTTCTGTTTGCAGATGATACAAACCTGTTTTGTTCAGGAGAAAATCTGCAGCAATTATTATCCGATTTACATGTTGGAATGATAAAGTTAAAGAGATGGTTTGATATTAACAAATTATCACTAAATTTGTCTAAAACTAAAATAATGTTATTTATGAATTACAATAAAGACATACAAATTCAGTTAAATATACAAGGGGTAATCATAGGGCGTGTGAAAGAAAATAAGTTGTTAGGTAATATTGATGAAAGAATTAATTGGAAAGCTCATATTCAACATATTCAAAAGAAAGTGTCAAAAACTATTGCAGTACTAAATAAGGTAAGGCATGTTCTTGATTGGAAAGCACTTCATACTCTGTATTTTTCATTGGTTGCTCCCTACTAGGCTTACTGTGCTGAAGGTTGAGGCAATAATTGTTGTGTGTTGGGGGGTGTGGCTGGACATTTTGGTGTTCTTTTCTTTTCTTTGCTCTCCAGGTGGCATGAAAACTGATTTGTCTGTGGAGAAGGTGCTGGCTGAAGAGTCCTTCACCCTCATCAACATCATGTGCAGCACCTGTGAATGGTGCTCACGTGCAGCCTTAAAGACTTTCAGCTGAAGCAGATAATTGGATGGCGTTCTGCATTTAAGTCATGTGTGATTCAAGCAGAACTGCCGGGAACTCGACCTTGTGATGTTCGTTTGTGAGACGCTGAGGACCGCGCCTGGGTTTGACACATCGAGCCCGTGAAGCAGGAAGGGTGAGGGGCACATGCTGTCAGCACACATCAGAGGTGATTAAGTGTTTGACTAATTGTTGATAGTAACTTGGTATTTTGTTACGCAGTATATTTGAATTGTGATGAGAATTGTGCAGCTTGCTTCTCATTGCTGTGGCGCGCGGACAAGTGATCCTCCACCTGTTGTGAGAAGCTGCTCATTTGCATAAAGCTTAAAATACAGACCTGAATGTGTTGCTGATAGTGTGTGTCTTTTGAAGGATATTAGTTGTAACTGCTGACTTACCTCACCTCTTCTATGCTTCGCAGAGAGTCGGTTTGTCGTGTCCACCTGGGGGGTGTTTGGCCGTGGTAGTGGGTCCAGGAGCGCCAGGCTTCGATCCTTTTGGGCGCTGGAGAGCGTGCCAGCCTTCACTCCACCAGAAGGACGCTATTTTAGTTTTTACACTTTATTATGCACCAGTGGGTGAAATAAATAAATTGTTTTTGTTATTGGAACCACTTTCTGGTTATTTTTAGCGCTGGGTTCCGTCTGACGCAGGTCCGCTCCTCAACCCGCGTCGACACATAACAGTAGTTCCCGGCCATTCCATAATGGACCCAGCGGCAGAGGCGGTTCCTTTTGCCGAAAAAGTTCAAGAACACTTGGAGAAAATATGGGAGCAATTACAGCATCTCGCAAACCAAATTAAACAAACAGACGCCCGTGTTACGGAGCTTGCAGCGCAAGCCGTTCCGCTTCCTGCTGCTCCAGCTGCGGCACCATCGATACCGGTGCAGATAACTCCGTCACCCAGAGATTCGGCGTCTGAACCGATTATTTGTCATCCGGAGCCTTATGCAGGAGACGTCGAAGCCTGTGCTTCGTTTTTGATGCAATGTTCTCTGGTTTTTGCTCAGCGACCGGCTTCCTTCTCTTCTGATGGGAGCCGTGTTTCATATGTGACAAATTTGCTCCGAGGTGACGCCTTAGCTTGGGTCACAGCGTTGTGGAGTAACAACTCGCCATTGTTAGGATCCTTTAAGGATTTCTCCCGGGAGTTCCGACTGGTTTTTGACCATCCGGTGAAAACGAATACCGTTGCCCAACGGTTGCTGAATCTCAGGCAGGGGAGGCGGAGTGCGGCGGAGTATTCCGTGGACTTCCGGATTTTTTCTGCTCAGTCAGGTTGGAACGCCGCAGCTTTACGAGGAGTGTTTGTAGATGGGTTAAATGAGTCATTAAAAGACGAGCTGGCAGTCCGTGACGAGCCAAACGATTTAGATGAGCTAATATCGTTGGTGATTCGTCTAGATGATCGGATGAAGGAGCGTGGACGCGAGAGAGGGCAGCCATCAGAGCGGGTTTTTTCGTCTCGGGGCTTTCCCCGACACAGATCTGGGCCGCCTCTTCTTCGCCCCACTGAGGCTCCTCCGACGGGACCTCTGGCTCCTCTTCCTGATGAGCCCATGCAGCTCGGACGAGCGGAGATTACTGTATTGCCCCGACGTATAAGCGTCAAGAAAAATAATGGTGATGTATCTCCAGGTGTTCTGGGACAAGCAAAATAACACACATAAAAAAAAAGAAAAAAAAAATCTAGTATGGGTTAATGTTTTGTTTTCTTTAAATAGGGGTTATAATTTGTTTGGGGAGTCAGAGGCGTGTCTGGTGGAGTGAATGTTAGGCGGTTAGAAGCCCGTCTGGGCTCACTTGATCGGTATTTTTTATGTGTTTTTAGGTATTTTCTGTTTGGGTTTTTGGGTCGTTTTATTTTGTTGTTTTTTATTTCCCTACATCCTTAACCCCAACCTCACTTGCCCCAAGACCGTTCGTCTTGTGGGTTGTGGGGTGGTGCAGGTTGGTCACGCTGAGCGTTCTCAGAAGACCTCTGCACCTAGGGGGGGGGTGTTAGGGGCGTTTTTCTTGGTTTGGTTAGGGCCCGGTTCCACTCCAGCCTCGGTGAGCCTTTGTACCGTTCGTCATTGGTGTTGCCGGGGTGTGGTGCAGCGGGGACATACCTCAGTCGGAGGGGTGGGCCGATCTGTTGCCGTTCGCCATTTCGGTAGTTCCACCCCTCCCGAGGGCTGGGGTATGGTCGTGTTGGGGCACCGGACGTATTTCCGGTTTTCCGCTGCGCCTTGGGGTTGGGGCTGGGTTAGTTTTTCCTGTTCCCTTCCCCGGCTTAATGTTTTGAGCCGTTCGCCAAAATTGAGCCGCCGAGGGGCTCTGGGAGGGACCTGGGGTCTTTCGGGGTGCCGGGGAAGGTGACAGGGTTTACGGTTGTTTTATTTGCCCCTGGGGTTGTTTTTGGTAGTCCTCCGGGGGTTGGATTTTGATTTTGTTTTGTTTCCTTCCGGGTTCCACCTCCAGGGTTGATGGGACGGTCCTCTGGGGGGGAATTGGCTTGGGGCCGACTAGCCAAGTGTGGCCGGGTCTGGGGTTCCGGGGTTGTGGGGAGGGTACCTCCTGGGGTTGATGGTACGGTCCTCTGGGGGGTGCCGTTTGCTCCATGTACACCTGGGGACCTTTGTGGGATTCTGGTTCTGGCTGTTCCTCCTGGAACTGGCGGAAAAGGCCTTCTGGGGGGGGGGGGTTGGGCTCTGCAGGTCGTTCTGGGGGGGTTGTTTGTTATTTTCTTTTATGCATTTATGTTTGTATTGTGTTTGTGGGGCTGTGTTGGGTTTTTGCGTTTGGGTGTTTTTCTTTTCTTCCTGGGGTTGGATGGGACGGTCCCCTCGGGAGGTTTTGGGTGGGTTTTGTGTTTTTTCTTGTGTGTTGGATTGTACTGGGGACTGTTTTGGGGTTTTTGTTGATGCCAGCCGGCCTTCCAGCTGCGGTGCCCTGTCCTGCTGTCTGTGGTGGACCTTAGGAGCGTTGTGCTGTCTGCTTCCTGACGAGGACCCCGGAGGGAGGTGCTGTTCTCGGGCCTGGTCTGTTCGGTCGCCGGAGGCTTCCCGTTAAAGGGGGGGGTACTGTTGTGTGTTGGGGGGTGTGGCTGGACATTTTGGTGTTCTTTTCTTTTCTTTGCTCTCCAGGTGGCATGAAAACTGATTTGTCTGTGGAGAAGGTGCTGGCTGAAGAGTCCTTCACCCTCATCAACATCATGTGCAGCACCTGTGAATGGTGCTCACGTGCAGCCTTAAAGACTTTCAGCTGAAGCAGATAATTGGATGGCGTTCTGCATTTAAGTCATGTGTGATTCAAGCAGAACTGCCGGGAACTCGACCTTGTGATGTTCGTTTGTGAGACGCTGAGGACCGTGCCTGGGTTTGACACATCGAGCCCGTGAAGCAGGAAGGGTGAGGGGCACATGCTGTCAGCACACATCAGAGGTGATTAAGTGTTTGACTAATTGTTGATAGTAACTTGGTATTTTGTTACGCAGTATATTTGAATTGTGATGAGAATTGTGCAGCTTGCTTCTCACTGCTGTGGCACGCGGACAAGTGATCCTCCACCTGTTGTGAGAAGCTGCTCATTTGCATAAAGCTTAAAATACAGACCTGAATGTGTTGCTGATAGTGTGTGTCTTTTGAAGGATATTAGTTGTAACTGCTGACTTACCTCACCTCTTCTATGCTTCGCAGAGAGTCGGTTTGTCGTGTCCACCTGGGGGGTGTTTGGCGGTGGTAGTGGGTCCAGGAGCGCCGGGCTTCGATCCTTTTGGGCGCTGGAGAGCGTGCCAGCCTTCACTCCACCAGAAGGACGCTATTTTAGTTTTTACACTTTATTATGCACCAGTGGGTGAAATAAATAAATTGTTTTTGTTATTGGAACCACTTTCTGGTTATTTTTAGCGCTGGGTTCCGTCTGACGCAGGTCCGCTCCTCAACCCGCGTCGACACATAACAATAATTATAGAACTACATTGCAATCAATATTCATTCTTCAAAAAAGAGCATTAAGAACAATTCACAATGTAGGTTATCGAGATCACACCAATTCATTGTTTATTAAATCTAAAATATTAAAACTTCACGATATGATTATGTTTAAAACTGTGCAATGAATGTATAAAGAGAAAAATGAACAACTGCCCTCGGAATTCAAGAATATAATTTAAGGGGCTTGTATCATTTTAAAATTGCTGGAGCTAGGACCACCAGGAAAGGCTTTTGTGTTTCTACTTGTGGCCCTAAAATATGGAATAATCTGGCGAAGGAACTCAAGCAATGTCCAAATGTCAGTCAGTTTAAACGCCAATATAAGGAATTGATGTTTTCTGAATGTGAAAATTGTCTAAATTCTCTGAAAATTCAATTCCTGGTTGAAGGACTATATAGTTGTTGGTTAAAGTATGGACAATTAAGTTATTAATTTTTTTTTTGGGGGGGGGGGGGATTATGTGATGTGTGCTGTTATTGGTGTGGATATGATGAGGAATTTTCTTTTATTGATTATTTTAAGATGTCTTTGTTTGCTGTTCTGCTCACTTTGTTTTGTTTTGTTTTTGTTGTGATAAGTAAAAGTTGCTAAGGTAAAAGTGTTGTGAAAGTGTCGTGACACGGACCCACAACAGGGGGCATAAATGAACGGACAATGGATAAGCCAAAAGTAACAATTTAATGTTGTGAATCGCACAACGACGTACAGACAATAACAATATAGTGACTGTCAATCATACACCAGGTGACGTGTGGGCAGGCTTGACGATAGAAGACGCCTGGCGAGAGAAGAGCCGGATCCCACACAGCTTCCACTGCCAACGGAGCTGAAGAACACCGGAGTCGCCAAGCCCTGCGCCCCAGGTGGCCGCTGTCTTCAGCAGTCAGACCCGGTACTAATTGGTAGTTGATTTCTCGGCGGGGAGGTGGAGTTGCAGTCCGGCCTTTAAGGTGGTGGTGATGATGTGGATGAGTGACAGCTGATGCTGATGACGAGTAACAGCTGTCACTCCCGGTTGCTATGACGCCCTCTCGTGCTTGAAGCCCGCACTTCAAGCAGGGCGCCATCTGGTGGTGGTGGGCCAGCAGTACCTCCTCTTCAGCGGCCCACACAACAGGACCCCCCCCTCAACCAGCCAGGAGGCGCCCGACCAGGCTTGTCCAGGTGCCGCCGGTAGAAGTCGGCCAGGAGGGCCGGGTCCAGGATGAAGCTCCTCTTCACCCAGGAGCGTTCTTCGAGTCCATACCCCTCCCAGTCCACCAAATACTGGAACCCCCGGCCCTTCCGACGGACGTCCAGGAGCCGGCGCACAGTCCAAGCCGGCTCCCCGTCGATGATCCGGGCAGGAGGCGGCGCCGGTCCGGGGGTACAGAGGGGTGAGGTGTGGTATGGTTTGATCCGCGACACGTGAAAAACAGGATGGATCCGCAGTGAAGCTGGCAGCCGTAGCTTCACTGCGGCCGGGCTGAGGACCTTGGTGATGGGAAAGGATCCGATATATCTGTCTTTCAGTTTCTGTGATTCCACTTGAAGTGGGATGTCCTTTGTCGACAACCATACCTCCTGCCCAGGCTGGTATGCAGGGGCCGGGGAACGCCGGCGGTCTGCATGGGCCTTGGCCCTCGTCCGGGCCTTCAACAGGGCAGAACGGGCGGTCCGTCACACCCGGCGGCACCTCCTGAGGTGGGCCTGGACCGAGGGCACACCGACCTCACCCTCCACAAGCGGGAACAATGGGGGCTGGTACCCCAAACACACCTCGAACGGGGAGAGGCCGGTGGCAGACGACACTTGGCTGTTGTGGGCGTACTCGATCCAGGCCAGATGGGTGCTCCAGGCCATCTGGTGCGCGGAGGTAACACAACGAAGGGCCTGTTCCAACTCGTGGTTGGCCCGCTCTGCCTGTCCGTTCGTCTGGGGGTGATACCCGGACGAGAGACTCACGGTGGCCCCCAGTTCCTTGCAAAAACTCCTCCAGACCTGAGAGGAGAACTGAGGGCCACGGTCTGAGACGATGTCCGCTGGTATCCCATGCAGACGCACGACGTGGTGGACCAGGAGGTCTGCTGTCTCCTGGGCCGTAGGGAGCTTCGGGAGGGCCATGAAGTGGGCCGCCTTGGAGAACCGGTCCACTATCGTTAAGATGGTGGTGTGGCCCTGGGACGGCGGGAGGCCCGTGACAAAGTCCAGGCCGATGTGGGACCAGGGGCGATGAGGCACCGGTAGGGGACGGAGGAGTCCTGAGGTCCTCTTGTGGTCCGCCTTGCCCCTGGCACAGGTGGTGCAGGCCTGGACGTAGTCCCGGACGTCGGCTTCCATAGACGCCCACCAGAAGCGCTGCTGGACTACTGCCATGGTCCTGCGCACTCCGGGATGACAGGAGAGTTTGGACCCATGGCAGAAGTCCAAAACCGCAGCTCTGGCCTCTGGTGGGACGTACATCTTGTTCTTCGGGCCGGTCCCCAGGTCCGGGTTCCATGTCAGGGCCGCCCGGACGGTATTCTCCACGTCCCAGGTAAGGGTGGCCACGACAGTGGACTCGGGGATGATGGTTTCAGGGGGGTCTGACAGCTCGGTCTTGACCACCTCTTCATGCACCCGGGACAGGGCGTCAGATCGTTGGTTCTTTGTCCCGGGGCGGTAGGTGATCCGGAAGTCAAAACGCCCGAAGAACAGCGACCAGCGGGCTTGCCTGGGGTTCAGACGCTTCGCGGTCCGGATGTACTCCAGGTTCCGATGGTCCGTGAAAACCGTAAATGGTACCGATGATCCCTCCAACAGGTGTCTCCACTCCTCAAGAGCCTCCTTCACCGCAAGAAGTTCCCGATTGCCGACGTCATAGTTCCATTCAGCTGGGGTCAACCTGCGGGAAAAGTAGGCACAAGGATGGAGAACCTTGTCAGACTCCCCGCTCTGGGATAGCACGGCTCCTATCCCTGAGTCAGAGGCATCCGCTTCAACTACGAACTGGCGCTTGGGATCGGGCTGCACCAGAACCGGTGCAGTCGAGAACCGGCATTTCAACTCCCTAAATGCGGCTTCGCACCGATCCGACCAGGTGAAGGGGACTTTTGTGGAGGACAGGGCTGTCAGGGGGCTAACTACCTGACTGTAGCCCTTGATGAACCTCCGGTAGAAATTTGCAAAGCCGAGGAACTGTTGTAGTTTCCTACGGCTTGTTGGGTGGGGCCAATCTCTCAGCGCCGCAACCTTGGCCGGATCAGGGGCGACGGAGTTGGAGGAGATTATGAACCCCAGGAAGGACAAAGAAGTGCGGTGGAACTCGCACTTCTCGCCCTTCACAAACAGCCGGTTCTCCAACAACCGCTGTAGGACCTGACGTACATGCTTGACATGAGTCTCAGGGTCCAAAGAAAAGATGAGGATGTCGTCTAGATACACGAAGACAAACCGGTGCAGGAAGTCCCGCAAGACGTCATTAACCAAAGCTTGGAACGTTGCAGGGGCGTTTGTGAGGCCGAACGGCATGACCAGGTACTCAAAGTGACCTAAGGGGGTGTTAAATGCCGTCTTCCACTCGTCTCCCTTCCGGATCCGAACCAGGAAGTACGCATTCCTAAGATCGAGTTTGGTGAATATTTGGGCTCCATGCAGGGGCGTGAACACCGAATCCAACAGAGGTAACGGGTATCGGTTGCGAACCGTGATCTCGTTCAGCCCTCTGTAATCGATGCATGGACGGAGTCCGCCGTCCTTTTTACCCACAAAAAGGAAACCAGCACCCATCGGGGAGGTGGAGTTCCGGATCAACCCGGCAGCTAACGAGTCCCGGATGTAGGTCTCCATTGATTCGCGTTCCGGACGTGAGAGGTTGTACAATCTACTGGACGGGTACTCAGCGCCCGGAATCAAATCGATGGCACAATCGTACGGTCGGTGCGGGGGAAGGGCGAGTGCCAGATCTTTGCTGAAGACGTCAGCAAGATCGTGGTACTCACATGGCACCGCCGTCAGATTGGGCGGGACTTTGACCTCCTCCTTAGCTATCTCACCGGGTGGAACCGAGGATCCTAATCACTCCCGGTGGCAGGTTTCGCTCCACTGCGTCACAACCCCAGACGGCCAATCAATCCGGGGATTGTGTTTCAACACCCATGGAAAACCCAAAATCACTCGGGAGGTAGAAGGTGTTACAAAAAACACTATCTCCTCCCTGTGATTCCCAGACACCACCAAAGTCACTGGCTGTGTCTGGTGTGTGATTAATGGAAGAAGAGTGCCATCTAGTGCTCGTACCTTCACAGGGGAAGGCAGAGCCACCAGAGGGAGCCCTACTTCCTTTGCCCATCTGCTGTCCAGCAGATTCCTTTCTGACCCCGTGTCTATAAGTGCTGGGGCGTGAAGGGTTAAATCCTCACAAAGGATTGTGACTGGGATTCGTGCTGATTTTTGGGGTTCCCCCGCGTGCGTGTTATGACCCACCCTTAGCCCAGTCTCTAAGGACGAGTGCTGCTGTTTTGACCGTTTGGGGCATTCTCTCTGTGTGTGCTCGGTAGAGCTGCAGAGAAAACACTCTCCATGGATCAGCCTCCTTTGTCTCTGATCTGATCGTTTTTTGGCCCTGCTCGTTTCCCTAGCAACGTCAGCAGGGGGAGCTGTCGTCACGTGGAGAGCCCTGGCAGCGGAGCGTGGTGAAGTCGGCTTCCTTTCGGACCCAGGAGGAAGAGGGACGGCTTGTGCCTGACCACGCCCTTCGTCTCGCTCCCGTCGGTGTTCTGTTAATCGGTTGTCTAACCGTATAACCAGGTCGATAAGCCCATCTAAATCCCGCGGCTCGTCCTTCGCCACCAGGTGCTCCTTAAGGACCAGAGACAGTCCGTTTACAAAGGCGGCGCGGAGCGCAACAGCATTCCAGCCGACTCGACTGCATACTTTGCTGCGCTCCGACGCCCCTGCCGTATCGACAGCAGCACACTTGAAGCGGTCTAGCCTCTATGAGGGTGGTCGAACACCTGTCGGAACTCCCTCACAAACTCAGTGTAAACCGTTAGGAGCCGTGAATTCTGCTCCCAAAGCGCCGTAGCCCAGGCGCGTGCCTCTCCTCGAAGCAAATTGATCACATAAGCCACCCGGCTAGCGTCTGATGCGTACATGACGGGACGCTGTGAAAAGACGAGCGAGCACTGCATCAAGAAGTCCGCGCACGTCTCCACACAGCCTCCGTATGGCTCCGGAGGGCTTATGTATGCTTCAGGGGAAGGTGGGGGGGTTCGTTGAACGACCAACGGAATGTCTGTTTCTGGCACACGGTGCAGGAGGAGGTGCTGCAGCAGCGCCCTGAGCATGCGCTTCCACCTGGGCGGTGAGAGCCTCCATCCTACGATTGAGAACACTGCTCTGCTCGGTAACTAAGTCCAACCGAGCGGTAAATGTTGTGTGGGCCGCCAGAAGAGGAGGTACTGCTGGCCCACCACCAGAGGGCGCCCTGTCTGGAGTGCGGGCTCCAGGCACCAGAGGGCGCAGCCGCCTCACAGGAGCAGCCAGGGTGACAGCTGTCACGCATCACCTGCAACAGCTGTTACCAATCATCCGATCAGCAGGGGTACATCAGCAGGACGACGTCTCCACCTCTTTGCCGAGATATCGTTCTACCTGGAAGGTAACGTTCTCAGCTGACTGTGTGACAGTAATCTTTTGTGACTTTTGTGCGTTGTATAGCAGACTCCTTTTCCAACGAGAGGTGGAGGTAGTTTTCCTGCCGTGCGGATTGCTGGGTGCAAACTCGCCCACATTTAATTGTTTTTTGTTCCTCGCCAGCAGTACCAGGTCCGACACGCGGAGGCAGTGGCCACCTGGGAGTTCGGGACTTGGCGGCTCCAGTATTCCCGGGGTCTGGTGGCAGAGGAAATCGTGTGGTTCCAGTTCTGCTTTGGACAGACGTCTCCTATCTTCGAGCCTGCCCACACGACACCTTTTGTGATTTGGCTTTTTGTCTATTGTTGTAATCTGTTGTATTTGTTGTGCCCATTCACAACAGTAACAACAGTGTTGTTATTTGACTTCCTCCATTGTCCGTTCATTTGCGCCCCCTGTTGTGGGTCTGTGTACCTACACTTTCCCAACAGGATATCTCGGCCAACGTCATGGACCCCGTGGGGCGTCAACCGGCTGTTGAACGGCCAATGGAAGAGCAGGGCGCACAGGCGTCTGCAGGAGGAATGATCGGTGAGTTGCAGCGAATCCTCACCGCTTTTACGACTCAGCTGGATCTGATGACCGAGCAGAACGTCCTCCTTAACCGCAGGGTGGAGGCTCTCGCCGCGCAGGTGGAAGCGCGCCCTCAGGGCGCTGCTGCGGCTCCCCCTCCTGTCGATCCTGTGCGCAACAGTGACGTTCCACAGGTCGTTCAACGACCCCTCCCACCTTCCCCTGAAGCATACATAAGCCCTCCAGAGCCGTACGGGGGTTGTGTGGAGACATGCGCGGTCTTTCTTATGCAGTGTTCGCTCGTCTTCGCACAACGTCCCGTCATGTACGCGACTGATGCTAGTAAGATAGCTTATGTGATTAATCTGCTTCGCGGCGAGGCACGCGCTTGGGCTACAGCGCTCTGGGAGCAAAATTCACGGCTCCTTCTGACATATGATGGGTTTGTGAGGGAGTTCAGAACAGTGTTCGATCACCCAAATAGAGGAGAGACCGCTTCAGCCGTGCTGCTGTCAATGAGACAGGGGAGCCGGAGCGCAGCTGCTTATGCAGTCGACTTCCGCATCGCGGCTGCGAGGTCCGGCTGGAATAACACTGCCCTCCGCGCCGCCTTCGTAAACGGACTGTCGTTGGTCCTGAAGGAGCACCTGGTGGCCAAGGACGAACCGCGGGATTTAGACGGGCTTATTGATCTCGTTATACGATTAGACAATCGGTTAGAAGAACTCCGTCGGGAACGAGACGAAGGGCGTGGCCGGGTACGCGCCGTCCCTCTCCCTTCTGGTTCCGACCGAGTTCCGCCCTCCCCACGCTCCACGGCCTCTACGCTCCATGTGGTGACAGCTCCCCCTGCTGATGAAGCTATGGACACGAGCAGGGCCACATTTAGGGCACCAGATAGACAGAGGAGGCTGGCCCGCGGAGCGTGCTTTGTTTGTGGCTCAATAGAGCATCAAGTGAGGGACTGCCCCGAGCGGTTAAACACCAAACGCCCGCCCCTAGACACTGGGTTAGGGGTGGGCCAAAACATTCACGTGGGACATACCCATATTGCCACACGACTCCCAGTGACAATCCTTTATGAGGATTTAATCCTGAAGGCCCCAGCACTGGTGGACACGGGCTCTGAAGGGAATCTGTTAGACAGCAGATGGGCCAGGGAGGTAGGGCTCCCTCTGGTGGCGCTTACCTCGCCTGTGCAGGTGCGGGCACTAGATGGTTCCCTACTCCCTCTAATCACACATAAGACACCACCAGTAACTTTGGTGGTGTCAGGAAATTACCGGGAGGAGATCGAGTTTTTTGTGACTCCTGCCACCTCCCGCGTGATTCTAGGGTTCCCCTGGATGTTAAAACACAATCCCCGGATCGACTGGCCGTCCGGGGTAGTGGTTCAGTGGAGCGAGACCTGCCATCGGGTATGTTTAGGTTCCTCGGTTCCTCCCGGTTCCCTGGCTAAGGAGGAGGTCAGAGTCCCGCCCAATCTGGGGACGGTGCCGGTGGAGTACCATGACCTTGTGGATGTGTTTAGTAAGGATCTGGCGCTCACCCTTCCCCCCCACCGTCCGTACGATTGTGCCATTGATTTGGTTCCAGGCGTTGAGTTCCCGTCCAGCAGGCTGTACAACCTCTCGCGACCTGAGCGCGAATCAATGGAGACCTACATCCGGGACTCTTTAGCCGCCGGGTTGATCCGGAATTCCACCTCCCCGATGGGTGCAGGTTTCTTTTTTGTGGGTAAAAAAGACGGCGGACTTCGTCCATGCATTGATTATAGGGGACTGAACGAAATCACGGTTCGTAATCGATACCCGTTGCCCTTGTTGGATTCAGTGTTCACGCCCCTGCATGAAGCCCAAATATTCACAAAGCTAGATCTTAGAAATGCATATCACCTGGTTCGGATCCGGAAGGGAGACGAGTGGAAGACGGCATTTAACACCCCCTTAGGTCACTTTGAGTACCTGGTCATGCCGTTCGGCCTCACAAACGCCCCCGCGACGTTCCAAGCATTAGTTAATGATGTCTTGCGGGATTTCCTGCACCGATTCGTCTTCGTATATCTAGACGATATACTCATCTTTTCTCCGGATCCTGAGACTCATGTCCGGCATGTACGTCAGGTCCTGCAGCGGTTGTTGGAGAACCGGCTGTTTGTGAAGGGCGAGAAGTGTGAGTTTCACCGCACATCTTTGTCCTTCCTGGGGTTTATCATCTCCCCCAACTCCGTCGCTCCTGATCCGGCCAAGGTTGCGGCGGTGAGAGACTGGCCCCAACCCACTAGCCGTAGGAAGCTGCAACAGTTCCTCGGCTTTGCAAATTTCTACAGGAAGTTCATTAAGGGCTACAGTCAGGTAGCTAGCCCCCTGACAGCCCTGACCTCACCAAAAGTCCCCTTCACCTGGTCGGATCGTTGCGATGCCGCGTTCAAGGAGTTGAAACGGCGCTTCTCGTCTGCACCCGTTCTGGTGCAGCCCGATCCTAGTCGCCAGTTAGTGGTTGAAGTGGACGCCTCGAACTCAGGGATAGGAGCTGTGCTTTCCCAGAGCGGGAAGACCAATAAGGTCCTTCACCCGTGTGCCTATTTTTCCCGCAGGTTGACCCCGGCCGAACGGAACTATGACGTCGGCAATCGAGAACTCCTTGCGGTGAAAGAGGCTCTTGAAGAGTGGAGACATCTGTTGGAGGGAACGTCCGTGCCATTCACGGTTTTCACTGACCACCGGAACCTGGAGTATATCAGGACCGCCAAGCGGCTGAACCCCAGGCAAGCCCGCTGGTCACTGTTCTTTGGCCGTTTTGACTTCCGGATCACCTATCGTCCCGGGACCAAAAACCAGAGATCGGATGCCTTGTCCCGGGTACATGAAAATGAAGTCAAAGCGGAGTTGTCGGATCCACCGGAACCCATCATCCCGGAGTCCACTATCGTGGCCACCCTCACCTGGGACGTAGAGAGAACCATCCGGGAGGCCCTGGCACGAAGCCCGGACCCCGGAACTGGGCCGAAGAACAAACTATACGTCCCACCAGAAGCTAGGGCTGCAGTCCTGGACTTCTGTCACGGCTCCAAGCTCTCCTGTCATCCAGGGGTGCGAAGAACCGTGGCAGTTGTCCGGCAGCGCTTCTGGTGGGCGTCCCTAGAGGCCGACGTCCGGGATTATATCCAGGCCTGCACCACCTGCGCCAGGGGCAAGGCTGACCATCGCAGGGCATCAGGACTACGCCAGCCGTTGCCTGTGCCTCATCGCCCCTGGTCCCACATCGGCCTGGATTTTGTCACGGGCCTCCCGCCGTCCCAGGGTAACACCACCATCCTCACGATAGTGGACCGATTCTCCAAGGCGGCCCACTTCGTGGCCCTCCCGAAGCTCCCGACAGCCCAGGAGACAGCGGACCTCCTGGTCCACCACGTCGTCCGGCTGCATGGGATTCCAACAGACATAGTCTCCGATCGCGGTCCCCAGTTCTCCTCGCAAGTCTGGAGGAGCTTCTGCCGGGAACTGGGGGCCACGGTGAGTCTCTCGTCCGGGTACCACCCTCAGACCAACAGGCAAGCAGAACGGGTAAACCAGGAGGTGGAACAGGCCTTGCGCTGCGTGACTGCCGCGCACCCGGCGGCCTGGAGTACCCATTTGGCCTGGATCGAGTATGCCCATAACAGCCAGGTGTCTTCAGCCACCGGCCTCTCCCCTTTTGAGGTGTGTCTGGGGTATCAGCCCCCGTTGTTTCCGGTGGTTGAGGGAGAGGTCGGTGTGCCCTCGGTCCAGGCCCACCTACGGAAGTGCCGTCGGGTGTGGCGTGCCACCCGTTCTGCTTTGCTAAAGGCCCGGACGAGGGCAAAAGCCCATGCAGACCGTCGGCGGACCCCGGCCCTTGCGTATCGGCCAGGGCAGGAGGTGTGGTTATCCACAAAGGACATACCCCTCAAAGTGGACTCCCCCAAGCTACAGGACCGTTACATCGGCCCTTTCAAGATCCTTAAGGTCATCAGTCCCGCCGCAGTGAGGCTTCAGCTTCCGGCCTCACTGCGGATCCATCCTGTGTTTCATGTGTCCCGAGTCAAACCGCATCACACCTCACCCCTCTGTAACTCCGGGTCCGGCGCCGCCTCCTGCCCGGATCATCGATGGCGAGCCGGCTTGGACTGTACGCCGGCTCTTGGATGTCCGTAGGATGGGCCGGGGCTTCCAGTATTTGGTAGACTGGGAGGGGTACGGTCCCGAAGAATGCTCCTGGGTGAAGAGGAGCTTCATCCTGGACCCGGCCCTCCTGGCCGATTTCTACCGCCGCCACCCGGACAAGCCTGGTCGGGCGCCAGGAGGCGCCCGTTGAGGGGGGGGGGTCCTGTTGTGTGGGCCGCCAGAAGAGGAGGTACTGCTGGCCCACCACCAGAGGGCGCCCTGTCTGGAGTGCGGGCTCCAGGCACCAGAGGGCGCAGCCGCCTCACAGGAGCAGCCAGGGTGACAGCTGTCACGCATCACCTGCAACAGCTGTTACCAATCATCCGATCAGCAGGGGTACATCAGCAGGACGACGTCTCCACCTCTTTGCCGAGATATCGTTCTACCTGGAAGGTAACGTTCTCAGCTGACTGTGTGACAGTAACCTTCTGTGACTTTTGTGCATTGTATAGCAGACTCCTTTTCCAACGAGAGGTGGAGGTAGTTTTCCTGCCGTGCGGATTGCTGGGTGCAAACGCGCCCACATTTAATTGTTTTTTGTTCCTCGCCAGCAGTACCAGGTCCGACACGCGGAGGCAGTGGCCACCTGGGAGTTCGGGACTTGGCGGCTCCAGTATTCCCGGGGTCTGGTGGCAGAGGAAATCGTGTGGTTCCGGTTCTGCTTTGGACAGACGTCTCCTATCTTCGAGCCTGCCCACACGACACCTTTTGTGATTTGGCTTTTTGTCTATTGTTGTAATCTGTTGTATTTGTTGTGCCCATTCACAACAGTAAAGTGTTGTTATTTGACTTCCTCCATTGTCCGTTCATTTGCGCCCCCTGTTGTGGGTCCGTGTACCTACACTTTCCCAACAGGTAAAGGCGGTTAAGATGTGCTGCAGCTCACCCAACACGCCTCCTGCTGGCGCCTGTGCACCTTGCTCTTCCATTGGCTGTTCAAGCGATGGTTGACGCCCCTCAGGATCCATGACGCTGGCCGAGAAATCCTGTTGTGAAAGTGTCGTGACACGGACCCACAACAGGGGGCGTAAATGAACGGACAATGGATATGCCAAAAGTAACAATTTAATGTTGTGAATCGCACAACGACGTACAGACAATAACAATATAGTGACTGTCAATCATACACCAGGTGACGTGTGGGCAGGCTCGACGATAGAAGACGCCTGGCGAGAGAAGAGCCGGATCCCACACAGCTTCCACTGCCAACGGAGCTGAAGAACACTGGAGCCGCCAAGCCCTGCGCCCCAGGTGGCCGCTGTCTTCAGCAGTCAGACCCGGTACTGATTGGTAGTTGATTTCTCGGCGGGGAGGTGGAGTTGCAGTCCGGCCTTTAAGGTAGTGGTGATGATGTGGATGAGTGACAGCTGATGCTGATGACGAGTAACAGCTGTCACTCCCGGTTGCTATGACGCCCTCTCGTGCTTGAAGCCCGCACTTCAAGCAGGGTGCCATCTGGTGGTGGTGGGCCAGCAGTACCTCCTCTTCAGCAGCCCACACAACAAAAAGGGGTGTATATAAGCTTTGCTTCTACCTACACCCTTTCAGTTGCATGGATTGACTGGCTGAGAAATCAGTTTTATTTTATTTTGTTTTGTTTTATTTTATTGCAAAGTTCAGAATAAACTTGAACTTAATTTACACTGAAATTAAATGTCCATCCTGAAATAAACTCACTTTGTTTTGTTTTTGTTGTGATAAGTAAACGTTGCTGAGGTAAAAGGGGTGTATATAAGCTTTGCTTCAACCTACACTCTTTCAGTTGCATGGGTTGACTGGCTGAGAAATCAGTTTTGCTTTATTTTGTTTAGTTTTATTTTATTGCAAAGTTCCGAATAAACTTGAACTTGAACTTAATTTATGCTGAAGTTAAATGTCCTGCCTGAAATAAATAAATTTTGTGGCAAAGCAAAAAAAAAAAAAAAAAAAAAAAGTTTTCACAAATTGTATTTATTTATTTATTTTGCTGCTTCCATCTTACCCATGACAACATCATTTAGTGAGTGTGTGCTGGTAGTAGTCACCTGACAATGACGTCAGTTTGAGAGTTTGTAGTAAGAGAGTTGCGGCCAAGGTGGAATGTATCTGGCACCGAGGCAACAGTCACACACTGTGACGGATTGGGGAAACTGATTAGAAGGGATTTAATTAATAATTTGCCCACTAGCAAAAATCACCTAATCCGTCGGTCTCCCACAGATTTCAGGTGCTGATGGAATAAGGGGACAACCATCAAATGTGGGTGTGCAGCACTTTTGGATGTAAACAGAAGACAAACAAATAATGCACAGATAAACCTGCATTCCCATCTCAGCAGCTATGATCAGCAGTTAGCGGCAAGAACAAACTGGATGTTGTTTTGTCTTTAACAAGGAGAAATAATGGACAGCAAGAGATGTATACAAGTTTTCAACTTTCCTGCTTACTGCAGCAACAAGGAGAAACTGGATGTTTTATCTTTAACGATGAGGAACAATGGACAGTGACAGATAGATTAATTAAGTGCAGAGAGTCGCCTGGTTTGAAACAGGTACACATGAATATTTTGTGTGATATTGCAGAACAGAATTCATAACCTCACAAAAAATTAACTTTTTAAGCTACCATCAGAGTCAGGGTTTCTTCTTTTAATATAATACAGTGCAAAACACTAAAACTCCATTGTATCTTTCGATTAAGTAAATCATTGTCTGTTTCATTATCATTGAAAAATGACTGCGCCTCATGTTGTCTCCTGCACTTTGCTGGATGTGATTCTGATGTGATGGTTTTTCTGCTGCTGAAATGAAAAAGCAGCTTAATGTCGACTTGACATTCACTGGCAAGCTACAAACAAGTACAGGACAAAATAAACATACAACCATCGGGAAAGTTCTCTGTCACATGTCCACGTTTTGAATATGTATACAACTTTCCGACAGACTCACCACACACCTACTGACAAGGAACACATTGCAATGGAACGCTGAGAAACATTGTTCTTAAACTGTTGGACTATTTTTTTCATGCAGTTGTTCACAAAGTGGTGATCCTCACCCCATCTTTCCTTGTGAACGCCTGAGACTTTTGAGGATGCTCCTTTATACCCAATGATACTCACAATTAGTGTCCTCAGTTCCCAAGTGCTTATTGAGTGTTGTTAGAAGGAAAGGTGATGTAGCACAGTGGTAAACATACCACTGTCCCAGCTTTTTTGAAACGTGTTGCAGGCATCCATTTCAAAATTAGCAAATATTTGCACAAAAACAATAAAGTTTATCAGTTTGAACATTAAATATCTTGCCTTTGTGGTGTATTCAGTTGAATATAGGTTGAAGAGGATTTGCAAATCATTGTATTCTGTTTTTTATTTACATTTCACACGTCTCAACTTCATTGGAATTGGGGTTGTATGGTAATTTACAGTATCCTACTGGCAGCTAGAGCTGCAACTTCAGCTGTTCAAGGAGAATGGGGCACAACCAGCCTTGAACAAGGAATATTTTGTTTGAGAAGCAAGTGCACTAACTTCACACACCATGCAAAGTTCGTGCACATAACTCATTGATTTTAGCCTACTGATATAGCTGACTCAGTTTTAAATTGAGAGCCTATTTCCAAAACTCCTTATATTCATGTAAAAAATTTAGACAAATACCATGGTTCTTTAGAACTGAGAAGGCTATGTCAACAGGATAAACAGATGAGTTAAGCTGACCAATACATTAGTGCAGTGGTTTTCAAACTGTGAGACACGCCCCCCAGAGTTTTTCAAGGGGGTGCGCGGGATGGGTATTATGAACTGGTTCTTTTCAAGAATCAATAAGAAATGATTTGATCCACCAACATCAATAGCCTTTTTTGCTTAACGATTCCCTTATCGGTCCTTCAGAGCGGCCGTCGTTTTTGAGGGTGTTTTATTGGGAAAATGAGCATCCACTGCGTTGTTGGTTCATTGCGTAAATGCTTTTCAGAAGCGACAAATCCGCTTCTTAACCCCTCTCAAAGCCATTAAAATATATGTCAATCGTGAGTCACTATCCAAGATGGCGCCACGTGAAGGCGCCCTGGTATTCTGGTGCTCCCTGTTTTGTCTGTTTTTGTGCGTAAATCGAGTGTCATCGTGCTCCTACACCCGCGAGGAGCTTCTAAACTTCAGATCATCAACACCCACGGACATTACGCCAGTTTTTTTTAGTGCCTGCAGCTGAACTGGTTCACTTTTTGGCCAAAAGAGTGAGACGCCGGCGGAGAGGAAAACGAGCTGGAGCTCTCGTGCACCTCAGACAAAGGGGCACGCGCACGCCCCTACCTGGGATATTTCTCTCCAACGTCCGCTCACTCCACAAAAAGATGGATGAGCTGGCACTGCTGATGAAGAAGAATAGAGATTTCTCCTCATCTTGTGTACTGTGCTTCACGGAGACGTGGTTAAATGCACAGACACCGGACTGCGCGCTCCAACTAGAGGGATTCCAACTCCTCCGCACAGACAGAGACCAAGCACTCTCTGGTGGAAAAACTAGAGGGGGAGGACTCTGCTTCTATATCAACAACGCCTGGTGCTCTGATGTGACTGTGATCTCCCAACACTGCTGTCCCTCTCTGGAATATCTCCTCATAAACTGCAGACCGTTCTACTCTCCACGTGAGTTTAACTCTTTCATACTTTGCTCTGTGTATATTCTACCGAGCGCGGACGTGCACGAGGCCGAGCGCGCACTCGCAGATCAGATTATGAGCGTGGAGAGAGACTTTCCGGACTCTCTTGTTATAATTCTCGGTGATTTTAACAAAGGGAATCTCAGTCAGGAATTACCAAAATACAAACAGTTTGTTAAATGCCTGACCAGAGAAGGGAGCATGTTAGATCATTGTTACACGACAGTGAGTGGTGCATACCAAGCGGTGGCCCGTGCAGCTTTGGGACTCTCAGATCACGTGATGGTCCACTTGATCCCCGCATACAGACAGAGACTAAAACTCTCTAAACCTGTTGTGAGGACATCTAAAGTGTGGAGCAATGAAGCTGTGGAGGAGCTACGCGCGTGCTTGGGCACTACGGATTGGGATATGTTTGAGGCTTCAACAGACAGTCTAGATGACTACACGGACACTGTGATGTCATATATTAATTTCTGTGAAGACAGCATCATCCCACAGCGCACCAGGGTGAGATATAACAATGACAAGCCCTGGTTCACACCTAAACTCCGGCAGCTCCGTCAGCAGAAAGAGGTGGCTTTCAGAGAAGGAGACAGAGACAGCTATAGAGGTGCAAAGTACAGATTTAGCAAGGGGGTGGCAAAGACTAAATCCATGTACAGTTCACGTCTATAGCAAAGGTTCTCTGCCAACGACTCAGCTTCTGTGTGGAGGGGGCTGAAAGAGATCACCAACTACAAGCCCAAAGCACCTCGTTCTATTGACGACCTGAAGCTGGCCAATGACCTGAACGTCTTCTATTCATGCTTTGAAGACAAGGACTCACACCTCCCCACCCCCCACTCAACTGGATATTCAAACACCATGGACCTCCCCCCTCTCCACTGCCCTCCCCCCTCCCCCCGTTGCCCTCTCCGTCCAAGAGGAGGACGTGAGAAGACACTTCAAAAGGCTGAATCCACGTAAGGCCCCGGGCCCAGACTGTGTCTCTCCTGCCACCCTGAGACACTGTGCTGATGAGCTGGCCCCAGTCTTCTGGGGGATCTTCAACACCTCTCTGGAGTCATGCCATGTTCCAGTCTGCTTCAAGTCCTCCATTATAGTTCCGGTCCCCAAGAAACCACGCATCACTGGACTTAATGACTACAGGCCTGTGGCTCTCACGTCTGTAGTCATGAAGACCTTCGAACGCCTGGTTTTATCCCACCTGAAGTCCATCACCGACCCCCTCCTGGACCCCCTGCAGTTTGCCTACAGAGCCAACAGATCTGTAGACGACGCCATAAACCTCGCCCTGCACTCCATCCTGCAGCACCTGGATTCCCCAGGAACCTACGCTAGGATCCTGTTTGTGGACTTCAGCTCTGCATTCAACACCATCCTTCCGGCTTTGCTCCAGGACAAGTTTTCTCTGCTCCACGTGCCCGACTCCACCTGCAGGTGGATCACAGACTTCCTGACGGACCGGAGTCAGCATGTGAGGCGGGGGCGGGCGGGGGGCGGCACGAGCGTGCAAGAAAAAAAAAAAAAAAAAAAAACCTGTCCAAAATAAATAAATAAATAAATAAAACCGGGGTGGGGTTGTTCTGACGGAGAGTTCGTGGTTACGTTACGGCAGAGCGCTCCCCCCATCTCACCTCTCGCGTTAGGTGAGCAACGCTGCACAGTGCAGAGTTTGTGCAGGGGGAGGGGGGAATCATTCAATGTTTGGACGAGGCGGTGGTCGAAACAGAGTAAGACATAATCATGGATAGGAAATGATCAAAGCCATCAGGTGCCCAATTTCGAAAGAAAAAGAAAGAAGAAAAGGAGAAACGAGCAAAGGAAAAAGGCATGTATTGATTTACGTATTCCCGCAGCTTCACAGTGCTTTAAACAGTGTGGACGCTGAGTGCCCACAGAGTTTAATTGCGAAGCAAAGACTGCAGCGAAACGAGACGAGTCATTGGATAAATGCTGGGCTTTGTCCCGCCCATCGGACGCTCAGCGTGTCTGGGGGTCTATGGGGCAGTGGGCTGGCCTCGGCTGGCCCGGATGCTCAGCTTCTGCATGATGATTGGATGATCTGTCTGAGGCTGAATCCCTTTTTGATTGACAGCGAAATGAGCGAATCAGCGATCTTTTAGTGTAAACATCCGTGGGAGCATTTTCATTCTATTCTGAGTTGAACCGGAGACTTTCCTAATCCTCTTAGCGGCATTTTCTTTGTTAAAAACGACTAGCGACAAATCGAGCTTCTATTTCTGGTGTGTTTTTTTGTAGCTACTTGTGTTTGGAGACTGCCTTCTATCACTCTTTCTGACTTCTATCGCAGTTTCTGTCCCTACCTAACAGCGGGTGCTGCTGAGCCCCTCCACTGTCACAAAGCACTCAAAGGCGGACACACTTCACACTAGCCTCGCGCCAGTCCCAGCTAGCGAGCTAGCTAGGTAGCAAGCTGCACATAATAGCAGACAATTTTAATGTTGTGGACCGGATTTTGGCGAAGCCATTTGATAGTCTTCCTTACAAAGAAGCCATGGCTGCTGTCATGGCTTCAGATCTCAATGGTTTGCAGGCCAAAGTTAAAGCAATAGCCCCCAGTGCAATCTTTGTGCATTGCTATGCACACAGACTGAATCTGGTTCTGTCTCAGGGGACTAAATGCTTATCTGAGTGCAGAATATTTTTTGCATCACTCTCTGGGTTTGCCACATTTTTCTCAAAATCTACAAAGAGGATGTCTTTTCTTGAGTCTGCAGGCTGCTCAAGGTTGCCCAGAAATGCTCATACTCGATGGAATTTCACATCACGGATAGTGAGCACTGTGGCAAACTATTATGATGCCCACCTGCAAACTTTTGTACACTCAACAAAAATATAAACGCAACACTTTTGGTTTTGCTCCCATTTTGCATGAGATGAACTCAAAGATCTAAAACTTTTTCCACATACACAATATCACCATTTCCCTCAAATATTTTTCACAAACCAGTCTAAATCTGTGATAGTGAGCACTTCTCCTTTGCTGAGATAATCCATCCCACCTCACAGGTGTGCCATATCAAGATGCTGATTAGACACCATGATTAGTGCACAGGTGTGCCTTAGACTGCCCACAATAAAAGGCCACTCTGAAAGGTGCAGTTTTATCACACAGCACAATGCCACAGATGTCGCAAGATTTGAGGGAGCGTGCAATTGGCATGCTGACAGCAGGAATGTCAACCGGAGCTGTTGCTCGTATATTGAATGTTCATTTCTCTACCATAAGCCGTCTCCAAAGGCGTTTCAGAGAATTTGGCAGTACATCCAACCAGCCTCACAACCGCAGACCACGTGTAACCACATCAGCCCAGGACCTCCACATCCAGCATGTTCACCTCCAAGGTCGTCTGAGACCAGCCACTCGGACAGCTGCTGAAACAATCGGTTTGCATAACCAAAGAATTTCTGCACAAACTGTCAGAAACCGTCTCAGGGAAGCTCATCTGCATGCTCGTCGTCCTCATCGGGGTCTCGACCTGACT
Source organism: Thalassophryne amazonica (assembly GCF_902500255.1). NCBI lineage: Eukaryota > Metazoa > Chordata > Actinopteri > Batrachoidiformes > Batrachoididae > Thalassophryne > Thalassophryne amazonica. The sequence goes on along the minus strand of NC_047105.1, from coordinate 67,793,806 downwards.
CCAGTTCGCCGTCGTAACCGACTTGAGTGGGCAAATGCTCACATTCACTGGCGTTTGGCACGTTGGAGAGTTGTTCTCTTCACGGATGAATCCCGGTTCACACTGTTCAGGGCAGATGGCAGACAGCGTGTGTGGCGTCGTGTGGGTGAGCGGTTTTCTGATGTCAATGTTGTGGATCGAGTGGCCCATGGTGGCGGTGGGGTTATGGTATGGGCAGGCGTCTGTTATGGACGAAGAACACAGGTGCATTTTGATGGCATTTTGAATGCACAGAGATACCGTGACGAGATCCTGAGGCCCACTGTTGTGCCATACATCCAAGAACATCACCTCATGTTGCAGCAGGATAATGCACGGCCCCATGTTGCAAGGATCTGTACACAATTCTTGGAAGCTGAAAATGTCCCAGTTCTTGCATGGCCGGCATACTCACCGGACATGTCACCCATTGAGCATGTTTGGGATGCTCTGGACCGGCGTATACGATAGCGTGTACCAGTTCCTGCCAATATCCAGCAACTTCGCACAGCCATTGAAGAGGAGTGGACCAACATTCCACAGGCCACAATTGACTACCTGATCAACTCTATGCGAAGGAGATGTGTTCCATTACATGAGGCAAATGGTGGTCACACCAGATACTGACTGGTATCCCCCCCCAATAAAACAAAACTGCACCTTTCAGAGTGGCCTTTTATTGTGGACAGTCTAAGGCACACCTGTGCACTAATCATGGTGTCTAATCAGCATCTTGATATGGCACACCTGTGAGGTGGGATGGATTATCTCAGCAAAGGAGAAGTGCTCACTATCACAGATTTAGACTGGTTTGTGAACAGTATTTGAGGGAAATGGTGATATTGTGTATGTGGAAAAAGTTTTAGATCTTTGAGTTCATCTCATACAAAATGGGAGCAAAACCAAAAGTGTTGCGTTTATATTTTTGTTGAGTGTATATAGACTGTTTTCCTCTTACTTCTTTTGCACTTCTTGTTATTTATGACAAATTATTGTGGTTTGCCATTTTTGCCTTTAAAGAGTGTTAACTTCTTCACTTGTTGCTTCCTGTTACTTATGATACACAATAGTGTTTGTTATTTCTTCTTATGTGTACAGTAATGGGTATAGAATTTACCTCTGTCGTTAGTTCATTTATTTATGATACATGATTGCGCTTTACCATTTTTGCCACTTTAATCTACAGGATTTTTTTTGTACATTTTTTGTCACTTCATGGTATTCTGTAATATACAGATTGTTTAACTTCTTTTGTTATTTATATGGTGCGACTTTAATGGAGGTTTAAGTCTTGTTCATTATGGTGAATGGTACTCTATGATAATGCAAAGTGCACTCTGTTGGTAAAACTGAATGACGTGCAATATTTTGACCATCAGGTGGTGCTGTAGTGCAGTTGTGCTTTCTTAAATACCTGTACTGTACATAGTTGTAATGTGAAGTCACTGAGTCTTTTGTTTTTTTTATGTTCAAAAACTTTATTGAAGTAATTATTGTTTATCTTTGTGTTTGTTATTGCACTAGACATTAAAACTGGAAATTTGTTCTTAAAAAAAGCTGTTGTGAGTTAATTTGTGGGATTGTGGGTGTTCTGGACGAAGTTAGTGTTTTCATGGGTGGTGGGGCGGAGGTGGTGGCCACATTAGTGTGCGCGGGGGAGGGGCGCACGCAGGGGGTTTCGCCTGGGGAGTAAATCACTCTAGGACCGCCACTGACCTTAACCTTAACTCTGTCACTTTATCATTTTATCACGGGTCACTTTAGACAATGTACTTTGGTTTTAATTGCACTCCTCCCACTGCACTGTTTTTTTCTGTTCCTCTTTCTTTCAGTTTTTCTGTTGCACACAGCCTTTCATATTTCATATGTCATTTTTTATCTTATATTTTGTCTTATTTTGGCACATATAGTATATTTTATCTTAGCATTTTATACTGCTCTCTGTTTAATGTTGCACCATTATATCAAAGCAAATTCCTAGTCTGTGAATCCTGTTCACTGGCAATGGCAATAAACTTCTGATTCTTTTGTGTGGATTAAAGTCACTAACTGGGACTCTTGTCTTGTTGCAGGTAAGAAACTAGAATCGTCCTCCATTCTGTTCGCACAGCTCCAAATGCTGCGCCGCTCTCTGCTGAGACAGACTCCGGTGGGAATTAATAACTTCAAAGCGAATCACTGTTTAAATCAAATGACACCTCTTTCCAAACGATGTAATACAGACAACAGACTAAAACATTTTTTTCCCTCCCAAAATGAGATGTCCTGCGTTCTTTATGAACTACATTGATGTTGACTTGCAGCACAGCCGGGTGTAAGAGCTAAGCTCAGAGGTATGGAGTGACATTCATGCCATGAATGTCTTAAAGGAAATGCTTATGAGAAAAACTACAGATTTTGTTTATTTTTATTTATGTCCAGAGATAAAAAAAATCCAGTGACCAATTTCATATTTATTTACTTTAAGACTCAATAAAAAGTTTTGACATAAAAAACCTGTAAAGCCTACTTTTAGTACAAAGAAAATTCACAGGAGATACTGATAAGGGAATCGATAAGGAATGTCAATGATAAGTGGAATCAATAATGGTACAGAATTGATCAATTCTTATTAATACCCATCCCTTATTATTTATGTTAAAATGTGTTTGTTGTGCCAAAGACATATAAAAACACACAGAAATGTTTAAATGTTTTTTTTAAATGATGTTTAAAATATGACAAAAGATAAAAACAGAAGAATAAAATGTTCTTTGACACATTTTACAGCCTTTTCAAACATTTTAAATGTGTTTTTAAAGAATAGAAAGTTCTTTAAAAATATGTTTAAAATGTTTACAAATGCTATAAAATGTGTAAATGCATAGACAGTTCCTTAAAAACATACAAATGTTTTGAAAATGTGTTGAAGATGTGTAAAAGAATAAAAAGAAACACGAAGAGGATGAAATTGTGTGTATGTGTGTCAGTTGGGGGGTGGGGGGTGGAGCAGCTATTCATTTGTTCTCTGTGGGGGAGCTTACTTTCCCACACTTTGAAAACCCATGCATTAGTGCATTGCACATTGTACAGTGCAGGGTGGCCCACCATGTCCCATTCTCCTTGTACAGCTGGAGATGTGTTAGAAAAACCAAATTAACATGTGGATTCAAGCCTCCTGTACTAATAAGCTGTTGTATGTGACAAAAGTACCCTGCTGACAACTCTAGCTGCCAGTAGGGTAGTGTAAAAAACATGGAAATTTGTTACAGTGCATTTCATGATAATCTTGTCATGATTGGACTTCTGTGGTTTGTTGGAGGGTTTGTTATTGTATTTTTTTTCTGTTGTTGTATTCTTGCTTTGGTTTTGTGTTATGGACTTTTCTTGTGTGGTGCCTGGTGTTTGGTGTTGGGCATTTCCTCCTGTCCTCCCTCTTTATTAGTTGCACCTTTTCCCTCACCTGGTTGCGAGATTGTTGCACACTGTCCCTCTGAGTATTTGTCTTCAGAGTATTTAATTCTGTTTTTGCCTACTCGTGTTTTTAACCTGTCTGCCTGTTTTTGGATCCTGTCTCTGCCTAATGCTTTGGAAACTGTTTCTTATAACGGCCTGCTTTTTTGTGTAACGAACCCAGCTCAAACCGATATTATGCTCAGTAACTCTGTTATGTGGGCCGCTGAAGAGGAGGTACTGCTGGCCCACCACCACCAGAGGGCGCCCTGCTTGGAGTGCGGGCTCCAAGCACGAGAGGGCGCCAGACCCAAAAGAAGTGACAGCTGTCACTCATCACACCAGCTGTCACTCATTCACACCACCTACATAAGCCGGACTGCAACTCCACCTCCCCGCCGAGAAATCAACTACCGAAGAGGTAATTTTCTCTGCTGACTCAAATCGTTGAGTAATAATCTGAACTTCTTTTGCAGCCGTTATCCTGTGGTGTCTGCCTTATCTGTGGGATTGGCGTTTGGTGTGATCAGCGACGGCTTCGCTTCACACTCCAATCAGATAAGTGGTAACAGGAGCTGCTTCCTACTTGGAGGTGGAGGTTCTCCCTCCTAACTGTGTACAGACTGTGGGACTACTGAGTGTGCGAATTCACACTCATCCATCCTGTCTTTGTTTCTGCCAGCAGTACCAGGGTCGACAGCCGAAGACAGAGGCCACCTGGGGACTCGGGACTTGGCGGCTCCGGTGTTCTTCAGGCCGTTGGTGGTGGAAGCCGTGTGGGACGCGGCTCATCTCTCGTCGGGGGTCTTCTATCTTCGAGCCTGCCCACACGTCACCTGGTGTTAACTGTCTATTTATATTTTGTGTGAATTTAGTTGTGTGTTGTCACAACATTAAATTGTTACTTATTGGCTTATTCATTGTCCGTTCCTTTGCGCCCCCTGTTGTGGGTCCGTGCTACGACACCTTCCCAACACTAACATCTGAATCCTGCATTTGTGTCCAACCACTTTGCACCTTCAAGCCTGATAAATTTAGGGTGTTCTTCCTTCCAGCCTAATTTACAACATAGTGCACAAATAGCAGCATTTCCCTGCCATTGGACAGGCCCGACACGTAGGTGGGTAAAGAGAGGAAGCCTGGAAAGTTGATATAGTAGGCTTCCGAACAGAGATGCTGATGATATATTGTGTATCACGTTAGTCACAGACAGCTGATCTGTGTGAGTGAACCGCATTCACTTGCTGGACACAGCAGACACCCTGATTGGCAGGCTGTAGCTGTGACAGAGCAGCTCATCTGTGCTGAGGGGAAGTCAGTAAAAACTATTGCTCATTTACTGAATGTACTTGATAATACACGTTTTGATCTGAAGGTAGCGGCAGGACTTTACTTTGAAAGTACTGTATGCTGCTGTAAGTAAAAGCGACTGTTGCTCCAAAAACTAACCAGCTTTCGTTGACTTCTTCTTTGACAAGTTGTAGTGTTAATTTGCCACAGGTTTGACACCAGATGCCCTTCCTGACACAATTCCAGATCTACAAGGAGAACGGGCATGATGGACTTGAAACCCAGATCCTCTTGTTGAGAGGCAGAAGTGCTAACATCTGCTCCACCATGCTGCCTAATACCTAAAAGCACTGCATGGAAGATTTTTAAATAAAGATTTTATTGTACAAGGCACATATTTATTATTTATGAGGTTTTACTGCTGATCATGTAAATTTGTAAATCCATATATGTATGCAGTCTTAATGCACTTCCCCTTCCAAAGCTCTTAACATTTAAATCTGATATGGCACATTTTAAAATTATACTTAGTACATTTAGGTCTGACAGTCCCATATGGAAGCATACATGGAATTAGTTTGGCAAAATGAAAGTGACATTAAAGTACTAATAAATAGATTTCTTTCATTTTTTTAGTAGTTTTCTATTTTAAAAACAGCTTTATACATTTCAACAAAATCCCATTCCACAAGTAACCTGAACTGTTGTGTAGGCCGCTGAAGAGGAGGCACTGCTGGCCCACCACCACCAGATGGCACCCTGCTTGGAGTGCGGGCTTCAAGCATGAGAGGGTGCCGGAACCACTGGGAGTGACAGCTGTCGCTCTTCATCAGCACCAGCTGTCACTCATTCAACCCATCACCATAAAGGCCGGACTGCAACTCCACCTCCTCGCCGAGAAATCATCTACCATACAGGTAATTCTCTGCTGAATCTAAACCGAACAATAGTCTGATCTCTTTTGCAGCTGTTTTCCTGTGATGGATTCCTTGTCTGCTGTGTTGGCGTTTGGTGTGGACTGCTACGGCTTCGCCTCCCACCCCACCCAGATAAGTGGTTGTCTCAGGAGCTGTCCGAGTGTGTTATTGGAGGTGGAGGTTCTCCCTCCTAACTGAACACAGACTGTGGGATTACTGAGTGTGCGTACTCACACTCATCAAACTGTTTCTGTTCTCTGCCAGCAGTACCGGGTCTGACTGCTGAAGACAGTGGCCACCTGGGGCGCAGGGCTTGGCGGCTCCGGTGTTCTTCAGATCCGTTGGTGGTGGAAGCTGTGTGGGTTCCAGCTCTTCTACTACCAGACGTATTCTATCTTCGAGCCTGCCACACGCCACCTTGTGTATGATTGACATTCCGCAATATTGTTATTGTCTGTACTTCGTTGTGCGCTTCACAACATTAAATTGTTACTTTTTGGCTTATCCATTGTCCGTTGTGGGTCCGTGTCACGACACCTTCCCAACATGAACCTACTGAACCATTACTACTTTTACAAACTGACACTGAAATCTGAAACTGATAAATCTGATAAAACACTAATCAGTTCTCTAATTAGCATTTCAAACAATAGCCCCATCAGGGCAAACACAGTGACTAATGGAATTAGTCAGTGAATGACAGGGTCCAAAAAATTTCCATGAGTAACTCTTAAAAAAAAAAAAAAAATCACTGGATGTCCAGATCTGAAATTTTGTGTTTTGATAAACACAAGTAAGGATCCTATTTTGAGCCATGCTGGTATCTTTTAACATGCACAATAACCATAACATATATTATAAAGACAGACAAGCCTATCGCTTTAGCCAGCTTTATATGCATCTAAGATCACTCTTATAGTGTATTGCTACCTAATGTATCTTGGGCATGGAGGCCTGTGTTACTGATAATCTTGAATTAATACCTGTAGCTAATTTTAGTGACATTTCAACAAAATATTGTATATTTTAGCCCATCCACCTTGTTTATGGATATGAAAATCAGTTTTCTCTCATTCCGTAAGAATTATCCTTTTCAGCAACAAAGCAATAGAACAAAGGCATGATAATCATGTTGTCAAATAAAACAAACAACCAGGATTTACTGTTATGTAACACCTCCAGGAAGTCAAAGTCCAAATTGACCCTAATCACTGTACTTAACAGACCTATTAGTATAACAGAGGAGGAGACATTCCAATGGGAGTGTTTCTGTAAATGGCATGATGAGATTTGACAAAGATTTATTTAGTTTGGTTTGTTCTCATCAGTACCACATTTATTGCAACAGTAATCCAATAAAAGTCATTACTCTGCAAGAAATTAAAATAATGTAATTAATTTATATATTCGTCTCCCACTCTACAAACTCACCAAGCATTAAAAGTATTTTTTGCCCATGACATATTTCCTATATTCACGAAGACGTTTGCTTTTGTATTTGAGGTTTTAAGACCTCAGACATTCAAGACCTCAATATCTGAGGTTTAGGTTTTATAGCACTTAAAGCATTAATATTTGGAACAAATAAGGGCGGCCTCTTGTTATTGTTACCCAGTGTGACAATATAATTGCTGTTCTTTGTGAAATGTTTTTTGACTAAAGAAACACCAACTCTTCTCAGTGTGTGCCCATGCTGAACCTTGTAAACGTGGACATGCAGAAAATACAGAGATCTGATGCTGTCTCATCACCACACAGTGATATATTACTATCATATATCTATAATAATCTCATAACAAGCGTACAGTCTGAAACAAGAGTATACTCACGTCTCATTGTCTTCTGCAGGTGGTGTTTTAGCAGCGATCGTGTCCTCGTGGCTTTTGCCATTAGGAATAGAGTTCAAATCATCAAATGTTTCCACAGCCCCAGCTGATTTAGCCTCACTCATATTTGCTGTTGTGCTTTGGTGTGTGTCTGTGAAGATGTGTCTGCTGTGTGTTGTCTGATTGTTTGGAAAGGGCTTCAGAGGAGAAAGCTTTTATTTTCTTCCTCGGATCTGCAAAAACAAAAACAAAACAAACAAAAAAAAATCTGTGTTATTAAGTAACATTTTGTCTTATACATTCCTTGTGAATAGGATGGCATGGTGGCTTAATGGTTAGCACTGTTGCCTTACAGCGAGAAGGTCATGGGATCAATTCCCACCTGTGGCCTTTCTGTGTGGAGTTTGCATCTTCTCCCCGTGTTCGCGTGGGTTCCCTCTGGGTGCTCCTGCTTCCTCCCACATCCAAAGACAAGCAGGTTAGGTGGATTGGAAATTGTTAAATTGTCCGTAGGCGTGCGTGTGGGTGTGAATGTGTTTGTTTGTCTATATGTGTCCATGCGACAGACTGGGGTCCTGTCCAGGGTGTACCCCACCTCATGCCCCATGACTGCTGGGACCAGTCCCCCCCATGACCCTTAATTGGAGTAAGCGGTTGAAGATGAGTGAGTGAGTGATTCCTTGTGAATAAAATATATGGGTGGCCAATGATCCCATAATGCAATCATTCATTCATAATGCATTCACAACACCAATTATAATCACATGCTCACATTTCATGACTCTTTAAAAAAGTATGCTAAACAATTTTTGGTGGGGAGATGTAGGGAACCTTCTTTCAGTTGCTAGCAGTCAGCCTTAGGGCCCCTTCACACATTGTACGAATATGTACAACTCAGGCCGACTCACGGCGGAACAGCTCGAACCACAAAAACATCGAGCCGACGAGCAGGCATGCATGATGCCGCTGCGACGGTTCGCCCATGCAGGAACACAGTGCAAGCAGCTGCATGATGTGGATACACATTGCGCAGCTGGTGTGAAAATAAAAAAATAAAAAATACATGCCACCCACGGCATTTGAACCTACACTTACCAAAAGCTCTGACTGCCAGCCAGAAACTTTACCACTGAGCTACCATCACTGTCCTGTAAAAGGTGCGGGAAAATGACTGATATCAAGAAGGACATGGACATATTAAAAAAAAATAAAACCACACACCATATAAAAACACTGCATTTTACTGAATCCCTCTTATCAAGTGTGCAATACAAGTACGATCTGTCTGTTCCTCTGTAGCTGACCCATGGTCACAGATGGACAGTCATGAAATGACATGAATGATGAAGCAGGGCGCTCTTATCATGTCCACATCTGCTGGTGCATGTCCACCCAGCCCCATGTACGTGTCCTACCCGACGCGTGTCTTATGGACAGTGCACCACAGGACTGACAGCACGTCATGTGGAACAGAGGTCACGTGGGTGACGTGACATTCAGATCGCCCACTGCATGTTATGATCTGACAGTCTGGATCACCTGGGGTAGCCTGTCAATATGCGCGGCATGCGCGCACTCGTTGCAGCCCATTGCAACAGCGATATGTTTTTATGCATGAAAATTCAGTAAGGTATATCTTATATATTATATTCCAATTCTAAGGTGGAACTATGCTAGTATACTAAGGTATATCTAAATATCTAAAAAGGAAGAGTAAAATAGAAGAGTAGAAAAGAAAAGAGTAGAGCCACTTAGGTGCCTGGTCTTGAGAACCAGGGATTGAAAAGCTTTTGTCATCATGTCCACGTGATGACAGTGAGCAGACACACGCGCATCACACTGGACAGTTGTAGAGGCTGACATTTTTTCGGGAATCCCACAGGTCACGGGATTCCCGTGGGATTCCCACGGGATGGGAGTCAACTTTGCTATTTATCACGTGATTGGAACGTAAGGGATTAAAAGTTCACGGGAGCAGACAGGAGCGGGAAGCAAGGTTTTAGGCAGTGAGCCATTTTGCTGTCATTTGTGTGGTCAATTTTTGAAAAAGAAGGCCAAAAAATAGCGAGCGACTTTGCTTAAAGCCGTCTAAAATTAGGACTGGGTTTGATCACTGCAGCCGTCTGTGTGTGTGAGAGTCGGCTCGCTGTGAGGAGGGAGAGGGGAGGGGTCCGGGGAAGGGTTAAGAGCCGCTTCAGTCAGTGCACGGAGAGAGCACGCACGTGAAAAGCAACACATTATAAGAAACAAACTGTGGTGCTGCCTTTATTTCTCCCTGGACTGATCTGTTGCGACATCCTGTTCACAACGTATGCACATGTCGGTGACACACACACACACACACACTCATCTTCAACAGCTTAGTCCAATCAATGATCGCGGGGGGCTGGAGCCTATCCCGGCAGTCATAGAACGCGAGGCGGGATACAACCATGACAGGACGGCAGTCTGTCACAGGGCCACAAACAGACAAACACACAAGGACAATTTAAAGATTCCAATCCACGTAACCCGCATGTCTTTGGATGTGGGAGGAAACCAGAGCACCCGGAGGAAACCCACTTAAACACGGGGAGAACATGCAAACTCCACACAGAAAGGCCAAAGGCGGGAATTGAACCCATGACCTTCTCGTTGTGAGGCAACAGTGCTAACCCCTAAGCCACCGTGCTGCCCATGTTGGTGACAGTTAAAAATGAGAAATGAACGTTATAAAAATCACACAAACGTGTGTTTAAAAAAAAAACCTGATGTGGAGAAACTGCAGTGATGTTCAGAAGCAGAAATCACATAATGCAGGTGAGAACTCTGAACTTTAACAAGCTGTTATTTTCCAAAGATATTTATTTCAGATGACTTAATGTAGTTGTTTTATGTTAAAGAACAAAATGTGACTAAGGAGGAGAAAAAAGAGGAAATAAATAGCAGACAGAATTGCTTTGAGATGAAGACAAACAAAACGCATAGACAATTTTGTACATATTGTTCAAAATGTGCATTTGTGTTTATTGTTTGAACCTTTTTGTTGTACAGTCTTTCACACAAGAGCCCAAATTACCTTTATAAAGTGTCAAAACAGTTGTTTATTATAGTTTGCTGTGTGTTTTGAATAAATGTGTGCAGAAAATTATTTTCCGCTTAACTTTTTCCTTTCTTATTTCTGATTGTAAACCTTTATTACACTTATAAAACACAACTATAGCATATATATTTTGAAAGTACAGGTTGTTCTGAAAAACAGAGACATAAAACGTGACTGTGGGATGCAGGGAGAGCTGTTAACAGCAATAATAAAACATTTATGCCAGGTGAGTGAACTGTTCAAAAAATGCCCTCGGACCCCAGAGGGTTAATCACTGAATCTGAAACATGATGGTAGACGCGTGAAACAACATGGAATAAGTCTCTTTGCCAAAGGGTATTCCATGTGACGTCAGTGACCCTATGGCCTTGGCAGAGGTTTGCACTCTCCGAGTGCTTCTAGTTACTTTTACAATACTCATGTATATCCTGTGGCTGTAAGGCTGGGCTACTGATTGGCTAAAGTTCCAGTACAGTTTGAATTATGCAGGAGCGGAGAGAGGACCCAACGCAGCAACATGCTGCACGGCTGTTCATTTCGCCAAGGTCAGCCTTAACTGAAGAAAAAGATGACGCAGCTGTGTGCTTTTTTTTTAATCTGGACATCAGAGTGCACTCAGTAGATTCTCTTGCTGAGAAGGTGCTGCAGAGTTGTTTGATGTCCTCACTGCTGCAGCTGCACTGAACAGCGGCAGAGAGAGAAGATGCTACCAGTGCACAAACATAATAAGGACGTATGATGTCATGATATCTAGATTGCATCCACAATTGTGTTCAGACCTTGCCGAATGCCATTCAAATCAGGCTCCCCCCAGTGCGCATATATGTTTTGAAACTGGGAAAATCATTCTGTTGCCAGTGAAAATGTGATGTAATCTGTCCATCTGAAGACCGACCAATTATGCAATTTTGCCATGAGACAAATTATTTAAATACATAACTAATTCATTTGGTCTATCACAGTGCTTAATTTGTAAAGTGGGAGGTCCCGGAGCGCAGAGGATGGGTGGCTCCGGTGCAGGAAAAAAAAAGAAGGGTGGGGGGGGGGGGCTTGCGAACAATGCTGTGCGTCACACTTAAAATAAACTGTACACCCACACAAACACGCACACACACCTTCACAAATGACACTAACACCCTGCCTTTTCCTCAGAAATTACTACATTTATGTTTGCTGTCTGTCTCTGTACTTTTCTGCCACTTTTGCGCTCTTTTTCATACTTTTTCCTCGTTTCAAAAGTCACCGAACGCACTTTACCATAATATATGCAACATATAGCATACTGTTGGAGAGCACGGGTTCTTGGCTTGCTGTCAGTGTTGAAATTTTTCAGATTGAGGGCTTACATGAGAACTTACGGTAATGAGAATCAGCGGCGCACTAGTGTGAAACTTCCGTGTTTTTCCTCTGCGTTATGACATCACAGGCTATGTTTACCATAATACACCATATATCATTGGAAAGCCCTTGGTGTTAGCTTTACAATCCAAACTGAATCCGCTGTGGGCACACAAACAGTAGTGAGGAAGTTTGACATCATGATCCTTGAGCTGGCCAGATTCTAGCCACATTTGTGTTCAGACCTCTGCAAAACTGATAGAAAACAATCTGGCTTAAATCCAATTTGCACCATTCAGATTCATAAAAGACCTATCTGGCTTGAGTGGGGTTTGGCCTGAATCCCGCTCAAACAGGATTGCCAACCCCAGTCTGAATGGGGTCATAGGCTCTGACTCTGAACAGTACCCACAGTATAGGTCAGCTATAATGTGTTAGTGCTTATTAGGGATCCCACAGATGCTAAGAATGTCCCACAGAGCAACAAATGAAAGGCTTTAGGACAGGGGTCACCAACCCTGTTCCTGAAGGGTACCTGCTCTGCATGTTTTCTTGCTCTTCCTGTTCCACTCACAGGTAATTAACTCTATCAGGTGTGCTCAGCAAATCAAGAGCTAGGAAATACCACTTTTAAAAATCAGGTGTGACTTGAGTAGGTAAACGTGAAAACATGTGGGACAGGTGCTCTCCAGGAACAGGGTTGGTGACCCCTGCTTTAGGACAATCAACACTGGCTGCTCAGAAACAGTGTTAATATTTATGTTTGTGTTCAGTTAGTACATGTAGAGCCAGGATGCAGTCAATGGCTGATTTCATGGTTCCTAAGAAACAATCAGCTCACACTAAATCTTCTTGAGGATGATCCTTGCATGTACCTTCCTTGGCACAAAGAGCAATGTAATACACCCACAGGTTGGTTATGCTTTCTTTTCCAGAAAGGTACTTTGGAAGAAAGTCTTCGGAAGAAAATCCTTTCTTTCAGCCTGTTGGGATGATATCTGTCTCCCAAATGGAAACAAGCTTGGCTTGCAATGGCAAGAGAATAGTACCTCCACCTGCTTGAAAACTTTAACGCCAAAATGAAAGACCCATTCTGCTTTACTCACTCTCAGCTGTTTCAGTGGAACTGCAGAGTACCCAGAACCCAGTAACCAGAGACATCAGACATCCTGGCAAGAGGATCACTCTCATACAGCTGCTCAAAGAAGCAGGCCCAGTGACACAGTACAGCAGAGTCATCTGTCAGAACTGTGACATCAGTCGCCATGACTGCCATATGATGAGGTGTAGTTTTTGACTCTGTAAGTAGGCCAATGGGCAGTTGCTGGTCATGCACTGTAGAGATAGTTTGTCTGGTTAATTAATTATTCTGAAAAATAAAATTGGACAATGCACATGAAGAGGTGGCCTAAAATTTCTACTTACCGTATCTACTTTCAATTTCAATTTATTTTCATTTATATAGCACCAAATCACAACAGAGTTGCCTCAAAGCGCTTCACACAGGTAAGGTCTAACCTTACCAACCCCCAGAGCAACAGTGGTAAGGAAAAACACCCTCTGAGGAAGAAACCTCAAGCAGACCAGACTCAAAGGGGTGACCCTCTGCTTGGGCCATGCTACAAACTTAAATTACAGAACAATTCACAGAACAATTCATGGACAAATATACAAGAAATGCTATTGGTGCACAGGACAGGAGGATCGCCAACACAAATACAACTCCTATCTCTGGATGGAGCTGCACCTTAAGCAGAGAGAAAAAACAGAATCAGGCATCAGAAAGCCAAAAAAAAATACTGTATAATTTGCCAGCATTAAACAACAAGAAAAACAGAGAAATATTAAGGTGATCACCGGCCACTAGCCCTAAACTTCACTAAAAGACCCAGAATTTAGGTAAAGTTGAGGCCTCGGCCCGCTCCAATTACTAATAAATGAATTAAAAGAGTAAAAAGCATAAAACAAAAACTGTACCAGCATGCTAGCCATATGAAAGGGAAAATAAGTGCGTCTTAAGTCTGGACTTGAAAGTCTCCACAGAATCGGAATGTTTTATTGACGCAGGGAGATCATTCCACAGAACAGGGGCACGATAAGAGAAAGCTCTGTGACCCGCAGACTTCTTATTCACCTTAGGGACACAAAGTAGTCCTGCACCCTGAGAACGTAAAGCCCGGGCTGGTACGTAAGGTTTAATTAGGTCAGCTAGGTAGGGAGGTCTACTTCATTAAAGGTTCCCCCCCATTAACCCCCCCACCCCGATTTTTTCAGTACATTGCATGTAGTGAAATTGTGAATTCCTGAGAGAATAGATTAAAATGAAAATGAAATAGTCCTACCTCATTGCCACAAAATCTCATCATATTTGTTCTGGTTTCTATGTTACTTGTGCAGCTGCAGTGCCTCTTATTTCAAACCCTTCCCTGTCACGTGAATGGCTGCCATTCTTACCATTTTATCAGCTCCTCTTCAATGTCCTGATAACGCACTTTCCTCTCCCCCAGCAGGTAGCCATTTTGCTGTTCTGTCCAGGGTTACAAGCTTATCCTTGTTCCTACACCACTCCCGGATGTGCTTCCTATCGACTAGAAAAATCTGATCAGTATGGTGCTTCCCTTTCTCTTACACTTCTTTCACAACTTTTAGCTTGAACACTGCAGAGGGGAAGATGATGGCGTACTGGTTAAGTGTTGGGCTTGAGACCAGAGGATCCTCGGTTCAAATCCCAGCCTGAGGGCAAGGTCCTTAATCCCCTAGTTGCTCCCGGTGTGTAGTGGGCGCCTTACATGGCAGCAGTCTGACATCAGGGTGAATGTGAGGCATTATTTGTAAAGTGCTTTGAGCATCTGATGCAGATAGAAAAACGCTATATGAATGCAGTCCATTTACCATTTGCAAAGTAACAACGCTTGCATGTAGCCATTTTATGTAATTATGTAGCAGCTACTACATGCAGGAAAACAGTATTTGTTTCAAGACTGCGCTGCTTCTCTTGCATGCAGTATGCATGCCCATACGTGCCATAAGGCTGTACTGTTTACAGCATGCATGCATACATGTGAACACAAACGATCATCAATTAAAGCCGCTCTTCATGAAAATTGCAAGGACCCGGGGTGTTTAATGGAGTAAATACTGCGTTTGAATTACATCTTATAGAGTTCCTGAGGTTTTATCCCCAGATCCTGTTAATATGAAACAGAGAAATTCATGCATTCTCTCTCACTATGTCACAGAGTTGACAGTGAATAAATCTTTAAGCAAATGCTATGAATAATTGACAGATCAATTGACATGTGTGGGCACAGGGGAAACAACAGTCAATTAACTGTGACACACTGGGCTTTGCATCAGGACTCTATTTCCTGACTCCTGTTGTGATGCCTGAGCTGACCAGCTGGATTAAGGGGCCCAAAAAAGGCTCCTGTGACGTGGATCTTCCGCAGGCTGTTGACCAGAGCAACCTATCTGACTGGTCCTCAATGGTCTCCTTTGCTTGCTGCACAAATAGTAGGGAAGGCTATAAAGGCCAGCACACTGGGGGCCACAGAGCAGGAACACATACACAAATAGTTGAACCTGCATCATTGACATAATAAGAGAAGAACCAGCTAGGACCAGATTTAGCCGCTTTTGTGCCTCTACTTTTCTGCTTGTCACTTTTCTGTGGGGTTACTTACTCACCGATTCGGGTTCAACACAACATCACTCAGGGTTTTTTGTACACGCATTCCTGGCAACCATGCAGCAGTCCTTAATTCCCTTACCTACTATCTTAATTTGCAATGCCGTGGTTTGCAAGATTATTTAAACACGTGCAATGTCATTTGAGGTGAATAAATATCTAGCATTCCCAAACCTGTCTTGCCAACCACACTGTGGTAATCTTCATTGCATAGTCAGAGTTGTTGGTGTGTCTGGCTAAAGCCAAGGCAACGTGGCTGGGCAGCAAAGCATAGTGCACAATGGCGCATGTTGTGCAGTTTCCTGGGAATGAGTCGGAGAACAGTGGCACTATTGTGCCAGACATCATTATACTCCAGGGCCCCCTTGGCTGTAGTTCGCCAGGCCACTCGAGAGGCTGAAAAGGTATGTCAGTGGGCCCTAATTGAAAGGATGCCACCTTGAATTCAGCAAATGCCAGAATCCTGCATTCATGCACAGTTGTAGCAGAGATGCTGACGGTAGCAATGGCGGAGGCAGGGCCAGTCTCATGGCACAAATCACTGCACAGAACCACACAGCCACTCAAAGAGTCTACAAATCACGAGAAGGCTGGGAGACCCATTCAAGGACAATATATGGGCTGTCCAGCTACAAGGGTGCCTCTTCAATGACCTCAAGCAGCTGAAACACCAGAGCTGATTGGTCAGACTCCTGCAATAAAATGACCCTTTCGAGCATACTGTTTACACCAACTACCTGCCCCCACTCTGATTTGGTGGTGTCATGACTGACAAACACAAGTAACTTTCCCATATTCCCCCCACAAGTAGGACCTCCTATCATTTACTGACACACATAAGTGACACTTGTTTCTTTGTACTCTGATTTAAGCAGTGGTGGGCACAGCTAACCAAAAAGTTATTTTTGATAGCAGTTAATCCACTAACTGAAAAGTAATCTGTTATAAAGCTAAACTGATAAAACCTTAAAAACTTTAGTGGACGTTACAGATAAAAGCTAAACCGCTAACCTTCGGTATTGATTTCAGTACACTAGCAGCTACTGACACAATGAGCCAGCGCTTCTGTGTCAGATTAGCTTTCTCTCAGCAAAAGAGACCTGCTGACGGACGAGAAAGAAGAATAAAGACAATTTCTCTTTACACAATACAGACTCGCCGGCATATCACGCAAGTCATCAACAGGCATACAGTTTTAACTTATGGTTAAAATTTTAACCAAACTAATTCCAGCCAAGTTATTTAAATTAACGTCATGTCTGGCGTTTTATAAAGTGAAAATATCAGCTATATGTTTTAGTTTTAAAGTAATGCACTAATTTTGAAGGTTTTAATGTTTGGGACACACATGCTGCAGAGCATTATGGGTAAAGTTTCATGACAGGAGAAATGCATTGAGACTGATCAGGGTGCACTTTAAACGCTGCACACAGACAACAGCATTAAACTCTTTGTGCCTAAAACTCTGGTGAATATATTCTCTGGTTTTATAGATGTTGTTATTGTGCTTGTTTTATGTAAACATGCCAGAAGCCGGATTATTTGGAATATTTGTTTCCTAATAAAATGAATTAAAAGAGTGAAAAGCATAGTAACATACTATGCCAGTATGTTAGCCATACAAAAAGGAAAATAAGTGCGTCTTAAGTCTGGACGTGGAAGTCGCTACAGAACCTGACAGTTTTATTGATGCAGGGAGATCATTCCACAGAGCAGGGGCACGATAAGCGAAAGCTCTGTGACCTGCAGACTTTTTATTCACCGTAGGGACACTAAGTAGCCCTGCACACTGAGAATGCAAAGCCTGGGCTGGTACGTAGGGTTTAATTAGGTCAGCTAGGTAGGGAGGTGCCAGTCTGGGAACAATTTCATAGGCTAGAAGCAGAACCTTAAAATCTGATCTCACTGGGACAGGAAGCCAGTGAAGAGATGCCAAATTGGGTGTAATGTGGTCAAATTTTCTGGTCAAACATTGATTCATTGTTACATTTTACATTAATTCATTTAATTTTAAAATATAAAAGGAAACACAGCTTTTCAAATAATAAAATAGATGCTCTTTAAAGAGCCTTTGTTTATTTAGAAGCGTAGCAGAAGGTGTGAATTTCCAGAGACGACAGGTGAGCTGGGCCCCTCAGGGCATTTAACCAAATGAAGGCCTCCTCTGCAGCTTTGACCTCTTGGTGGAGTTTTTGGAGACACTTTCCTCACATTTTGAAGAGCAGAGATATTCTCTTCTTCCTTCTGGACTTCAGGTTTTGATGTTCAGTTCCATCACTGGAAGTTTTTGAAGTGCATCTGTATTTACAAGGTTCTCTGCACAGCAAATGTTGAAATGTTCATGATGTGGGACAAGTGAAGAAATATATTTCTTAAAATATAAAGAAACATGAAAGTCACTGACTACTGGTGTGTTGTTCACCAGTACACAACAAGGTTTTACACATTTTTTCATATTTTGACATATTTCTTCATGCCCAAGGAATCCTGAGGAGATGGTGCATCTAGTCAAGCCTCTGATGTTGGCCAGCACAGGGCAACAGAGCTTTAAAATTGCACTATTGAAGGTGATGTAGCAGTAGCAGAGGTCAATTCTTACTCGTGTTTTAGCATGAATGTTGAGTTCAAGCATGCTGAAAATTTTTCTGGGACCACAACAAACATAAGGGCCCTTCACACATAACACAATTGAAGCCGACTGGCACACAAAGGAGGAACTGCATGCCATTCGTGAAAAATCAGAGCTGCCTCTAACGCCTCGTACACCTGTCGCTACAACTATTCAAGCCCATTCGATCCCTCTCACGGTAGGTGTCAGCCAAATTCCAGGTGACATACACGAACATCCGACACCGCTCATTGGACACTGAGAAAAGGTGGGGCTATACGCACTCCTGGTACGAGAGTAGACAACAAGCAACCATGTTCTGTCTGTGAAAAGTGCCAAAGTGCACCACAATTATGGCGTAACCTAGCAACACATGTGGCGTGCGAGAGTGTCAGCTCTCCCCTCAACACGTGGTCTGCATATGTATCCGCCCCCCGCAACATGTGGCGTGCATGTCTATTGCACCCCCCAACACGTGAGCTTTTGCTTTTGTGCTTGTGCTCCCCCCTCCCCGCACGTCTTGCATGTGTTGCGGCGGGGGGGCACATCTGCATGACATGCTGATATGTATGTACAGACATGATCACACGGAGACTGGCCAAACATGTCTGAGTGCACACAGCACGGCAAAGCGCCTGTCAGCTGATCGCCGGTCAGACTCACTGACAGTTGGAAACGAGGACTCGGTGCATGTGACGTGTTACAAACACATAATAATACATACATAGACTAAAAATCACAGAATGAAGGTACAGAGAGTGAGCTTTTTTCTGTGAGCTGCCGTTGTCCGCTGACAGAGGTGGGCCCCCTGCGACGTGCAACTGTTCAGATATTTGTGTTCACAACACCTGTAGTGGCTTGTAGGATACGACCTCACATAACTGTACTGTGAGGCACGGAGGTTGGCATGCTGTCCTCAGGTAGGAATCAATTAAAACACACTGCTTCAGCTGACCAGCGCGTCAGTGCACCGCAAGTCTGCTGAATATCCTGCCATGCAGGAAATCACCCCACGGGACACCCCCGCGAGGCGCATGTCACTGCAGGATTTCCCCACATTGTAATAATTAAAACACATATCACATTTACAGCGGATCACTGCACGCTGGACACATCATGCTGGCTGATGTGTTCACGACACAAGAGCCAGCTCTTCATAAGAGGGGAGCCGGCCAGCTCTTCATGCGACAAGTGCATCAGGTAATTCATGTAAAACATGAAAGAGAGAACACTAATCCACATCATTTCATTACCTCCTGGTGTACGTCTAGGCGGAGGCTAAATCCACTATTTATAACAGGAATTAAGTATTAGAAATTGTGGTGTTTTATTAATTCTTTGCTCCACTGCTGTGTGTGCGACTTTCCACATGCTTGCACTAATTTCGTGCGTGTGAACAGAAGTTTGCACGGAACCGTCGCCACGGTATACTGCACACCTGTTCGACCGTGCGTCCCTCCCGGTGGAATGTTTCATGGTTCCCCATTTTGTTTCTGGTTTGCGGATTTTCTTCTGGATTCTGCGTCTTTCATGTTACATGTGAAGGGGCTCTAAGCATTGCCTGACTGACGTCGGCTTTAATCTTGCGGAGTCTGGCGGACCTCCACACTGGTCAGCAGTAAGCAACTTTTCGTTCTCCGTGCTAATCAACAGTGTATGAATGGGCCATAAAGGACTTCATTCAAACATTTATGGATGTATTAATGACACCACTGATCTAGCTGGAATTGGTAAGTGATTTTATTTTACAAATATGCTCTTGAATGTACCAGGTCCCTGCTTTGTAGTTTCCAGCAGGTGGAGCTGCTACAATGCACGTCATTTTTTTTAATACATTGTTTTAAAATATTTTTCATATACAACACCACTTTTATGACCCAAACACTTTGGTAAACCCATTTCTAACACCAAAACAATTAATCCACATGAATAAAAGTGTATTTTCGATAAAGATTTGAAGACTTGGATGGATTTCATACATTCATTGTAAAACTATTTCTCTACACAATATTTGAGACAAATATGTGTCACATTTTAAAAACAATATGATTGTTCTTTATGTTTTGATATGCAACATATGGTCATTATACTAAAAGAAAATACCTTAAAGGGGGAATTACAGAAAGAATGATTAAATTGAGTAAACGTCCTTGGAGCCCAGAGGAGTCAAAAGTAGTGCTGTTGCGATGGAGGCACACACATCCATCTAATTTGCATGTGAGTTCCATCTCAAAATCTGCTCTACACAACTGCACCTTACATGTGTGATGAATAGTGAACAGTGAATACTTTTCATACGGCAGATATTGTTATGTGCCGACGCGGATTGAGGAGCGGACCTGCGTCTGACTGAACCCAGCGTTAAATAACCAGAAAGCGGTTCCAAAAAACAAAACAAGTTTATTTTCCCCCTTTTGTGCAATACTCGGTGTACAAACATAAAAGCGCGTTTGTATGGCGGAGTGAAGGACGGCGCGCTCTCCAGCGCCCAAAGGGATTGAAGCCTGGTGCTTCTGGACTCAGGTTCACCGCCAAACACCCCCCAGGCGGACACGACAAACCGACTCTGTGAAGGATAGAAAAGGTGAGGTAAGTCAGCAGCTACAACTAATATCCTTCAAAGGCACACACTATCAGCAACACATTCAGGTCTGAATTTAAGCTTTATGTAAATGAGCAGCTTCTCACAACAGGTGGAGGATCATCAGTCCGCACGCCACGGCCGTGAGAAGCGAGCTGCACAATTCTCATCAATGTTCAAATATACTGCGTAACAAAATACCAAATTACTATTAACACTTATTCAGACAATCAATCACCTCTGATGTGTGCTGACAGCATGTGTCCCTCACCCGTCCTCCTTCACAGGCACGATGTGTCAAACCCAGGCGTGGTCCTCAGCGTCTCACAAACGAACATCACAAGGTCAAGTTCCCGGCAATTCTGCTTGAATCACTCATGGCTTAAATGCAGAACGCCATCTCATTATCTGCTTCAGCTGAATGTCTTTAAGTTTGCACGTGAGCATCATCCACAGGTGCTGCAAATCATACTGATGAGGGTGAAGGACTCTTCTGCCAGCACCTTCTCCACAGACAAAAACCAGTTTGCATACCATCTGGAGAGCAAAGAAAAGAAAACAACACAAAAACATCCAGCCAAACCCCCCCAACACACAACAGATATCTGGTGATCCAACTGTCACAACTACCACACTTGCCAAGTGCACACCCGTAGATCAGTTTCCTTGCCACAAAAGCACTCCATGCTTTGTGTTTATTTGATACCACAGTACTGTGCAATACTGGCATCAGTACTGTACATTCCCTTTTAAAGAGGATGACAGGTGGTACTCTGGTTGGTTGATTGCTATTATATGTCTACAAAACACCCACAGCATTTCAATTAATTAGATTACTCCAGCCCCTTTACACCCAACACTCAGGTTTGTGCGAAGGATACGCTCCCTCAAGAGAGCAATGTGCACTTAAATGCATGACAAATGGAACTGCCCAGTGCATTTAAGACTAGCTGCTATAGCGCACTAAGATGGCACCCCTGGTGATCACTGGTGTTTGTTGGTTTATTTATCAGGATACAATGATGTAAGAAGGTCATGTAGCAAAAAATGAAATGCTCTCTAATCTGTATACAGTATGTGTTTCTAAAAATACACACACACACACACACACACACACACACACACACACACACACACACACACACACACACACACACACACACACACACACACACACACACACAGTCTCAGCACATATCTATTCAGATTCTAAAAACACCACCTTTTCCAAACAAGCAAAATACTTTATAAATGAAGACTCAAATCAAATCAAATCAATTTTATTTATATAGCGCCAAATCACAACAAACAGTTGCCCCAAGGCACTTTATATTGTAAGGCAAGGCCATACAATAATTACGGAAAAACCCCAACGGTCAAAATGACCCCCTGTGAGCAAGCACTTGGCAACAGTGGGAAGGAAAAACTCCCTTTTAACAGGAAGAAACCTCCAGCAGAACCAGGCTCAGGGAGGGGCAGTCTTCTGCTGGGACTGAGGGAGAGAACCAGGAAAAAGACATGCTGTGGAGGGGAGCAGAGATCAATCACTAATGATTAAATGCAGAGTGCTGCATACAGAGCAAAAAGAGAAAAACACTCAGTGCATCATGGGCAGTGATGCCGGTAACGCGTTACTCTAATCTGACCACTTTTTTTAGTAACGAGTAATCTAACGCGTTAATCTTTCCAAATCAGTAATCAGATTAAAGTTACTTCTCCATGTCACTGTGCGTTACTATTATTTTTCATTGTGGGTCGATAGCAGCATTAAACTTGGTCTGTGGGCAGGAGGTCGGGTTCGACTGAACTGCCCACTTTAAGCGAGCTGTGAGCTTTTCATCCGCGTTTTTTTGCAGCTGCTCGACTCGTCGTCACCTCTTAAAGCGCGGTGATCAGCACACCTGCACTGAGCTTTACAAAGACATTTTTATACTTTTTTCCCTCCTTTATTTAGAATTCTGAACTGAGCCGCTCCGTATCGTCTCGTTAAAAACAGCTGATCCTCCGCGACGCGTCAACAACTAACACTATTTTCCACTCAAATGCACCTAAACTCTATTTCTGAGGACCACATGATGTGAAAACGCAATAAAACTTTCTTACCTGTAAATCTGGTCCTGTTTTCTGTATAAATAAATGTTATCCATTCTTTGTGCTCAAACGCCAAAGCAGGGGCGAATCCAGATGGAATGGGGGCGTGGGGCAAGGATGTGCCCCCCCACAACAACCCTAGATTAAAGGTCCAGTTTTGAAGCCGTTTTTTACTACAACTACTAATACTGCTTAAAATAATAATAATTTCGACAAGTAAAATGTTTAGAGAATTTAAATGTTAGAAAAATGTTAGAATTTAATAGTTACATTTATAAACAATGTAGGTTTGAAATTGCAAGTTTTACTGTTACAGTGCTGTCAACAGTTAAATATGAGGTCAAGAAAGACGTCTTTATTTTACTTTTTATAAAACAAGTATTTGTTTTCATTGAAGTCAAGAAAGGGTGACTATAAAGTGAGTTGTTGTCGGCAGCTGGGGAAAGTAACTAAAAAAGTAACTAGTAATCTAACTTAGTTACTTTTACAATTGAGTAATCAGTAAAGTAACTAAGTTACTTTTTCAAGGAGTAATCAGTAATCAGTAATTGGATTACTTTTTCAAAGTAACTGTGGCAACACTGATCATGGGAACCCCCCAGCAGTCTAAGTCTATAGCAGCATAACTAAGGGATGGTTCAGGGTCACCTGATCCAGCCCTAACTACAAACTTTAGCAAAAAGGAACGTTTTAAGCCTAATCTTAAAAGTAGAGAGGGTGTCTGTCTCCCTGATCTGAATTAGGAGCTGGTTCCACAGGAGAGGAGCCTGAAAGCTGAAGGCTCTGCCTCCCATTCTACTCTTACAAACCCTAGGAACTACAAGTAAGCCTGCAGTCTGAGAGCGAAGCGCTCTATTGGGGTGATATGGTACTATGAGGTTCCTAAGATAAGATGGGACCTGATTATTCAAAACCTTATAAGTAAGAAGAAGAATTTTAAATTCTATTCTAGAATTAACAGGAAGCCAATGAAGAGAGGCCAATATGGGTGAGATATGCTCTCTCCTTCTAGTCCCTGTCAGTACTCTAGCTGCAGCATTTTGAATTAACTGAAGGCTTTTCAGGGAACTTTTAGGACAACCTGATAATAATGAATTACAATAGTCCAGCCTAGAGGAAATAAATGCATGAATTAGTTTTTCAGCATCACTCTGAGACAAGACCTTTCTAATTTTAGAGATATTGCGCAAATGCAAAAAAGCAGTCCTACATATTTGTTTAATATGTGCATTGAATGACATATCCTGATCAAAAATGACTCCAAGATTTCTCACAGTATTACTAGAGGTCAGGGTAATGCCATCCAGAGTAAGGATCTGGTTAGACACCATGTTTCTAACATTTGTGGGGCCAAGTACAATAACTTCAGTTTTATCTGAGTTTAAAAACAGGAAATTAGAGGTCATCCATGTCTTTATGTCTGTAAGACAATCCTGCAGTTTAGCTAATTGGTGTGTGTCTTCTGGCTTCATGGATAGATACTCAGTGTGATAATACACAACATTCACATCTCATGCTATTAATCTCAAAGAACATTTCAATTCAAAGTCAAATTTATTAATATGGCATCTTTAAAAGAAGTATGTTGGCCATAAAGCTGTAGTGACAATAGATAAATATTAGAAACAAATGGGTTTTAAAATGTACACAAAAAAACAACACAATTTGATCATTTGATCAAATTTACAAACTGGCAGCAAGAGTTAAGTAACACTGTGATGCCTTTTGTAGGAGTAAATCAGTCTTTTCACAACACTAGAACAGGCGGTATTTATGCAAGATCTCATCCAAAACATCACCTCAGTTTGCCAACACACAGCGAGCGCCTGCCTGCTCTGACGTAAGCAGCTGAGCTCAAAGTCATCGTCCCAGAAGGAGGCAAATGGGGCCAGTAAGACAACTATTGTTTAAATCACCTGACCCACTGGGCATGCTCATTCTTACTTACTGATTGTCATGCAGGTGTGCATGTGGGTTTGTACTTCATTCCATGATTAGTTAAACACGCTGATCTGTTTTTTTGCAGTGAGTAATCAAAGTGGACTTAGTGAAACTCACACAGGCCTGTGGCCTTATAAGCTTCCTTAATAAAGCCTCCAGTGTAATTTTCTGAGCCTTTTAATCTATTGTGAACGTGGACAATCATTAAAAAGTGTACTTTTTACATGACTGCCATGACTGGATACTGGAGCTGATCAATGGGTTGCCTCTACTGGTGGTTGGCTCTCACTGCGGTATTGTATCACTTCCTGTTCCGGAGCACAGCGGTGTTTTGCTGTATCTGTTAGCTGTTTAATCTGCGCAGTTAGATTGATCTAGTTACCTAGATAACGATTTGTTTCACAGTGTTATCTTCACGTGCCTTAACTAAAGCACTCCCTCTGCTGAATCACCTCTAAATTATTTACACGTTATTCACTTTGCGTGTTTTTAGGAATCCGCTAGCTTAGCGCAGCTACTAGCTCTTAGCCCGTTTAGCATGGCGGCTTCTCCCGTCTCTCCCGCACTTTTCTGCTCTGGGTGTGAAATGTTTAGTTATTCCTCGGCCTCCTTTAGCAGTAATGGTACTTGTAATAAGTGTAGCTTATTCGTAGCTTTGGAGGCCAGGCTGGGCGAATTGGAGACTCGGCTCCGCACCGTGGAAAATCCTACAGCTAGCCAGGCCCCTGTAGTCGGTGCGGACCAAGGTAGCTTAGCCGCCGTTAGTTTCCCTCTGGCAGATCCCGAGCAGCCGGGAAAGCAGGCCGACTGGGTGACTGTGAGGAGGAAGCGTAGCCCTAAACAGAAGCCCCGTGTACACCGCCAACCCGTTCACATTTCTAACCGTTTTTCCCCACTCGGCAACACACCCGCCGAGGAACAAACTCTGGTTATTGGCGACTCTGTTTTGAGAAATGTGAAGTTAGCGACACCAGCAACCATAGTCAATTGTCTTCCGGGGGCCAGAGCAGGCGACATTGAAGGAAATTTGAAACTGCTGGCTAAGGCTAAGCGTAAATTTGGTAAGATTGTAATTCACGTCGGCAGTAATGACACCCGGTTACGCAAATCGGAGGTCACTAAAATTAACATTGAATCGGTGTGTAACTTTGCAAAAACAATGTCGGACTCTGTAGTTTTCTCTGGGCCCCTCCCCAATCGGACCGGGAGTGACATGTTTAGCCGATGTTCTCCTTGAATTGCTGGCTGTCTGAGTGGTGTCCAAAAAATGAGGTGGGCTTCATAGATAATTGGCAAAGCTTCTGGGGAAAACCTGGTCTTGTTAGGAGAGACGGCATCCATCCCACTTTGGATGGAGCAGCTCTCATTTCTAGAAATCTGGCCAATTTTCTTAAATCCTCCAAACCGTGACTATCCAGGGTTGGGACCAGGAAGCAGAGTTGTAGTCTTACACACCTCTCTGCAGCTTCTCTCCCCCTGCCATCCCCTCATTACCCCATCCCCGTAGAGACGGTGCCTGCTCCCAGACTACCAATAACCAGCAAAAATCTATTTAAGCATAAAAATTCAAAAAGAAAAAATAATATAGCACCTTCAACTGCACCACAGACTAAAACAGTTAAATGTGGTCTATTAAACATTAGGTCTCTCTCTTCTAAGTCCCTGTTAGTAAATGATATAATAATTGATCAACATACTGATTTATTCTGCCTTACAGAAACCTGGTTACAGCAGGATGATTATGTTAGTTTAAATGAGTCAACACCCCAGAGTCACACTAACTGCCAGAACGCTCGTAGCACGGGCCGAGGCGGAGGATTAGCAGCAATCTTCCATTCCAGCTTATTAATTAATCAAAAACCCAGACAGAGCTTTAATTCATTTGAAAGCTTGACTCTAAGTCTTGTCCATCCAAATTGGAAGTCCCAAAAACCAGTTTTATTTGTTGTTATCTATCGTCCTCCTGGTCGTTACTGTGAGTTTCTCTGTGAATTTTCAGAACTTTTGTCTGACTTAGTGCTTAGCTTAGATAAGATAATTATAGTGGGCGATTTTAACATCCACACAGATGCTGAGAATGACAGCCTCAACACTGCATTTAATCTATTATTAGACTCAACTGGCTTTGCTCAAAATGTAAATGAGTCCACCCACCACTTTAATCTTATCTTAGATCTTGTTCTGACTTATGGTATGGAAATTGAAGACTTAACAGTATTCCCTGAAAACTCCCTTCTGTCTGATCATTTCTTAATAACATTTACATTTACTCTGATGGACTACCCAGCAGTGGGGAATAAGTTTCATTACACTAGAAGTCTTTCAGAAAGCGCTGTAACTAGGTTTAAGGATATGTTTCCTTCTTTATGTTCCCTAATGCCATATACCAACACAGTGCAGAGTACCTAAACTCTGTACGTGAGATAGAGTATCTCGTCAATAGTTTTACATCCTCATTTAAGACAACTTTGGATGCTGTAGCTCCTCTGAAAAAGACAGCTTTAAATCAGAAGTGCCTGACTCCGTGGTATAACTCACAAACTCGCAGCTTAAAGCAGATAACCCGTAAGTTGGAGAGGAAATGGCGTCTCACTAATTTAGAAGATCTTCACTTAGCCTGGAAAAAGAGTCTGTTGCTCTATAAAAAAGCCCTCCGTAAAGCTAGGACATCTTACTACTCATCACTAATTGAAGAAAATAAGAACAACCCCAGGTTTCTTTTCAGCACTGTAGCCAGGCTGACAAAGAGTCAGAGCTCTATTGAGCCGAGTATTCTTTTAACTTTAAGTAGTAATGACTTTATGACTTTCTTTGCTAATAAAATTTTAACTATTAGAGAAAAAATTACTCATAACCATCCCAAAGACGTATCGTTATCTTTGGCTGCTTTCAGTGATGCCGGTATTTGGTTAGACTCTTTCTCTCAGATTGTTCTGTCTGAGTTATTTTCATTAGTTACTTCATCGACTGCGGGATGGAAAGATCTTGAAGAAAGGTGACTGCATCATGTTAACTGTCTAAGCTGTTTCTTAGACAGTGTTGGGACTGTTTACACAGAGACTGCTACCTGCTGCTTTGGACTTGAACTAACAGTCTTTTTCAAGACTTTTTTACTTTTTTACTTTTTAATTTTTTTTTTTTACTTTTTACTGTGCTCCAACGCCTAAGGAAGACCTCTAACGGTCGAAACATCGCGACGGAGCACTTTTATCGGCTAACTTTCATTAGCGTTGGCAGGCTAACTAGCTTGCTAACGCTTTCATTTTTATTTTTTTTTTATTTTTATTTTATTTTAGCACCGTTGTCGTGCGTTGCCTGTGCTGCTTCATGGCCTGTTTGGTGCCTTGATTGGGGCACTCCTTCTGCTGAATCACCTCTGGATTATTTGCACATTATTCACTTTGTGTGTTTTTGGGAATCCGCTAGCTTAGCGTAGCTACTAGCTCTTAGCCGATTAGCATGGCGGCTTCTCCTGTCTCTCCCGCACTTTTCTGCTCTGGGTGTGAAATGTTTAGTTATTCCTCGGCCTCCTTTAGCAGTAACGGTACTTGTAATAAGTGCAGCTTATTCGTAGCTTTGGAGGCCAGGCTGGGCGAATTGGAGGCTCGGCTCCGCACCGTTGAAAATTCTACAGCTAGCCAGGCCCCTGTAGTCGGTGCGGACCAAGGTAGCTTAGCCGCCGTTAGTTCCCCCCTGGCAGATCCCGTGCAGTCGGGAAAGCAGGCTGACTGGGTGACTGTGAGGAGGAAGCGTAGCCCTAAACAGAAGCCCCGTGTACACCGTCAACCTGTTCACATCTCTAACCATTTTTCCCCACTCGACGACACACCCACCGAGGATCAAACTCTGGTTATTGGCGACTCTGTTTTGAGAAATGTGAAGTTAGCGACACCAGCAACCATAGTCAATTGTCTTCCGGGGGCCAGAGCAGGCGACATCGAAGGACATTTGAAATTGAGCTCTATTGAGCTGAGTATTCCATTAACTTTAACTAGTGATGACTTCATGACTTTCTTTGCTAACAAAATTTTGACTATTAGAGAAAGAATTACTCATAACCATCCCAAAGATGTATCGTTATCTTTGGCTGCTTTCAGTGATGCCGGTATTTGGTTAGACTCTTTCTCTCCGATTGTCCTGTCTGAGTTATTTTCATTAGTTACTTCATCCAAACCATCAACATGCTTATTAGACCCCATTCCTGCCAGGCTGCTCAAGGAAGTCCTACCATTATTTAATGCTTCAATCTTAAATATGATCAATCTATCTTTGTTAGTTGGTTATGTACCACAGGCCTTTAAGGTGGCAGTAATTAAACCATTACTTAAAAAGCCATCACTTGACCCAGCTATCTTAGCTAATTATAGGCCAATCTCCAACCTTCCTTTTCTCTCAAAGATTCTTGAGAGGGTAGTTGTAAAACAGCTAACTGATCACCTGCAGAGGAATGGTCTATTTGAAGAGTTTCAGTCAGGTTTTAGAATTCATCATAGTACAGAAACAGCATTAGTGAAGGTTACAAATGATCTTCTTATGGCTTCGGACAGTGGACTTATCTCTGTGCTTGTTCTGTTGGACCTCAGTGCTGCTTTTGATACTGTTGACCATAAAATTTTATTACAGAGATTAGAGCATGTCATAGGTATTAAAGGCACTGCGCTGCGGTGGTTTGAATCATATTTGTCTAATAGATTACAGTTTGTTCATGTAAATGGGGAATCTTCTTCACAGACTAAAGGTAATTATGGAGTTCCACAAGGTTCTGTGCTAGGACCAATTTTATTCACTTTATACATGCTTCCCTTGGGCAGTATTATTAGACGGTATTGCTTAAATTTTCATTGTTACGCAGATGATACCCAGCTTTATCTATCCATGAAGCCAGAGGATACACACCAATTAGCTAAACTGCAGGATTGTCTTACAGACATAAAGACATGGATGACCTCTAATTTCCTGCTTTTAAACTCAGATAAAACTGAAGTTATTGTACTTGGCCCCACAAATCTTAGAAGCATGGTGTCTAACCAGATCGTTAATCTGGATGGCATTTCCCTGATCTCTGGTAATACTGTGAGAAATCTTGGAGTTATTTTTGATCAGGATATGTCATTCAAAGCGCATATTAAACAAATATGTAGGACTGCCTTTTTTTCATTTACGCAATATCTCTAAAATCAGAAAGGTCTTGTCTCAGAGTGATGCTGAAAAACTAATTCATGCATTTATTTCCTCTAGGCTGGACTATTGTAATTCATTATTATCAGGTTGTCCTAAAAGTTCCCTAAAAAGCCTTCAGTTGGTTCAGAATGCTGCAGCTAGAGTACTGACGGGGACTAGCAGGAGAGAGCATATCTCACCCGTGTTGGCCTCTCTTCATTGGCTTCCTGTTAATTCTAGAATAGAATTTAAAATTCTTCTTCTTACTTATAAGGTTTTGAATAATCAGGTCCCATCTTATCTTAGGGACCTCGTAGTACCATATCACCCCATTAGAGCGCTTCGCTCTCAGACTGCGGGCTTACTTGTAGTTCCTAGGGTTTGTAAGAGTAGAATGGGAGGCAGAGCCTTCAGCTTTCAGGCTCCTCTCCTGTGGAACCAGCTCCCAATTCAGATCAGGGAGACAGACACCCTCTCTACTTTTAAGATTAGGCTTAAAACTTTCCTTTTTGCTAAAGCTTATAGTTAGGGCTGGATCAGGTGACCCTGAACCATCCCTTAGTTATGCTGCTATAGATGTAGACTGCTGGGAGGTTCCCATGATGCACTGTTTCTTTCTCTTTTTGCTCTGTATGCACCACTCTGCATTTAATCATTAGTGATCGATCTCTGCTCCCCTCCACAGCATGTCTTTTTCCTGGTTCTCTCCCTCAGCCCCAACCAGTCCCAGCAGAAGACTGCCCCTCCCTGAGCCTGGTTCTGCTGGAGGTTTCTTCCTGTTAAAAGGGAGTTTTTCCTTCCCACTGTAGCCAAGTGCTTGCTCACAGGGGGTCGTTTTGACCGTTGGGGTTTTACATAATTATTGTATGGCCTTGCCTTACAATATAAAGCGCCTTGGGGCAACTGTTTGTTGTGATTTGGCGCTATATAAAAAAATTGATTGATTGATTGATGTTATGGCCTCTTTGCCTTCGTTTCTGTAGGTTGAAGCCAGCCTCATCCAGGAAGAGGTACTCATGAGGTCTGGCCATCGCGTCCAACTGTAATATCCTCTGTGAAAATGTGAAAGTGCACAGGTGTTCAGAACAACAGTCAATCAGGTAGCGCAGTATTTGTCCAGAAGTACTGTAGGCCACTGAGCAACACAGTATGTCCACTAACTGTACTGTGAACATGGATGTATACTTACTTGCACATACTCGTAACGTAGGTCTTTGTGTCGCGCAGAGTTGCACTCAAAGGGAACCCTATAGACCTGTTTCATCCGCATCTTTTGGCGCCGGAGAACTCTGTCTATTGTGGCCAAGCTGACATCATCAATCCTCTCGAAGTTGACATTATCGGCAATGACTTTGTCTCTGATCTCCCGGAGTCTGATGAGGTTGTTCTCACGAACCATATCCACAATGAGGGTTTCTTGTGCCACTGTAAATATGGCAACCCTCCCACCTCTATGTGGCATTCTTTCAACTCTAAAGAAAGGAACATGTGTTGTCAATTGACGTTTTACAATAACAACTGATTTGGAACCAATAGACTGCTTTCACAGGCTTGTAAAACTGTATTGTGACGAAGAAAGCAATAGAGTACAATGAGCCACAGTTCGAGCAGGGGTGGTGGCCAAGTGGTTAATGCGCTTGGTTTCAGTTCGGAAGGTTCTGGGTTCAAATCCCACCCCTGCCACATTTCTCCATGTAATGTGGAGTTGTGTCAGGAAGGGCATCCGGCGTAAAAAACCTGTGCCAAATCAACATGCTCCTCTTCCTCCTCTGATTTGAACTCCTCTTCCTCGTTGGCCTGCTCCTCTTCCTCCTCTGATTTGAACTCCTCTTCCTCGTTGGCCAGCTCCTCTCCCTCCTCTGACTCGAATTCCTCTTCCCCTGACTCTGCCTTCATCCATTGTGTTTGTTTGGAATCTTCAGCAAACTGTGCACTCTGAACTTGCTTTTATACATGTGGTCACAGCATTGGCAACATGTGTCTTCAATTTTGAGTCGTTGTGTGTAATGAATGACACCAGGTGTGTTCATTGTGTTCAAATATTGCTGACTGTGGCAAGCATTTTGCATCACATGAGCTTTCATTTGAGAATATGAGCAGAGTTCTTTTGCAACTTGTGTTTTAGCAAGGAAAAATGTGTTTAGATTTATGAGAATGGGGGATTGTGTTTTGTGAATTGTATCTTCATGTGAAATGTGTTTATGATATTGGCAAATGATGGCTAGATTTAGTACATGTGTTTAGACAACTGGTCATTTGGTTTAGAGGATTGGCTTTTGTGTTTTAGCATTTCAGAAAAACTGTAATATCTGATGTCCATGGTATGAGCATGAAGGAGGCTGGACAAAGGGTCCAACCAAACATCAGTAGATTCACTGTGTCCACCATAATCTGAAGTTTTAAAGAACAGGTATTACCTTTTCTGACATTATAGTGTGTAAATGTTGACAGAAATAACTGTATGACTACACTATATACTTTACCACAGTATACTGTAAGTAAATACATATTTCAGTACATCACTGTGCCAGTGTACTGTAGTATTGTAATGGAGGATTAGTCTAACTGTTTGGATTCCATGTATATTTTTGGTACTTTATTTTTACATAGGCTTACTGTATACAAGTGCTACAGTTTTTTACAACTGCGATGACCCGTTGTTCAATACCTTTAACGCTTTTTCAAAACTCCTCACACAGTTACCACAACCTCAGCCTGTGTGGGCTACACAATTAACACAATTCTTCTTCTTTTGACACAAAATACAAATATTTTACATGTTTAAAATTAGTTTCAACTCCTTTTACACACAAGCTCAATCATGACCAAAACAGTAGGTGTCAACTGGTGAATTTTCAATTGCTTTCACACGGTTTGCCAAAAATGAAAACCTCATGTTCAAAACTAATGGATTGAAGATTACATTGATCACAATTCCCGTCTCACCCAGCTCAGGTGCTGGGCTTTTTTCAATCACAATCACCAATCACATCACCTATATTTATAGGCGGATCTTGTGAGGGAAAAGAACAAAAGACAAGACAAGGGATAAGGTGGAGGACTTGCAAAAAACAAGTGAGAAAAATGCCTAGAGGGAGAGTTAGAATGCGTGGTGAGACTCAGGGCTGGATAAGACATGCTAAAAGATACTTCCCAAGATGCCTAGCCAGAGAAGACATCAGGGGCCTGTACTACGAAGCGGGGTTAACTTACTCAGATGTAAACCAGAGTCAACCTCTTAAACTGGGGTTGACAAAACCTGGTTTTCTCAAGTGGTGTTAATCGGTACTACGACGCTGAATAAGATGTTGATTTGTTGAACCTGTGTTAACCTAATTGGAGTTTGTGCGCGTTCACATAAAAGGGGCAGGTTGCAGCACACGTCACCATTTTTCAATGATGGCGCGGTCACCTTACTTTACCAAAGAAGAATACACGATTATTATGCGGCGCTACGAGGAATTTAAATTAATGTTAAGGGGGAAATCGAACACATCGTCTGCCAATAAAGCAAGACAGGCTTGTTGGCAACGTACTGCTGATCGGGTAAATGCGTACGTACAATTCACTTGTTCCCCAAATCTGTTACAGATGATTAACCTGTGGAATGTCTAATATGTGTAAAAAATGACCTTTCATTAATTATGCCCAGATGCAACACAATTCAGAAGTGGGCATAGGCCTACTAATAAATGTTAGGTTAATTTAATGTTTCCTAAATAGGCTACCTTGACTGTATGATTGCTATTCCTAATCCTGTCAATATATCAGATGCAATAGCAGTGCCAAACGCACCTGGCAGCAGGTGAAGATGAAATATAAAAACATCCTTCAGAACGGTAGGTTTATATTCATAGCTTGATAAGCCCCACTTCGCCTAATTAATGGACATGCATTAGACCTATTTTGATATTAGTAATTATCCGCAATTGCATAAAACGAGAGTTACGAATGTAACTACGGTTCTATGAATTCAGGATGACCGCCAGA